>NC_091443.1:88151040-88472469 GCF_964237555.1 Oryctolagus cuniculus | reverse complement strand
TGGTTCACTCCCCAAATGGCCACAATGGCCAGAGCTGGGCTGGTCTGAAGCCAGGAGCCAAGGTCTTCCTTAGGGTCTCCCATGTTGGGGGCAGGGGCCCAAACACTTGGGCCATCTTCTCCCATTGCTTTCCCAGGTACACTAGCAGGGAGCTGCATTGGAAGTGGAGCAGCAGGGACTCAAACCAGTGTCCATATGGGATGCCAGCACCACAGGCATGCCACAGCACCAGCCCCCCTTCATGTATCTTTTAATTCACTTTCTCCCCAGTTTTTTTCTTGTTAAGTATTTTCAATCATTAATTGGGCCACCATTTTGGGTTCAGCAGGCAGGTACTTTTCCCCTTAACCTGACCTTAAATAGAATTAATATGCTAGAGCACTAGTGCTGAGGGATTAGGAAATCAGTGCAGAACCAGAGTATAGGTATATTTTAGTGTCCACAGCAGGATTTGTAATACAGTGATTATCACAGCTTGGTGTGTAACATTGTCCACTGTGCAGACACATGGAGAGTTCTGTATAGCTGTGGTGACCAAAGGCTGGGAGTGACATTTTTTTTATTTGACAGAGTTAGTGAGAGAGAAAGAGAAAGGTCTTCCGTCCGTTGGTTCACCCCCCAAATGGCCACCACGGCTGGAGCTATGCCAGTCCGAAGCCAGGAGCCAGGTGCTTCCTCCTGGTCTCCCATGCGGGTGCAGGGGCCTAAGCACTTGGGCCATCCTCCACTACCCTCCCGGGCCACAGCAGAGAGCTAGACTGGAAGAGGAGCAACCTGGACTAGAACCTGGCGCCCATATGGGATGCCGGCACTGCAGGCAGAGGATTAACCAAGCGAGCCATGGCTCCAGCCCCTGGGGGGAGGGGGGCGGTGTGTGACTCTTTTTCTCTGCCTTCTGGTTAGGCTTAGTCTCTCATGACCAGAAACAGAATTGTTGAGCACCTGCTATGAGCAAGTTAAATTGACTGGGTTAAGTATGTGCCTCCTGTTTGTTTTTCCTCCCAGCCGTAATGAGGTATGTGCTTGTTTCTACCCAGGTGTGTGGTGTAGCCATCAGTAAGTTTCACTGAGCTGAGCACCAAGTATTTGTATAGTTCTGTGCCTGAATACTTATTGGGCTCCACAATTTATTCGAAACACTGTGTCTGCTTCTGAAATAAATAAAATCTGTGTTTGTAGATGAATGTTCTTGCTTGATTTCTAGCTTACCACCTGAAAGGAGAGTGGTTGGTGAGCTGTGTGGGAGTCTGGGTTTTGCTGTCTTCTTCCTTGCTCTTGGATTGTCACACTCCCCTAAGAACTCCTGTAACAGGCCCTGTGTTACCTACTCACAGGTCCTCTTCCTGACTACACCCCTCCAGAAATTTTCTCCTTTGAAAGCACGACTGGATTTACATTGTATGGGATGCTATACAAGCCTCATGATCTGCAACCTGGAAAGAAGTATCCCACTGTGCTGTTCATCTACGGTGGTCCTCAGGTGGGCATGCTTAAATACAGACAAACGTGTGTGTGTGTGTATTTAGGTGATTTGTTTTTTAAATGTCTAGTCAGCTGTTTAGGTCAAGAATTTGAGCCCCGTTGGGCCTCTGCTGTTATCAGCTCTGGCTTATGTTCTTTCTTTTTTTTTTTTTGGAAAGGCAGAGTTAGAGAGAGAGACAGAGAGAAAGGTCTTCCTTTTTCCGTTGGTTCACCCCCAAAGTGGCCGGTATGAGTGGCACTTTGCGGCTGGCGCACTGCACCGATCCGAAGCCAGGAGCCAGGCGCCGCCTCCTGGTCTCCCATGCAGGTGCAGGGCCCAAGCACATGGGCCATCTTCCACTGCCCTCCCGGGCCACAGCAGAGAGCTGGACTGGAAGAGGAGCAACCAGGACAGAATCTGGCGCCCCGACCGGGACTAGAACCCGGGGTGCCGGCACCGCAGGCAGAGGATTAGCCTATTGAGCTGCGGCGCTAGCCAGTGTGTTGCTTTCTATACAGAGAGGTTTGGGGAATACAATTAAATAATTAAATAGCTTAGTAAATAAAAAGAAGCCTTAGTAGCCTAGCGAATTCCTCCTCTTTTTCCTGTGGCTATCTCAAACAAGCTAAAATATTGTGATCAGCTAGTTCAGGCAACTGCTGTGGTAATCAGTGCTGTAAGAAGCTTACACCTTGGTCTTCCTTTTTCTGTATTAAAAATTGCCATGTGACTGTTAAGTAAATGCTTTTGACTATCAGAGTGAAGTATTTGGGATAGGTGAATTGGTTGTTAATTTTTTTTTTAAGATTTATTTATTTTATTTGAAAGAGTTACACAGAGAAAGAAGGAGAGGAAGAGAGAGAGAGAGAGAGAGAGGTCTTCCATCCACTGGTTCGCTCTCCAATTGGCTGCAATGGTCAGAGTTGCTCTGATCCGAAGCCAGGAGCCTGGAGCCTCTTCTGGGTCTCCCGTGCAGGTGCGGGGACCCAAGGACCTGGGCCATCTTCTGCTGCTTTCCCAGGCCATAATAGCAGAGAGCTGGATCAGATTGGTGCCCATATAGGATGCTGGCGCTTCAAGCCAACGTGTTGACCCGCTGAGCCACAGCACCAGCCCCCAATTGTGTTTCCATAATGCAACTCTTGGACCCAATAATACCCTTTATAATAATATCCAGTTATGTAGTATCTGGAAATATATCTAGGTAGCAAGTTGTACAAAAATAAAATAAACGTAAAATTACATAAGCTATAAAATCTCAGTCATGATAGTTATGTATTGAGTTAAATCATTTTGCTGTCATTGTGTGTTACAAACAAAACATGCATGTTTATATTGCTGGCATCTACATAAATAGTTAAATTAGTCTTTGATTAAAGATTTGAAGCCAAATCTTTGTAAACTTAAAAAGGCTTACCTCAAAGCAACTCAAAAAAGAAATTACAAGAGATACTCAGAAGCTTTGCATGTTTTCTTACTTGCCTTTGTTAGAAGAGGATAGTAAGAGGTGGGCATTTGGCCTAGTGGTTAAGACACTGGTTAGATTGCCCCTGGCCTGGAAGACCAGCTTCAGCCCCAGCTGTGATGCCAGCTTCCAGCCACTGCAGACCTTGAGAAGCAGCGGTGATGGCTCAAGGAATTGGATTCCTGCCACCCACTCTCACTGTCCTCTCTGCCCGTCCAAAAAAAAAAGGTCAGAGGTAGCTAAGGGCCATGTGAATAATTTAGGTCTTTTTGTGAAGGATAATGGAGCCATTAGAGGGAGCCAAGCAGTAGTCATACCTTACTCAGATGTGTAGACCATCGCTGTGTTACTGCAGGAACAAAGAGACTATATATGAGAGTAGTTGTTTGTTGTTACAGTGGCATTAAACATCCAAAAGTATAAAATTGGGAGACGCACCCCAGTACCTAGCCCAGTAAATATCCGGTAAACGCCCACACTGCTGATTACAGTCCTGTGTCAGCTAACAGCAGGGACGTGCTCTGAGAAATGTGTCATCGGGTGGTTTCTTCATTGTGGGAGCATCACAGGGTGTTCTTACACAGACCTGGACCTGAACGGCATAGGCCATTCTCTCAGCACAGCCTTGTGAGGCAACCATGGATGCCGTAAACATGGGATGTATGAGGCTGCTGCCAACGTAACACAGCAGTTTTTTCTTTTTCTTCTTTTTTTTTCTTTATTTGACAGATAGAGTTAGTGAGAGAAAGAGACAGAGAGAAAGGTCTTCCTTCCATTGGTTCACCCCCCAAATGGCCTCTATGGCTGGAGCTATGCCCATCCGAAGCCAGGAGCCAGGTGCTTCCTCCTGGTCTCCCACATGGGTGCAGGTGCCCAAGCACTTGAGACATCCTCCACTGCCCTCCTGGGCCACAGCAGAGAGCTGGACTGGAAGAGGAGCAGCCAGGACTAGAACCCGGTGCCCACATGGGATGCCGGCGCCACGGGCGGAGGATTAGCCAAGTGAGCCACGGCGCCGGCCCCACAGCACAGTTTTAGAGTAATGTGTAAGTAGCAGTACCCTTTAATGATTACAAGGGCCGGTGTTGTGGTGCAGCAGCTGTTAGAGTGCCTACATTTGTGTCCTCCATTCCGCTTTTGATCTAGCTTCCTAACACACTGCCTGGGCAACAGCAGGTGATGGCTCAAGAATTTGGGTCCCTGCTACCCACATGGGAGACCAGGATGGAGTTACAGACTTCAGCCTGGCTATTGTGGGCTTTTGGGGAGTAAACCAGGACATGGACAATCTCTCTGTGTCACCTTTACAGTAAACTAAAGCAGACAAATAAAAGTCTTAAAAATAGTGATAAAAAGTTTGGTATAATAGATTCATAACCAGTAACGTGATTTTTATTGTCATTTTCAGGTGTTACAGACTGTACATAACTGTGTATCTATACTTTGTTGTGACTGGCAGCTCAGTATAGGTTTTTCCCTCCAGTGTCACCACAGACATGGGGGTCTTGTATTACACTACCATGTGACATTGTCACTGGGTAACAGGAATTCTTCTGTTCTGTTATAATATCGTGGGCCCACTGTCATGTTTGCTTCCTTGTCATTGCAATGTCATGATGAAGCACATGACCATAAAGTCCTCTTTGCACAAGGTGTTCTGTTTCTGCTATGGCACTGAAATCCATTTTTCTCAGGCATCTGGAAGTGCAGTCTCTGGAATAACAAAGTGATTTAAAGATTATTCTGCTTTTCATGCTGATGTCTACTAGGAAAAAAGAGCTGGACTGGTCAGAGACAACCCCAGAAGAAACAAATTGGGAGGGAAGATGACCTTATTTATCCTGTCACTGTCATTTGAATGATAGTTCTTTGAGGTTGAAATCATCAGTTGAACAACTTTTTCTATGAGGTAGATTAATTCTCTTCTTGTGCGTGTAATTAATGTCAAAGTTAGAATTTTCTGGGATCCGGCACCATGGCTCACTAGGCTAATCCTCTGCCTGCGGTTCTAGGCCCGGCTTCCCCTCTTCCAGTCCAGCTCTCTGCTGTGGCCCTGGAGGGCTGTGGCGGATGGCCCAGGTGCTTGGGCCCTGCACCCGCATGGGAGACCAGGAGGAAGCACCTTGCTCCTGGCTTCGGATCAGCGCAGCTCTGGCCATTGCGGCCATTTGGGGGGTGAACCAACAGAAGGAAGACCTTTCTTTTTCTCTCTCTCTCACTGTCTTAACTCTGTCAAATAAATAAATAAGAGTTGCCTTAGTCTGTAGTGATTTAGTAATTGCCCTGAACTGTGAGTGGGAAGTTAACAAGAGACCACACAAACATGGACAGACTTAATTTAAAAACAAGTCACCAACGAAATCATATTAAAAATGTAAGCTTTTTTGCAGCAGCCTGTCTCTTGTGCTTTGGTATGCCACCTTGTAGTAAATTTCACCAGCACTGTGTTTTTTCCTCAGGTGCAGTTGGTAAATAACCGATTTAAAGGAGTCAAGTATTTCCGCCTGAACACCCTCGCCTCTCTGGGCTACGTGGTTGTGGTGATAGACAACAGGGGGTCCTGTCACCGAGGGCTGAAGTTTGAAGGCGCCTTTAAATATAAAATGGTGTGTGAGCATAAAAGCACTTTTCTTTTAAAGACATTGACATTTTCTGGTGCATTGCTTGCTGTTAAACCCCAAAGAGAGAATTGGGAGAAGGAGCAATGAGTGGGGGAGAGAGAGAGCAAGTGAACAAAAGAGAGAAAGAGAGTGTTAGAGCTTGGGGGTGGGAGGGAAGACACAACTCGGTGTTTACCAGACTAGCTCTGGTGCACCTGTGTGTATCCTCAGGGAGCTGAGAGAGGGCCCCCTGTAACACAGAAATACCCTCTTTCTGCCTTAGCCAGAGACAGCACTGTTGAGTGTTCCCTACCCTGTACGCTGTAGAGGAATAATTGAGATTTGTTCTGTCCTCTGTGAAGAGGGAAGCCAACTTTTAGTGCCTTCCTTGTGACAAGCCTCTTTCTCTCTACAGGAAGCTTTAAATGCTACCTTTTAGAGATGCCCCATGTCCTTTCCGCTGCTTTGGGAAATGATGAGAACCCGATGTTCCTTTTGCACAGTAAGGCAGTTACTGTGTTTGCCAGTGTGTTGGACATGCTGAGTGAGAGATGGGGATTTTCTCCCACAGCCAGTTCTTTGACCTTATGTTGTATTCTCATGTAAGTTTTTTGATTTTGTTTTTGTTTTTGGCTCAGTGAAGTGAGACTGTGTGCACTGGCAGGCCAAGTACTATAGCAGGGTGTTAGTGGCAGGATTCAGGACTCAGCAGGGCTTTGAAGAGTAGTGCATTCAGTTTGTAGAGGTAGTGTGGCGGGAAATAGGAAGACAGGGCCTCCGCTTCACTGCACTAAGCATTAAAAAGGAGAAGTAAGATTAATGCATCTCTTAAGGGGGCTAATTTTTTGACTTTGAGTATAGAAAGGCTTGTTACAAGGAAGATGCTGACCTCTTAGCAGACAACAGAACAAATGGAAATGGGAGTACCCCAAAAGCAAGGGATAGTTTGGGTAGTAAGAGGAAACAGCTTTATGACTAAAAGGTAGTTAAAAGCTAGGATAAGCTAGCTACATAAATTTTTTAAAGTTGGGTGGGGGAGGTAAAAACACAGATATGTTTAATGAAAACATTTATCAACTTTAAAAGTGCTCTTATAGTAAGGCTTTTATTCATCAGAATCGGTGAAATACTGTCCCTTTCTCAACAGGGTCAAATAGAAATTGATGATCAGGTGGAAGGACTCCAGTATTTAGCTTCTCGATATGATTTCATTGACTTAGATCGTGTAGGCATCCACGGCTGGTCCTATGGAGGCTACCTCTCCCTGATGGCGTTAATGCAGAGGTCGGATATCTTCAGGGTACGTGACTTCCCGTTCTACTCTTTTTTTTTTTTTTTTTTTTTTTTTTTTTTGACAGGCAGAGTGGATAGTGAGAGAGAGAGAAAGGTCTTCCTTTGCCGTTGGTTCACCCTCCAATGGCCGCCGTGGCCGGCACACCGCGCTGATCTGATGGCAGGAGCCAGGTACTTCTCCTGGTCTCCCATGGGGTGCAGGGCCCAAGTACCTGGGCCATCCTCCACTGCACTCCCGGGCCACAGCAGAGAGCTGGCCTGGAAGAGGGGCAACCGGGACAGAATCCGGCGCCCCGACCGGGACTAGAACCCGGTGTGCCGGCGCCGCTAGGTGGAGGATTAGCCTAGTGAGCCACGGCGCCGGCCGCGTTCTACTCTTTTTTGCAATAAGGCTAGGATTTTCTGTAAATTGAGAATGTCAAAAATGCCCATTTTCTGGAGGTTTTACAGAGTTGGCAATATAATGGAATGTTAGGGTATATGTGTGTAATAGCCATGTGAAATATGTATATTTCTCAAGTGCTTTCTAAATACATACATTTTGTTTATTTCATTTATTTTTTAAAGATTTATTTATTTGAAAGAATTACAGAGTGAGAGAAGGAGAAACAGAATCGTCCATCCACTGATTCACTCTCCAAAGGGCCACAACAGCTGGTACTGGGGCTGTACCAAGCCAAAGGCAGGAGCCAGGAGCTTCCTCTGGGTCTCTCATGTGGGTGGCAAGGACCCAGGCACTTGGACCATCTTCTGCTGCTTTTAGCAGGGAGTTAGATTAGAAGTGGAGCAACCAGGACACAAACTGGCACCTACATGGGATGTGGCTGTTGCAGGCAGCAGCCACACAATGCCGTCCTGTTTACGTATTTTAAATACTTGTCAACATGATAACCAGTTAATGGTTATTTACACATTTTAGATTGTAATTATTTGGTTAGTTGATGGGCTGTGAGCTCTGAGGGCGGGGGCCTGTTTGTCCTGATGCCACTGTATCCTCAGCAGCCAAGCAAAATGCATGGCGCACAGTAGACCTTCAGTAAGTCTGTGTTGAATGCATAGATACACACAATTCTGTAGAAAAAAAATCTTAGGAAAATATGCCAGAAGAAAATACATGAAGATGATAACAGTTGTTAAGGGAATAGGGATTGTGAATAATAAGTAGTTTTTCCTTGTTTACTTTCAATGGTATGATTCTGTTTTACAGTGAAAAATAATTTTTATTTATGTGTTTATTTTAAAGGCAGACAGACATCTCCTGTCTGCTGGTTTACTCCCCAAATGCGCACAACAGCTGGGGCTGGGCAGACCAAAGCCAGGAGCCAGGAACTCAATCCGGGTCTCCACATGGGTGGCAGGGACTCAACTACTTGAGCCATCACCTGCTGCCTCCCAAGGAGTACATTAGCAGGAAGCTGGATTGGGAGTGAAGCCAGGGCTGCAGCCCAAGCACTCTGATATGGGTTACGGGCATCCCAAATGGCGGCTTAACTGCTGCCCTGAACACCTGACCCTTATTTTTAAAAATAAAAACGATAAGTTTTTTGTTCTTTATAGTAACTACAAACAAACTCTGAAAACTGCCATAATTTTCTCAGGCTTGTAGCTGTTGAGAAAGTAATTGGAATATTTATTTATTTATTTATTCATTTTTAAACACAATTCTACCTATATTGCTTCCTTCAATACCTACTCTTTTTTTTTTTTTTAATGTTTATTTTATTTTTTTGAAAGAGTTACAGAGAGAGGTGGAGCCAGAGAGAGTGTGAGAGAGGTCTTCCATCTGCCGGTTCACTCCCCAAATGACCACAATGGCCAGAGCTGAGCTGATCTGAAGCCAAGAGCCAGGAGCTTCTTCTGGGCCTCCCATGTGGGTGCAGGGGCCTAAGAACTTGGGCCATCTTCTACTGCTTTCCCAGGCCATAGCAGAGAGCTGGATCAGAAGTGGAGCAGCCAGGACTTGAACCAGAGTCCATATGGAATGCTGGCGCTGCAGGCCAGGGCTTTAACCTGCTGCACCACATCGCCAGCCCCATAATTAGAATAATTGACTATAAACTGTGTTATATTATTAACATGAAGCAAATTTTTAGAACATGCATTTATTTCCTTAACTGTTTTAAATTCTGAACTGGCAGCAGAGGCTAACAGAACAAAAAGGTGACTGCTCGTCCTGCTTAAAGCCAGGAGTTCGCACACTTTGTTTCCCCAGCCAGGCTCTAGTGCTGGCTCCTCCTTCAACAAAGAGCCCCACATTTGTATTTCAGCTAGCCCAGGTTAAGGGTTTGGTATGCAGCCTGCCTGTGGAATGTGAAACTTACTGACTCAAAAAGTATCAAATTCTTGACCTTGGCGCTCCTCTTGGATTTTCAAAGTTGCCTGGGAAGGACCATGTATGCCTCCCTAGCAGGGTTAAAGCCTAAGGATAATTTTAGCCTGTAAATTTGCACTTGTAAGTCCTCGGTGCTAACCAGCCTTTTCTGGAACCCAGCTGACCGGCAGTGCTGTCTTGTGCAGGTTGCAATTGCTGGGGCCCCGGTCACTCTGTGGATCTTCTATGATACGGGATACACGGAACGTTACATGGGTCACCCTGACCAGAATGAACAGGGCTATTACTTAGGATCTGTGGCCATGCAAGCAGAAAAGTTCCCCTCTGAGTAAGTTCAAGCTTTAAAATTAAGATTATAAAACTTAAATTGTATTTTTAAATCTTATCTTTTAAATAATAATGAAAACTTCAAATACTGAAAGAACAAAATTAATATTTTATAAAAAAGAGTATGGCTGGTTCTCAAAGCTGAATTATAGGCCAGTTCATGCACTGTGATTTGTTTTTTTTCACAAGCCATATTTGAAGCTATAGCTTATGTTGAGAGAAGTTAAATATACAACTGTTTCAAGGCAGAAAAATTCTGTGCTTAAGTATGAGTGCATTTTATAAATAGTTTTTCTAGGGACATGCTGTAATTGTTGATATGTTCTAATGTTTTAATAAGAAATTGAATTTATGATCTTTTTAAATCTTAATACATGTGGCAGTCTGGTTAATATATTAAAAATTTACTATTAAAAGTATTGGATCTTTATTCTGGTGTTAGAATATAAAGAAATTATTCTAGCTAAGTATTATTTTAAAGGTTTTAAGTGCATTTTATTTTAAGTTCCTCAAATTCTACTATTTTGTCTAATCCTCTAATATTTCCATTTCTCCAGACCAAATCGTTTACTGCTTCTACATGGATTCTTGGATGAGAATGTCCATTTTGCACACACCAGTATATTACTGAGCTTTTTAGTGAGGGCAGGAAAGCCATATGATTTACAGGTGAGTTATTCTGCATTCTGATGAAGTGCATTAGTGATTAGTGATTGATTTCTTTGAAATCTGTAATAAACTATGGGGTAAGTCTGAATTTTCAGGTCCATGTGTCTTCTGTTCAAGAGAACTAAACTAATAGGTACAGCTCACAGTGCCTGTAGTTAGATAAAAGTTAGGATTCTGTTGAAGTCAGGCTGAAAAGCTGTCCTGTCAGTTTGCATGACGTGTATGTATGTATCCGCTTTCAGTTTATAAGCACAGGAGGGATGACCTGGAAGTCTATTCACTCCCCTTTGTTTTTTCTTCTCCCCTTTGAAGGATAAGGAAATGCCACTTGATTTCATTCTTGTAAATGAGTTTTTAGGGGCCGACACTGTGGTGCAGCAGGTTAAGCCTCTGCCTGCAGTGCCAGCATCGCCTGTGGGTACCGGTTCAACTTCGGGCTGCTCCTCTTCGGATCCAGTTCCCTGCCAATGGCCCAGGAAAGCCTCCCTACTCCTCCTGACTTCGGCCTGGTCCAGTCTCTGTCCTTGCGTCTGTTTGGGGAGTGAACCAGTGGATGGAAGATCTCTCTCTCTCTCTTTCTCTCTCTCCCCCTCTCTGTCTCTGTAACTCTGCCTTTCAAATAAATAAAATAAGTCTAATTTTTTAAAAAAGAATTTTTAGGAACCAATTTTAATTCATTTTAATTTTTCATTTGCTCTTATTTTATATTGTCATTGGAGCAGAAACTAGCAAGTTGTCCTCTGTTGCTCCATTACTCAGAAAAAGGTTTTAAAAAATTATTCCTTCTTTTCTGCTCCTTTAAAGGTTATGTGCTTAAAAAGAATGAAAAATATAGGCCGGCGCCGTGGCTCAATAGGCTAATCCTCCGCCTGCGGCACCGGCACACCGGGTTCTAGTCCCGGTCGGGGCGCCAGATTCTGTCCCGGTTGCCCATCTTCCAGGCCAGCTCTCTGCTGTGGCCCGGGAGTGCAGTGGAGGATGGCCCAAGTGCTTGGGCCTTGCACCCGCATGGGAGACCAGGAGAAACATCTGGCTCCTGCCTTCTGACCAGTGCAGTGTGCCGGCCACAGTGCGCCAGCCATGGCAGCCATTGGAGGGTGAACCAACAGCAAAGGAAGACCTTTCTCTCTGTCTCTCTCTCACTGTCCACTCTGCCTGTCAAAAAAAAAAAAAAAAAAAAAAAAAAGAATGAAAAATATAATGTTTCTTATTTTATATTTGAGTCAACATTTATGTGATCAAACTTTTTTTTTTTATTTGACAGATAGAGTTAGGCAGTGAGAGAGAGATAGAGAGAAGGTGTTCCTTCCATTGATTTACCCCCCCAAACGACCCCCACGGCCGGAGCTATGCCGATCCGAAGCCAGGAGCCGGGTGCTTCTCCTGGTCTCCCATGAGGGTGCAGGTGCCCAAGCACTTGGGCCATCCTCCACTTCCTTCCTGGGCCACAGCAGAGAGCTGGGCTGGAAGAGGAGCAGCTGGGACTAGAACTGGCGCCCATATGGGATGCCGGCGCCACAGGCAGAGGATTAACCTAGTGAGCCACGGCGCCAGCCCCCAAACTATTAGACATTTGTCTATAGCGATGATTTTTAACTTTTTAGTCTCAAGACTCCTTTCTGTAGCAAAAAGCTTTGTTTATATTATGTCCATCAGTATTTAGCACGTAAGATATTAAAACTAAGAAAAATCTTATACTTGCTTATTTAAAAATAATAATAAACTATTATCTTGTTAACCCACAAGTCACACTTTTATTGGGAAAAAAGTGTACTGTAAGGGCAGATGTTTGACACCCATATCCCACATCACAGGGCCTGGGTTTGAGTCCCAACTCTGCTCCCAACGCCAGCTGCCTGCTGATATGCACCCTAGGAGGCAGCAGGTGAGGGCTCAAGTAGTTGCATCCCTGCCACCCATGTAGGAGAACTGAACTGAGTTCCTAGCTCCTGGCTTCAGCCAGGCCCAGTGCTGGCTGTTGTAGGCATTTCAAAAGTGAACCAGTGTCTCTCTTTCTCTGCCCCCCCCCCCCCCTTTTTAAGATTTATTTATTTATTTGAAAGGCAGAGTTACGGGGGCAGTGCGGGGGAGACAGAGATCTTCTATCCAGTCTGAAACCAGGAGCCAGGAGCTTCTTCCAGATCTCCCACATGGGTACAGGGGCCCAAACACTTGGGCCATCTTCTGCTGCTTTCCCAGGCCATCAGCAGGGAGCTGGATTGGAAGTGGAGCAACCAGGACTTGAACCAGTGCTCATATGGATGCTGGCACTGCAGATAGCGGCTTTTCCCGTTCCACCACAGCACCAGCCCCTCTCTGCCTCTTAAATAAAAACTGTGTGTGTGTGTGTGTGTGTGTGTGTTCCAGAACAAAAAAATCAGTAATTTATATTTTTTATAAATTTCTTTATAAAAAAGGATTATGTCTGACTTAATAAAGAAGACACTTCTATCTCCTTCTTCTATTTCCTTCTACAGTTAATATATTGTGATAGGTTATTTTGACTAAAGTATATGAAGAAAAATTCAACTTCACAATTGAAGACTTAATTAAGAAATTAAATTAAGGAAGGAGTATTTTAGCTTTTTTGGATAACTATGGGTATTCTTTTTTGATACTATAAATTTGGACAAGTGGTATTTTTAAAAATATTTATTTATTTATTTATTTATTTGAAAGAATTACAGAGAGGGAGAGACACAGAGAGTCATCTTCCATCTGGTGATTTATCACTCCCCAATGACTGCGATGGCCAGCACTGGGCCAGGTGGAAGCCAGGAGCCAGGAGCTTCATCCAGGTCTTGCACATAGGTGCAGGGGCCCAAGGTCTTGAGCTTTCTTCCACTGCTTTCCAAAGCACATTAGCAGAGAGCTGGATCAGAAGTGAGCAGCTGGGACTTGAACTGGTGCCATATGGGATAATGGCACTGCAGATGGCGGCTTAACCCCTATGCCACAGTGCTGGCCCCAAGTGGTAGTTTCTTAAAGCCTTGTTTTAGAGTGGAATTAGAAGGCATATCTATGAGGGTGCTTCAAAAAGCTCAAGGCAAGTGGGGTTGAAAGAGGTTACACACTTTCTCTGAACTTTTTGAAGACCGCAGTATAAATTTTTTCTACTGTGTCACGTAAAAATCTATTGAGTGTCTTACTTGAGGCGTCATTAGTCATGTGAAAAATACTGGTTCACTGTTAGGCTAGCCTTTCATTATAAAATAATTGTTAAATATGTACAGTATCATTACTGCTGGTCTCATCAAAAAAGTATCCAGGTATTGAGAAATTCAAGAGCTAATAGTGGTAAATGCAAGTTTTCCAAAATTGTGATTTTTCACTCAGAAATTCAAGGTTTTTTTAGGATTTTTTTCTCTCTCTCTCTTTTTTTTTTAAAGACTTCCTGCTGCTATTTTTTTTAAAATTTTATTTATTTATTTGTTTTTTTTTTGACAGGCAGAGTGGACAGTGAGAGAGAGACAGGGAGAAAGGTCTTCCTTTGCCGTTGGTTCACCCTCCAATGGCCGCCGCGGCCAGTGCACCACACTGATCCGATGGCAGGAGCCAGGTACTTCTCCTGGTCTCCCATGGGGTGCAGGGCCCAAGGACTTGGGTCATCCTCCACTGTACTCCCGGGCCACAGCAGAGAGCTGGCCTGGAAGAGGGGCAACTGGGACAGAATCCGGCGCCCCGACCGGGACTAGAACCTGGTGTGCCGGCGCCGCAAGGCGGAGGATTAGCCTAGTGAGCCCGGGCGCCAGCCTTTTTTTTTTTTTTTTTTTTTTTTTTTTTTTTTTTTTGGACAGGCAGAGTTAGACAGAGAAACAGAGAGAAAGGTCTTCCTTTTCCGTTAGTTCACCCCCCAAATGGCCACTACGGCCGGCACACTGCGGCTGGCATGCTGCGCTGATCCGAAGCCAGGAGCAAGGTGCTTCCTCTTGGTCTCCCATGCAAGTGCAGAGCCCAAGCACTTGGGCCATCCTCCACTGCACTCCCGGGCCACAGCAGAGAGCTGGCCTGGAAGAGGAGCAACCAGGACAGAACCCGGCGCCCCAACTGGGACTAGAACCCGGTGTGCCGGCGCCGCAGGCGGAGGATTAGCCAAGTGAGCCGCGGCGCCAGACTATCTATCTATCTACTTACTTACTTACTTGAAAGGCAGAGTTACAGAGAGGCAGTGGCAGAGAAAGAGAGAGAAGTCTGCTGGTTTGCTCCCCCAAATGGCCACAACAGCCAGATCTGGGCCAGTCTGAAGCCAGGAGCTTCTTCCTACAGGTGCAGGGGCACAAGGACTTTGGGCTCTCTTCTGCTACTTTGCCAGGCCATAGCAGAGAGCTGGATTGGAGGTGGAGCAGCTGGGACTCGAACTGGTGTCCATGTGGGATGCTGGTGCTGCAGGCGGCGGCTTAACCAGCTATGCCACAGCACCAGCCCAGAAGTCCAAATTTTATCATTGACAACAGATATGTCAGTGTGATCCTTGAAGTGACCAACCAGCTAAGACTTCTACTCAAGAGTTGAATTTAATGAAGTTCTGATTTTTATCATTATTTAAGTGAAACTAGTATCTTTCTTTTTTACTGCAATGAGTAGTGCTGAAGAAGCTGTGACTTCTGATACAACTTCATATTACTGCCATGATTCTTACTAGGGCACCGGCGGTTTTACCACCATTGCTTTTGCATCACGGGTGCAACACAGTCAATAAAGTGAATGACACAATGTGAATCAAAGCAAATAATGTCATAATGGTGTTCTGAAAATAGTTTTCTATTGTAATAGGTTTCTGAGGGCCCCTTAAAGTGCACAGACCGCACTTGATGAATGAACCATTGGTGTCCAGATAAATCCATCAGGCTTAATGGGCATATAGGGAATCAGAGAGAGGCTTTAGTTACGACGAGTTATGTAGTGCTTTGGAGAGGCTCTGCTCCCTCTTATTAATCCTGTTAAAAATCTCTGGGAAGCTTTGAAAGGAGATGTATTGTTAAATTCTTTGTCTTTCACGTTTGTTTTTGCTGTAAGATCTATCCTCAGGAGAGACACAGCATCAGAGTCCCTGAATCCGGAGAGCATTACGAACTGCATCTTTTGCACTACCTTCAGGAGAACCTCGGGTCACGCATCGCTGCGCTGAAAGTGATATAGCTTTGCCCTGTGTGGAACTCTGGCGGACGCCGCCTGTTGAACCAAATGAGGAGGTCTGATCAATAGAGAACCCAGAATTGATCATCACATTTTGGTATCTGCCACATAACATCTACTTCTGGAAGTAAATTTGGTGCCATGCAGGCGTCTACAGCTTGTGGATAACAATCTAATACCTTAACCATACACACACACAGTGAAATGATGCGTAGATTGCTAAGGGACCCAGCAATACCATGCGAATTACTGAAAGAAAGAAGACATTAGCACCACGTATCCATACCACCCTGATTTCACTTTCAATAGCATTATAAATGTCACGGACTTAATTAGTGTATTTTTACAGTATGAGTTTGTTAAAATATGATGATATTAGTGATTGGTTTGATTCAGTTCCAGAGTATCTGACTAGTTACAGATTCGATAGCACTTAAATGTAACTGAATAGCTTATGCTTCATTGCTTGGGGTGTATCCAGCATGGTATGAACTAATCACTATTAAACCTATGACTTGACCAGTCATTAATGATTTTTCAAGGATAACTTAGTGGCCTCCTAAAGACACTTGTTTTGGCTCTGACCAGTTTTTAGCCAATTTAAACTCTATCTGGTATAAATAATTCTCAGTTTCTCAGTTCGCTTTGAAATGACAGAGTGAGTTTTTCCTTTCACATAAAAGCAAGTAACTGTAAATGTAGCATGGATTTAATTAGTCTTATGATACTGATAATTACAAGCAAAAAACATTTTTAATCAAATGATTAGAGCTAAAATGTTTGCAGGCAAGTTTTTTTTTCCCCTCTATGAAAAGAAAAAAGTACACATTCACTGTATTCAGAAAATGTAGTGGTGCCAGATCCCATTTGGTATTTTCTTATTAAAATGCCTCAGAGATGTAGGGAGGTGGAAGGGAATCACAGTAAGGGGGGAGACCAGGGCTGGGGAGTGACCGGAGAGGCCAGGGTCTGCTCAGGAGTGAAGCAGAAGTCATGTTAACAGGAATATGTGTGGGGAGGCTGGGAAATGAAACGTAGACTCCTAGAGTGGTAAGGACTTCAGAATTAAGGATCACTCTCCTGCCAACCCAGATACAGACTACTACTCTTCAGGGGAGGAAACGTTTCTTAGGCTGACTTTAATAATCCTGATTTTTCGTTATTTTTCCTCTTAATTTTAGAAAACTTACCCATTCAGACTTTATCCTTCTTAAATTATTTGAACATAATTTAGATTTGGTGAACCTGAAATTAAGGGGTTTGCAGAGAACCTCTTCACCAGAAACTACTCCCTGGCAAGCGTGCTGTCTCTCCGTGCTGGGGGCCCGGAGGCCCGGAGGCCCGGAGGCCTGGAGGCCTGGAGGCTGTCTTCCGGGCTGGCTGAGGCAGGCGGGCATTTGCCTGCTGCAGCTCTAGCACGAGGGCTTTCCGGCGCTGGCTGACATCTGCCCTCGGAGGGGCTTGGGGGCCTGTGGGAGACGGGCAGGAAAGGCATCCCCGAGTTTCAGCCTGGTTCACACACTGCGGAGTCAGGAAAGCTGCTGCCAGCGCCTCCCACCATGTCAAGAGCAGCTGTGGTTTCCTTGCTCTGCGCTCCGGAGCGGCGGGTTTCTCCGGTCCACGGTGCCCTCCCTCCGTGAGTAGGCTGGGGACGGCAGAGGTGGGCGAGCCAGAAGCGACAGCGACTTGGTGACTCTGGCCCTGGGAAGGGGCGGGCTTTTGCCGTTTGTGTATTTATACTGTATGATAGATACCACACTTTTCCTTGTTGTCTGTATATGTATTGATTTTCGTGTTTATGATAATTTTCCATATCAAGATCTGTTTATATTTTTTTCAATGTTAAATTAAATTGATTTGGGTCATTTTTCTTCCCCAAGAAAGTATTTTCCCTCATAACTTAACATACATCTGACTATTGAGGGTGGTTTTTGGTTTGGGGCGTATTTGTGTCTGAACTAGTTGGCCTTGAAGGGTCCATCCTTATATGGTAATGTCGATGGAAATGGGGTACGATGGCTCGGACACAGCCGCTCCTCTGAAACCTCTGGCCCACGAGGCCCTTGCTTCGAAACGGCCTCTCATTTCCCCGTCACGAACCTGCAGGTGTCGTCCTTGTGCACCTCTCCGTCTGTCCTCCCGTCACCAGGAAGGCGTCTGTTACAGCTCCCAGGCACTTACCTGCCACTCGGCTGCTGCAGGGCGGGAACGCCTGACCGGCTTCACTTGCAGGAACACGGCTGGACTGAGTTTGCTTTTGCGACCTGTGCGGAAAGCACCATTGTCAATTGAAGCGCTCCGTGGAAACGTCACTAAAACTGACTGTGGGTAACAGCTCGGAGACCAGAGTATACGAACCTGGTAACAGTTTGGCAAAAGCCACGAAGCACGAGGCTAACCCTGACACCAGGTTTCTGCAGGCTTGGGGAGTGAGTACACGGGCAGCCGCGCTCGGTTAGCAGCGCCTCAGAGTCGGCTGAGACGCTCCCTCGGAGAAGTGCACAGCCTCGAGCCTCACTCTTAGAAATGGGGATCCCATTGATTTGGGCGGAGACCGGGAATGTGCGTTTCTAACCGGCTTTCCAGGTAATTCCAAAGCGAGCACCTGCGGACTCCTTGAAGGAACTCTGTAGAGAATAGAGCTTGAGAAACTAATGAGCGAGTTTTCTTACACTGGACTGACTGACAAGAACCTCAGACAGTAGGAGAGCTGCTGCTCCGGGCGTCTCAGTGACTGTGTGTCCCCTCTGGAGACGGCATTTTGGAATGAAGGCTTTTCCACCCGCGCCCGTCCTGGCGCCTCTCCAGAGCCTCACACGAGAGGATGACGCCACAGTGCTCGTGTTACTTCACAAGGATGGGAGAAAGGTTTTAATGCTCACGTGTTTTATCCCTTAGGGAAGGCAAAGCCCACCTCTCGGGAACATTGTCTTCTCTAGGTGGAATATTTCTTAACGAGATTTCTCATTATTATCGATACATAAATTTTTCAAGTTGTAGTAAGTTTTTAATACATACAATCTAATGTGCTCATTTCTTAGAGGAGGAAGCAGCATTCTGGAGAGAGGAGGAATAGCCCTGTGGCCGCCGTCAGTTAGTGTTCAGTTGGTACCGGACCCCATCAAGAGGTCCTGCCTTACGGGAGTGAAATGATATATAGAAAAGGTGACTTTTTAAAGAAGTATTTATTAATATATTCCTATAAAGCATTTTAAAGGTAACCACATAAAATGGTTAATTTTTCCATTCTAAAGTAAATGCTAGGCATGCTTATTAATGAAGCAGTACTCCTAATTAGTATATGACAATTTGAAGCTAATTAAAATGGTTACACTAAATGTGTCTTCTGTGGTACAGTGGGGCTTAGGTGATTGGGGTGTAGAGCTGGGTGCTTGTTCAAGCCTGGGACCCCACCGTACAGCTGTTTGGTGTCCGAAGAGACACAGCCGCATCTAAACTCAGATCCGCAAGGTGAATCTCCAGTCCCAGCAGATACAAAGGAATAGGTCCGTCCCCTGACTCCCACCTTTCCCGCCCCGCCTTCCTGCCTGGCGTGCAGAGCTGTGTGAGCACGGGTGCTGGGCTCTAGGGATCACTCAAAATTCCCTCCCAGAGAAGAAAACTAGTGTTTGTATGTTTGTTTTTAAATAACCAAATACAGATTTATGTTGTATTCAGCAAAATTGGACTTCGGGTCTTTAATTTTAGACATAAAGTGCCTGCTGTTTGAAGCATTGACTTGTATAAAAGAATTGCATGTCTCACTTCAGTAAGTTTATGGGTTTTCTCATTTTCAGCTACATGGCTTTTAATCATGTAAAGTGAAACATTAGTTTTTGTTGCATTTTATTACAGGTTCTTTGTTGCAATAAAGATGCTGCTCAAATTAATTGATTTAAAGTCCGTTTTCTTCCCCTTTCCCCATTGGTGCAAGCTTGCCTTGATCGGTGGCAGTGGTGCAGGGAGTCACACAAAAGGAGGCCACGTGCGGCTCCTGCACCTGCTTCCCAGCGCCTGGCCCTGCAGGGCAGTGGAGCTGGAGCCAGCGGCCAGCACGTCCTCCTCAAGAGCTGGCGTTTCCTGGCACTGCCGCCTGGAGCTGGCGGTGGCGTCTGTGTGCCCTCCGGAGACAGGGAGTTTAGTGGACTTGTGCCCAGAGATTTCTTTGACCATTCTCTGGTTCCCTAAAGCTGTAGAGAAGGCTGGAGGCAGACGAACCCCTCTGCATTTGGTAAATTCAGGTTTATCTGCTAATCCTTCCAAAACAGGTTTAATCTGGGATCCGTAACCCTCTGAGCAAATGGTGGTATATCCTGGGGAGAGCGTTGGCATTAACAGATTCTCAAGGAATAGTGATCCAAAGAAAGTTAAGAACCACAGCTGTGTTAGGATCATAAATTTTTATTTTATATGGAGAGATTATTAGGAAATAAGATGATCCTTAAGGCAATGCTACAGGTCATTGCTTTCCAAACATCTGTGGGTGACACACACAAAATCTGTGAGAGACGGGCAGGTGTGCAAAGACTGCCCGCGGCCTGAAGAGACGGGCCAGTCCCCCCTCACCCCATCTCCAGAGGTCAGTATTTCAGCATGCTCACCTTTTCACAGCACTGTGGCAGGCACCTGTGGGCCTGGGTTCATCACTAATCCAAAAGCCAAGACATCCGAACCGTGACATGGCATGGGCTGTCAGAGGTGCAGGCTCCAGTCACTGCTCCAGAGTCCAATCACAGCCTCGAAGCCTTTCCACTTGCCTTAAAAAAAATTGTTACTTTACTTGAAGGGTAGTTAAGAGGCCTTCCATCCTGTGGTTCGTACCCCAATGGCTGCAATGGCCCAGGCTAGGCCAAACTGAAGCCAGGAGCTTAGAACTCTCACATGGGTGGCAGGGGCTCCAGCACTTTGGGCCGTCTTCCAGTGCTTTCCCAGGCACATCAGCAGGGAGCTGGATCAGAGGTGGAGCATCCGGGACTCCAGCCGGCAGCTTAGCACTCTGCACCACAACACTGGCTGCTCCACTTGCCTTTGACATAACCTCACCCACTTCATTGGTGAGCTGCTTTTGTGGGGAGCAGAACTGAAACAGCTACAGTATGAGAACCTCTTAATCAGAGAGTAATTTTATCCAGGGCATGGTGTGGTTTGGGGAAACACCTAAACACCTGGATGTGAGTGGTCGTCAGCCTGGTGCCCTAGCCCTGCTACCCTGGAAGAAGTGGAGCTCCTCCCACTGAAATGGATGACAAGGGTTCCAGCTCCAGTACAGGTCCTGAGATCCCTGAGGCTGCCGCTTGCGGCTTCCTGAAAGATGTTCTCTCTAAATTGGCTCCCAGCCTTGAGTGCTTGAAATAGGAATTTGGGGAAGCAGTTATCCAGGATAATTGTCCTTAGCCAGTGCCAGGAATTCCCTTTCCCTTCCCTGGAAAAACACTCAGTTCGTTTTAACATTCTGTTCAGAGGTGAAAATTCTTTGCTGGAAGTTTCTCTGGCCAGGATGTTCTGGAAACCACAGGGCTCTTCTGTAATTGGGACTGTGTATCAACTTAGTTAACGAGCTGGTACACATAGTTACTTCCCAAGAAGTATGCATTAAGTTGAGTACTTAATGATGTATTGCCTTGCCAGTTAGTTGCTTTGGTTTTTGTTGTTGTTGTTTTGAGATTTATTTAGAGGCCAGTGGTGTGGCATTGCGGGTAAAGCTGCCACCTGCAGGACCGGCATCCCATATGGGTGCCGATTCGAGTCCCGGCTGCTCCACTTCCAATCCAGCTCTCTGCTGTGGCCTGGGAAAGCAGTAGAAGATGGCCCAAGTCTTGGGCCCCTGCACCCGCGTGGGAGACCTGGAAGAAGCTCCTGGCTCCTGGCTTCAGATCGGCCCAGCTCTCTGCCTCTCCTTCTCTATCTGTGTAACTCTTTCAAATGAATAAATAAATCTTGTTTTTTAAAGATTTATTTATTCATTTTGAAAGAGTTACAGAGAAACGGGGAGACAGATGACTCCAGGTGTCTGCAACGGCCAGGACTGGAGCAGGTGAAAGCCATGAGCTTCGTTCAGGTCTCCCATGGGGGGACAGGGGCCCAAGCACTTGGGTCATATTCTGCTGCTTTTCCCAGGCCATTAGCAGGGAGCTGGATCAGAAATGGAACGTCTGGGACTGGAACCAATGCCCATATGGGATTCCTGTGTTACAGGTGGTTTAACCTGCTGTGCCACACACTGACCCTGCTTTGTTTCTTCTTAATTCCTGTGGCTGCTCCTGTCCCACCTAGATCTCAGGATCTTTTTCTGGAGAACTGCAGCAACTCTCTACCCAGCCTGAGTTGGGAAAGAAGACTATAATCCCAAGTGACTTCAAAAATTATTTTTAAAGTTATTTTTATTTAAAAGGAGAAAAAAAGAGAGCTCCCATTCTCTGGTGACTCCCCAGATGTCTGCAATAACCAGGGCTGGGTCAGGAAGAAGCCAGGAGTCAGGAGCTCCATCAGTGTGTCCCCTGTGGGTGGCAGGGTCCCAAGCACTTGAGCCATCATCTGCTGCCTCCCAGGGTGCACATTAGCAGGAAGCTGGATGGGAAGTGGAGGTGGGACTCCATCCCAACTGCTGAGCCACAATGCACACCCCCCTCCGCGCTGTGACTGTAAAGAACAGTCTGCAACTTTTATTCAGCAAACATTCGTAAAAAGATTCATTTTTTTATTCATTTGAAAGGCAGAGTTACAAAGAGAAGAGAGAGCACATGTGATCTTCTATCTGCTGATTCACTCCCCAAACGCCCTGAACTGCCAGGGCTGGGCCGAAATCAGGAGCCAGGAGCTTCTTCTGGGTCTCTCACATGGGTGACAGGGGCCCAAGCCCTTGGGCAGTCCTCTGCTGCTTTCCCAGGCGCATTAGCAGGGAGCTGGATTGGAAGTGGAGCGGCTGGGACGTGAACCGGTGTCCACATGGGATGTTGGCATCACAGGCAGGCTGTATCACAACGCCGGCCTCTCGGGAGACATTTAGTAACAAGTGTGCCAGGCCTGTGTTAAGCCTTGAAAAAGTGTAAATGGGTGGAACACAGTTCTCACCCTCATTAGGCTCTCAGTGCCGACTCCTGCCCCACTAGCACACCGCGGCAGACACTGCCACTTCCCTAAAGCCAAGCTCATTCTTTTCGTTTGTTTGAGAGGCAGAGTGCTCCCATCTGCTGGTTCAGCCCCAAAGCCAGAAGCTGGAGCCAGAAGCCTGGAATTCAACGCAGGCGTCCCGTGGGGACGGCAGGAACCCAATGACTTAAGCCATCACCACTGCCTCCCGGAAGCTGGAGTCGGGAGTCAGAGCTGAGTAGTGCGCGCAGGCACTCCCACGGCAAGGCAAGCTAATTCTTGCTGTCCTGCTCCAGCTCAGGGGGCGCTGCAGTTTCTGCTGGAATCCGAGTTCTGCCTGACACTGAAGGCCGCGTATCACCTGGCCTGGCCTCGCCCTCCCTCCCCTGCTCTTCCCGGCTGCACACGTGCCGAGGCTGTTCACGTGCCTACAATCACCCCGCGGTTTTCCTCCACTAGGCTAACGCGTGCTTCTGAGTCACAGCGAGCTTCCCTTGCGTCCCTCTACAGAGCTCAGGAGGGAGAAGACCAAAATGATACCGACGCGGGCTTCGGCACCTGGCTTTCACCTTGCCTCTGCTACTTGCCAGCATTATGGGTTTAGCTAAGCCTGCTCACGTCCTAGCTGAGACAGCAACAACAGCAGAACCTTCTCAGCAGACGATTACATCCATCGTTCTACGTAAAGCACGTGCTGCCCCGCACACAGAAAAGGAACTCAGCAAACGTGGTCTCAGAGTTAGCGTTTAATTTTCTAGCTATTCCCTGTTTCAAAGATTGGTTTGTGGCCGGCGCTGCGGCTCACTAGGCTAATCCTCCACCTGCAGCACCGGCACACCAGGTTCTAGTCCCGGTCAGGGCGCCGGATTCTGTCCCGGTTGCCCCTCTTCCAGGCCAGCTCTCTGCTGTGGCCAGGGAGTGCAGTGGAGGATGGCCCAAGTGCTTGGCCCTGCACCCCATGGGAGACCAGGAGAAGCACCTGCCGTGGCGGCCATTGGAGGGTGAACCAATGGCAAAAGGAAGACCTTTCTCTCTGTCTCTCTCTCACTGTCCACTCTGCCTATCCAAAAAGAAAAAAAAAAAAAAAAGATTGGTTTGTTAGAAAGATGGAATGAGAGAGAGACAGAGACAGAGATCTTTCCCCTAAATGGCCCCAACAACCAGGGCAACAGCCTCAAGTCTCCACCTGAATGGCAGAAACCAGCCTGAGCAATCTTCCACTGCCTTCCCAGGTGCGCTGGTAAGGAGCTGGATGGGCACATGAGCAGCCAGGATTTGAACCAGCGCTTTGCTGTGGCATGCCGGCTTCACTGGTGGCGACAATGGACAGCACCACCACACTCACCCCTCTTAAACCTGTTTTAATTCTCCCCATAATTACACACGTCCGACCAATCAGAGTCAGACATAATGGAATCACCAATACACGGATGCCAAAAAATCTCCAAAGGAAAAATATTTGACCTCCCCCATTTAAGGGGTGCTCACAGGTTCCCAAGCACTCGTGTCCTTGGGATCTGTGTTTTTTTTTGTTGTTTGTTTTTTTTTTTTTTTTTGTCCCCCACTGAGGCAAAGGTACTTCCGGCTTCGGTTGCTGTTACAATTGCCTGGGGAGCTTTGAAAACCGCTGATGGCTGAGTCTCTCCCAGGATCAATTACATCAAAATGGGGCGGAGGGGTCCTGCCCTGCTTTTAATTTTTTTACAAGCTCCCTAAGTGGTCCTAATGTGCAGCCTGAATAAAGAGTCTCTGCGGTCGAGGCAGGCGAGAGCTTGCGCACGGCCGCCAGAGCCAGCGCAGACCCTGCGGCTCCCCTCGGCTCCGGACCGGGCAGTGATGGCCACGCAGCGTCTGTCCTGGGGCCCCGGACTCCTAGCTGTCTCCACCTCCCGCGCCAGCGTCTCTCGGGCCGCTGCTCAGCGGAGGAATCTGCCACAGGGAAGGTGCCAAGACCATCTCCGGGATGGCGTCAGCGGAGGTGGACGGAGTGCCAGAGAGCGCGCGGCCCAGGGCTCCCATCCTGGGTTCATCCGGAGCAGCCTGGCGGCCTCCCCTTGCATAACTGCGGGAAACACGAGGTCGGAGGTCAGGGACCCCTCCTCTCATCGCACAGCTGCACAAAGTGACGCCTGAGAGAACTCCGAAGCCATTCCACTGTCCAGGCCCAGAGCCGAGTCGCTGCGGCCCTGAGGGGTACCGAGCCAATTACAGCTGAGCAAGGATGTGTGAAAGCGTCCCTAGTGGCAGGTGTTATGGTTAAACATAGGTAAAGCCACTGCCCGTAATGCAAGCATCCCATATGGGCAGGGTTTCGAGTCCCGGCTGCTCCACTTCCCATCCAGCTCTCTGCTATGGCCTGGGAAAGCAGCAGAAGATGGCCTGAGTCTTGGGCCCCGGCACCCACATGGGAGACCTGGAGGAAGCTCCTGGCTCCTGGCTTCAGCCTGGCCCAGCCTTGCCTTTAGGGCCATCCAGGGAATGAACCAATGGATGAAAGATCCTTCTCTCTTTCTCTGTCTCTAACTCTGACATTCAAATAAATACATTTTTTAAGTATCTTAAAATCAAGGAAATATTGGTCTCTGGCTGGAATCTGAGCCCCTTCGGGACCTGAGCTCATGCTGCGTGTTCTGTGTGGGTCTTGGACGCGAACCTCCCTACACTTGCCCAGAGAAAGAAGGGGAGAATGGGAAAGAGAAGGAACCTGGAATCTGAGCTCCTTGGGTTCCAGGCCAGCAGCTGTGCTCTTGAGCAGCCCGGCTGCCTCTCTGACCTTGGTTTCCTGGATTCTAAAATAGGGTTTTGATACCTCCACAGCCTTGCTGGGAGGCCAAAGGGCGGGGACAGGCTTGGCACTCGAGAGGGTTGCAAGGGATTTCTGTAGCCGAAGCTGGCCCTCCTGCCCTGGATCCGACTCCAGTCCCTCCAGGGCTGCCAGTGGGAGCCTCCGCTCTCTCCAGAACCTTCGCTGTCAGCCACAAGCCCTGGGGAGGAGAACGCAGGAAGGGGAGAGGATGGTAACTCAGCGCCAGGGATCCGGGGAGAACAACAGGTTCAGGGCCACGAGCAGGGATGGGGACAGAAGCCTCCTGTGGGAGTGACCGGACTCGGCCTTGGCCTTGGCTACCTCTCACCTGTCCCATCCAGGGGCTGATCACCTGGCCGGCACGCCACACTGAATGACAGCATCGTCAGCTGTAAGGCAAGGGCAAGGTTAAGGAGATCGTGTGTTACCAGGGAGCAGGTGACACACTGCTCTGTGAAAACCAGCTGCTGCCGCTGAACGTGAGTGGCTCAGCTTATGGAATAGTCTCTCCCAACAGCGTCGTGTTCAGTCTGATCCTCGCAGGGATAAGGATGCTGTTTAGGCATACTATTACCCTCCCCACTTTTTTCTTTTTTCAGGGGGAAGCAGCGAGGGTTCTGAGAGGTGGTCGTATCCTTGCCCGAGGTCACAGTACAGAAGCGCGATGCCAGCCGTGGTTTCATTCGCTCATCGGCAGGCAGCGTGCACTGAGCAGCTCTCCGGGGCTCGGCTCCTGCTTCGAGATCCAGGGATCTGGGCGGTGTCAGAGGAGCCAGACACATTCTCTGCAGTCAGAGGCTCTCAGTCCCAAAGTAGGGAGAGAGGTGTGAACAAGAGAGGGTCCCTGCAGAGAGAGATGCGCTGAGTGCTGAGAGCCTGTCCTCTGGTCTCTGGTTCACTCCCCACTGTGTGACCTCCGGCAAGTGACTTTACCTCTCTGTGTTTCAGCTTCCTCTTCCGTAGCAGAGGGCTGCTGACACACTACTCCTTGGAGTTGCTGGAGCCTTGGGTCTGAGAAAACCCAGGCCAAGCTCAAAGTGCCTGGTGCGGAGCACTGGCCGCCCACGAGCTATCGGTTGCCTGGGCAGTGGGAGAGGACAGCCCGGGAAGGCCGCATGCAGGGGGTGATGTTTGGATCAGGCATTGAAAGGCAAAGTTCCTCTGGTGGGAGGAAGTTAGTCCAGGAAAAGAGAAGACTCTAAACACAGACCTGAAGGGATGGGGGAGCAGGAATCTGCCGGGGAGAGGGCAGCAAACGGTGGAAATGCCAGGGGTGGGGCAGGGCGGGCGCTAAGGGGCCTGTGTACCTGCTCTTCCACTTGCTTCGCCTCAGCGGCTGAGTTCGTCAGAGGAGGGGGCAGGCCCTGGGCCAGGCGTGTGTTTGCATTGGGAAAGTGCCCAGCAAAGGGGCTTAGGCTGGGGGAGCCTGGCCCCAGAGGTCCCAGACACAAGGTCTGCAGCAGCAGGGGTGCGGCTGACGAGGAGACTGTGACAGGTGTCACCTGTCTCTCTTCTGCAGAGACGCTGAATGTGCCCAGCAGCAGGCAGAGCAAGCGCAGAGCCGCTCTGTGCCCGTTGTGCTGGGCGTGCAGGGGCCCTCACACCGGGGACGGAAAAGGAGTCATCTGGATCCCCAGGCAGCGTGGGGCAGGGGCTGGGGCAGCGTGGGCAGGGGGGCTGGGGCAGCGTGGAACAGGGGCTGGGGCAGGGCAGGTGTCCAGGAACACTGGCATCCAACTGAACCATATGGGAACTGGCATCGTCTCTTTCAACAGTTTTTCAAGTTGTAATTGTATCACGATTACACAGCCACGTAGCTCAAAATCGAGTTCTATGGTAAATCTCTAAGTAACAGGTTTGTATTGCAACTCTGTGGGCTTTGTTTTTTCTTTTCACTTTTTATGCACTCTCTAGTATTGTTCCACTATGAAATATTAGAATTTAGGGGCCAGCGCCGTGGCTCACTTGGTTAATCCTCCGCTTGAGGCGCCAGCATCCCATATGGGCGCCGGGTTCTAGTCCCAGTCGGGGCGCCGGATTCTGTCCCGGTTGCTCCTCTTCCAGGCCAGCTCTCTGCTGTGGCCCGGGAGTGCAGTGGAGGATGGCCCAAGTGCTTGGGCCCTGCACCCTATGGGAGACCAGGAGGAAGCCCCTGGCTCCTGGCTTCAGATCGGCGCAGCGCGCCCGCCGTAGTGGCCATTTGGGGAGTGAACCAACAGAAGGAAGGCCTTTCTCTCTGTATCTCTACCTGTCAAATGAAAAAGAAATATTAGAATTTAGCTGTTTTTTCTCTCATTTCCACCGAACACCCATATTTCTCATCCCTCTCGTCCTTTCAATACATTCCTAGAGTAATTTTACTTGGGTAACATTCCATGTTGACATCATTATGACCACAGAAACAGATGAGTCCACACAACAAGCATTGAATTCACTGTTATCCGTGCACAACTTTTTGACTTTATCTTTCTTTGGTTTAAACGTTTGTTACTAATCCATCTTAATCTCTTCAACCTTTCCATTGATTTATCTGTTTTGCTTCATTGCTAGTATTTCAATGCTTTTCTACAATATACTTTTTCTCTCTTTTTTTTTTTTTAATAGATTTATTTGAAAGGCAGAGTTATGGGGGGAGAGAGAGAGAGAGAGAGAGAGAGAGAGATCTTCCATTTGCTCGTTCATTCCACAAATGACCACAACAGCCAGGGCCAGGCCAGGCTGAAGCCAGGACTCTACATCTCTATCCAGGTCTCCCACGTGGCTGCAGGGCCCCAAGGACTTGGGCCATCTTCTGCTGCTTTCCCAGGCGCATTAGCAGGGAGCTGGATCAGAAGCGGAGCAGCCAGGACTCGAACCTGCGCCCATATGACCAGACACCAGCCCCTCGGTTGCTACTATTTCACTGCTTTCTGCAGTACATTTTCATTGCCTATGTACACCTTGCAGAGGGTACTTCTTCCACGATCCCTGTCAGTTACAGCGGGGAGGCCAGTGTGGCCAGGGAGGTGGTGAACGAAGGGGATGGCGGAGAAGTCAGAGGGGGCCAGGCAAGTTCCAGGTCCTGCAGCCTTGTGGGTCACAACACAGACTTTAGATCCAATAGAGAGAGACAGGAGCCACTGGTGGGTTTTGAGAAGTATGACAAGATCTCCTTTAACAAAAGAAAAAAATCTTCTATGCTTGTTCACTCCCAAATGACTGCAGTGACCAGGGCTGGGCCAGGCTAAAGCTGGGAGCCAAGAACTCCATCTGGGTCTCCCATGTGAGCGGCAGGGCCCAAGCACCTGGCCATCCTCTGCTGCCTCCCAGGCACATTAGCAGGGAGCTGGCTTGGAAACAGAGCACCAGGACTCCAACTGGCGCTCTGATATGCGAAGCCGGCAGCTTAACAATGCTGGTTCCTGTGATTTTCTTGGAACAGGGTGACTCTGGCTGCTGAATCGAGAAGACTAAAGAGGGACACGAGGGACACGAGGGACGCGGGGGACACGGGAAACACAGGGGACGCGGGGGTAGAAGCTACTGCCGCAGCGCAGGAGAGAGGTGAGGGGGCTTGGACCAAGGTGGGAGTGGGAAAGCGGACAGCTAGGGGTGGCCACTGTGGGATCCCATATCTGAGTGCCCATGTCTGCCTCTCCTTCTGACCCAGCTTCCTCCTGATGGGCCGAGGAGACAGTCGGTGATGGCTCAAATACCTGGGTCCCTGCCACCCACGTGGGAGACCCAGCTTGATTTCCAGGCTCCTAGCCCTAGCTGTTGAGGACATTTTGGGGAGTAACCCAGAAGATGGAAGATCTCTCTCTCTCTCTCTCTCTCTCTGTTATTCTATCTGAATAAATGAATAAATGAAAAAAAAATTTAAAAGACCTGAAAGTGAAGAGTGAGAGTGACTACATCTTTGAGCAGAGCAGGGAGGCTGGAGCTACTAGGAACCCGGATGGGCAGGACCGAGGGGAAAACCAGGCTACCTCTGTCCCAGTTCCTGGGCTGCTGAGCAGAGAGCTGGGTACCCAAGCCTGGGGCTCAGGGAAGCTGAGCCAGCCTGGAGGCGTGAATTTAGGCAGCAGCAGAACAAAGATGCTTGCGAAAACCTTGAGGCCCCCAGGATTCCCAGGGAAGACCTGAGGAGCTCACGCGTGTGGGAGGGAGTGACCCACAGAGTTGAAAGCCGCTGATGGGTGCAGGAAAGATGAGGCCGAGAGGGAGCAAACACTGGTTCCTGCTGGGTCTGCACGGGACAGGCTTCTGTGAGGGTTGTGCAAGGCAACACGGCCAAGCCACAAGACCACTTGAAGGGACCTCACATAGGTCATCTGGCCTGCACAGGAAATACTTGTGGGGCCACTGAGGCCCCCAGTGTGGCCAGGTGAGTTGCAGCTAGCAGGGCTGGGCTGAGAACGCCGGCTGCAGCCGAGCCCCTCCCCTGCCCAGGCCTCCGTGTTCCCGGCAGCGAAATGGGAGCCATCTAGTTTCCCAGGATCGCAGTGGGGTGTGGAGAGGCCACGGACCGGGGCAGGATGGATGCCCTGCCCGGGCTGGTTACAGCAAGAGCAAGGGAAGGAGGCCAGCTTGGACTGGCCGGGGAGGGGGACCCGAGGACGGGGCAGTCCTGTCCTCAGTGTCCGGGGCACGAACCATCCTGGAGTGGACGGGGCTCGGTGGCAGCAGGGTCCTCTGGACGGAGACCAAAGCCTTGGCCCGCCCCCACCGCGCCTCGAACGCGCCAAGGAAGAGACCCCGAGGACCGGGACAGGGCAAAGAAATGGAGACAGAAAGGAAAAGAGACCCGGGCACTCGGAGACCGGGAGACCAAAGAGCCAGACCCAGAACCCGCTGGCCCAGCTGGCGCCCGGAGCGGACCCCGGCCGGCGAGAGCCCCGCACGGCGTGGGGTCCCCGGCGGGCCCGGTGAGGGCGCCCCCGCCCGGGCCGCTCGCCCAAGATGGCGATGGAGGGGCGGGCGAGGCGGCCGCGGCCCCAGCCCCCGCGCCGGCCCCCGCTCGGGCCCGGGCCCCCGAGGCCGCGCCCCCGCCCGCGGCGCCGCGCCTCCCCGGGCCACTGACGCCCGGCGCGCCCTCCCCCCGCGGCGGCGGCCGAGGCGCCGGGAGGCGGCGGCGGCGGCTGCGGCGGCGGCCCGAGCCGGGCCCCATGGCGCGGGGGGACGCGGGCCGCGGCCGCGGGCTGCTCGCGCTGACCTTCTGCCTGCTGGCGGCGCGCGGTAAGGGCGGGCGCCGCGGCGGTGGCGAGAGTGGCCCGCGCTGCGCTGGGCTGCGGGGCTGGCGTGCGTCCCGGTGCGGGAGTGCGCGCGGGGAATCGTAGGGGCGCGGGCTGCGCGTCCAGGCTCCTGCAATGCCTGCGCTTGGGGGGTCTGCGGGCGGCGGCGGGGGCGCGCACTTGTCCGCAGGGTGTGTGTGTGTGTGTGTGTGTGTGCCCTTGGTTCGCAGAGTGTGGCGAGTGTGCGTGCGCGCGTGTGTGCCGAGTGTCCGGCGGGCCGGCAGGTCCCGCGGGCGCACGGTTCCGCAGTGCGTGTCGCGGCCGCAGCGTAGCCTCGGCGGGGCGTCTCGGGCTAGAGAGCGGGCGAAGGGAGGGGAACGGAGCGTGTGACTGCGCCTCCGTTTGTTCGGGGTAGGGGTGTGTGCGGTGGTGTGGATGGCGCTGAGCTAGAATTTGGCCTTGGCTTTCGGGGAGTGTCCTTGCCCCTGGAGAGGGCCGCGAGGGGATCGCGGTGGACCGGGTGGGGATGGAACAGCGCGCAACTTCGCGCGGTGGGTGTGGTCCCTGGCACGGGTTGGGGGTGGGGGAAGGTGTCGCTCCCTTAAGCCTTCGGCCCCGGAGTTGGCTGGGGGAGAACGCAAGAGACCAGTTGCTTTCGTGGACGTGTCGGACGGCGGCTCTCGGGAGGGGACGCGTGTCACTCCGGCCCCACCCCCAGGAGCTGCCGGGGGCTCAGCCAGGCCCCCTGCAGTTCCGCACCCTGGTCCACGCAACTCTGAGAAGGGGCTGGAGGGGAGTGCCTGCGGGTCCAGGAGTGCCGCCGGGGTCCCTTCCTCCGCCCCCAGCCCTCTGGCTTTCGGTCCGGAGTGCGTTCCGGGACCGGCCCGTGGGGAAGGGTCGGTGGCAGGGCCGGGAGGGGGCTGGGCTGCCCGCTTTGTTCGCCTGGTCCTGCCTTCCCCGCCGAGCGGGGCGCTGAGGATGTGTCCGGGGCGAGTCGGGGAGGGACTGGGAGGTGGGGGTGGGGAGGGGGATTTCGCTCCAGCTGCTGCGGCTTTCCAGATACACTCAGCCAGGCCACGTGGGAAGGGAGCAGGAGGGCGGCGGGGGAAGGAGCCTCCGCCCGGCGGGCCCCAGGCCCATCTCCAGGAAAACAGCGGGTGGGAAAGTGCCGGGAACTGGTCCGACCCCCGCGTTCCCTCCGAGGCCACGCCTCTCTCTCTGGCCCCCGCGGTGGAAGGCCTGGCCCGAGGAGGGGGCGGCCCGAAGTTGTCAGGTGAAAGGGGCGGGGAGGTGCCCTAGGGGCGGCCGTCCTCCGAGGCGCGGGGGATTAGGGCAGAGTTGCGCCCTCAACCCTGCTCTGCCCTTCCGAGAGCTGCGGAAGCTCGCGCAGTCACCCGGCCAGCCGAGGTCGGGCTGGGAGCCGCGCGGTGTCTCCTCGGATGTGGTCGGCCCCGCAGGGCTCCAACTTCCCTCTCTGCTCAGGGCAGAGCCGGAGCGGGGTTCCCGCGGGCTGCGGTGCTGGCCCTGGTTCCCCCTCCTTTGAGTGTGCAAAGCTAAGCAGGCCTGGGGCCACTCCTGTCGGATTCTGACCAGCTGCCCCGATGTGGACTGAAGTCATTCATTCATTCAACAAATATTTACTGAGTGCTTTCATAGGTGAGCGTGTGCAGGGTGCCTAGAATACCCGGACTGAGGAGGCGGACCTGGGCCCTGGTGCAGTGTGCAGTCTGGTGTGTGGGGGCGGGGCGGGGGGGGTGGACTGATAAATATACTGCCCTAGGGTGAAAGCTACTGGGGACCTGGGAGAAACCAGTGATGGTGTTGTGAGTATAAGGGGTGGGGGTCGGGCAAGTGGGAGAGGGAATGGGACAGGAGTTGAGGGGTTCCAAGAAGGGAGCCTGAAGGTAAGCCCCCCTCGGGGTTTGGGGCCTGAGAGCCCTTGGTTAGCTCTGCCTCAGCCAACTCCAGCCAGAGGGGAGAATGGGGTGGGCAGGGCTAGAGGCAGGAAGCTCCAGTCCCTTAGGAGGTTGTTGCAAAAGAGGCGATGGTGGCCACTGGCATGGTAGCAGCTGGGGTGGCTGGGGCTAGAGATGGTGATGAATTGGAATCAGTAGAATGGGTTTGGAGGGGGAGAGGGAGAAGGAAGTGAAAAGTAATTTACCTGTCAGCTCCCAAAGGCATCTCTCTCCAGTGAAGTGACCTCCCACTTGGAGCATCCTCCAATGTCAGCGCTGGGAGAGGCTTAGAAATAAATTTGGCATGAGCCCATTTTACAGATGAGAAAACAGAGTGGCTTCTCAACGTTCCATGGTTAGGATCTTGAAGTAGTCTACAGGCTCTGGGGCACCACCGTGCCAGGCTAGAGCAAACACGGTATCCTGGGAGCTGGTGTGCACGTCCTCAAGTTCATCCTCTCTGCACTTCTCTCCAGCAAACAAAAAGCTATCATCCCCGGGCCTGTGCGCTCCGTCCCCAAAATCAGTCAATCTAGGCTCTGGAATCGCCTCTCCCCATCCCCCTCCTGTTCCCTCCAGTGTCCCTGAGGTGCAGCAGCCAGGTTTGACACAGAATTCCAGATGCAGAGCAGATGTAGCCAGGCGGGCCGGGGAGCTCCCTGCTGTCCGCTCTCCGCGGGGCACAGGGAGAAGTGCTGGTGACAGAGAGGAGCCCTGCCTGGTGAGGGCCGGGTGATGGGAACTGGGAGGCCAGGCAGGAAAACCAGAGAGAATGTTCCGGGGCCCCAGCTGCAGAGATACCAGAGCGTGTGTTCTGGGCCAGCTGAGCCGCCAGCCACCACGGCCTCCACTCAGGCTGTGCATCTGGGCACCTCGGGGGCTCACTGGGGTCAGGGAGGATCAGTGAGGCCTCTCTCAGGTGTGGACCTGGGACTCCTAGAAGGCTCAATAAGGGGTTCATCACCTTGTCACGTAATTGGCAGCTCTGGCAAGTATATGCAGGGGGATGCCAGTGGGGATGGGATGAAAGGCAGAGAGAGAGAGAGATCTTCCAACCGCTGGTTCACTCCCCAAATGGCTGCAATGGCTGGGGCTGGCCAGGCGAAAGCCAGGAGCTTCATCCAGGTCTCCCACGTGGGTACAGGAGGCCAAACACTTGGACCATCTTCCGCTGCTTTCCCAGGTGCATTAATAGGGAGCTGGATCAGAAGTGGAACAGCTGGGTGTCAAACCAGCACCCATGTGGGATGCTGGCATTGCAGGGCATGGCTGTACCCACTATGGCACAATGCAGGCCCCCATGTAAATATTTTTAATTATTTAATTAGTTAGAGAGACACAGCTCCTATCTGTGGGTTCACACCCCAAATGCCTGCAATGGCCGGAGCCTAAGCCAGGAGCCAGAAACTCAATCCAGGTCTCCCCTAGAATCCAATTACTTGAGCCATCACCCCTGCCCCCAGTGCCTGCATTAGCAGGAAGCTGCAGTTAGGAGCCAGGCCAGGTACTCTGATGTGGAACGTGGACATCTTACAGGTGTCTTAACCCCTAGGCCAACGCTCACCCTAGGAAGGTCTTTTTAACTGTGTGGTGCATACAGCAGGAGAAAGGAAGGTGTTGAGCTCGCCAGCCCCAGTCATGTGTAAGTGCAGGGCTCCATTCTGGTTGGGTTTGCTGTTCTGTCTCTGTGTCACGTTGCAGGGTGCAGCCGATGTACTCTTGCCATCCTGCCCAGCCCTGCAGGCAGGTACTGTCACTTTTACAGATCAGGAAACTGAAGCTTGGCAGAGTGTGAGGTGTCTTTTTTTAAGGGTGTGCCCCCATGTCCTACTCATCTGCTCTAGGGATTCTGGCTGAGCACCTGCTATGTGCCAAGCACGCTTCTAGGGATGCAGTCCCAGTTGTTGCCTCCTTGGGGAGAAATCCGGAGTGCTAGCTGCAGCGATGGAAGCGCCCAAGTGTCCTTTGGGACAGAGCAAGGAGAGGCATCTAAATCAGACAGTGATGGGGCAAGCAGCTCTGGGGAGAGCGGGCCGCGGCTGCCTTTTGGGAGACCTGGGAGAGGGTGGGTGTGGTCATGCATGGACTGAAGCTCTTAGGGGACAGGCTCAAGCCCAGTGTGACTTTGCTGTCCACTGAGCCTCCCTGGCCTCAGGACTGCAGATAAAGGGAGGCGGAGGCCTGCCTGGTATTCCAGGCAACGTCCCAGCTCCCTGTGCAGCTGGCGGTAGGAGGGGCTTAGTGTGTGGTAAGGGGGCAGCCGAGGTTCTGGAGGAAGCTGATTCGTGTCCCCCGGGAGAGGAGCGTGGAGATACCGTCTTGAAGGTTGAAAACAAGCTGTAAATCTGCGGGGCCCTGGAATTCAGACAGGGCCGGGAGTGGATGAGCCCGGCCATCGTTGTCCTTCTTGGGGGCGGCCTCATGCCCCTGAACACTTCCCGCCCCTGAGGTCTCACCCTGCCCAGGGCTCCGTGCACACCCCGGGGGCTCTGACAACGCCCTCTCCACCTGGGTTCTAACTTGCTTCCTAAAATCAGTGTATCCCATGTGTGGATTCAGTCAGAGACAGGAAGCTGAGAGATGGCCCCGAGTCCCCAGACACAAGCCCTGTGCCTGGTGGGGTCTGAGCAAGGAGACGGGGGACAAGAGATGGTGGGAGGGGTCCTCCTTGAGACAGACAGCTGGTGGGTGGCAAGTCCCCCCTCTGCCCCCCCCACCTGCCAGGTGTCTGCCTCGGCTGGAGGGACACGCTGAAACGGCCCATGGAGGTGCTGGGGGGGGGGGTCAGTCGTGGCAGTGGCCTTGGGGTGGCAGGAGAGAGGTAGCTGTGAAGCCCCTGGACTAACACATTTGTGTCCCCACATGTATTAATCTGGGCCTGAGATGAGCCCCCCGGGAAAGCGCTTAGGAAGCTTGAGACCCCTCATCTTACATCTGGGCCTCGGAAGCGGGAGGGAAGAAGGTGGCTGACCCAAGGTGGTGTGCAGAGGACCCGACCTGGAACCCGGACTCTGGCGCCCTGTCCCCCTGTCGTACCCGTAGTCTGTCTAGGCAGGAGGAAGGATGGGTGAGGGACCACCTGGTGGCTTTTGAAAGACCTGGGGAAGGCAGGGACAGCCTCACAGAGGGGCTGGCGTCTGAGCAGAGTGCAGGCACACGGTGCTGGTGCATGGGGCATCGAAGCGGAGAGCAGTTCTCTCCTCCACGCGGGGTTCATCCCCTAAAAGGCGCTTTTCGGCAGCCGTGTCTCTCGGGGAGCTGAGACTCCCGCTCTGGGCTCAGTCTCTCCATCTGCAGAATGGAGCAGCCCCTCCTGCGGCTCCTCCCACACTGTTGCTGGGGGGGGGGGGAAGGGACCCGTTCTCCCTCCCTGCTGGTTTCCCTCCCTTTGCTGGGGAAGCCAGACATCTGCTGATCCATGAATATTCAGGAAGATTGGCAAGGGAGCCTCCTCCGGCTGCCTGGAGCCCAGGCTGCTGACAAACCCAGCAGCTGCCCGGGGCCCCAACTGTTCGCATTGTTTGTTCAGCAGGGGATTTTCCAGACCCGGGATGTGCTGAGGGGGGCGGGGAGGCCGCTGGAGGGCCAGGGATTCATGTCCTGTGGGGCTCTTCTCCCCTGAAACCCAAACCGACTGCTCAGCGGCTGGAACGGGGCACTTGGGAGCCGCTGGGCTGGGCACCGGGCCTCGCCTTCCCCTTGCCCTGTGTGTGTGTGTGTGTGTGTGTGTGTGTGTGTGTGTAGCGGGGACGGAGGGAATGGCAGAACCTATTAGGCTATTAGTGTCTGCACAGCTTACAAGGCGCTTTTAAAGGGTGCACGCCCATTCCTGAACCTAGAATTCCTGTTTCCACAACACACAGGCCTAGGTGTGTAGTCTTCCTGGTGTACCTGTGGGAACTGAGGCCCGGAGAGGTTAGGTGGCCCCTCCCACAGCCCGGCCAGTGGAACCTTGCTCCAAGGCCACATGCTCTTTCCATCCCATCCCCACCACGTCACTGTGGAAACCCAGTGTGGGCAGGGGCTGCTGCTCCCCTACCCCGCAGTGGACCCCAAGGTGTCCAGTGGAGCCTGTCTGATGGATTGAAGAAGGCAGCGGCCCAGATCAGCTCCTGTCTGTCAGTCTGTTGTCTCTGCACCCCCTCCTGCCCACTTCTTCTCTTCCCCCAGGCTTGTTCTTCCAAAGTGGTGGGAAGAGAACCTGAGGCTGGGCGGGGGTTCCAGGCGCCATCCAGCGAGCCTGGCAGGTGTGTGTGTCTAGCCTGGTGTCTGCCAGTTTTGTGAGTGCGTCTGAGATGGTGTTGTGTTTGTTCTGGAATGTGTGTACGTGCCGATGAATAATCAATCGTAGAATCCTGGAGGTCGCCTGCCACGTCCTGGTGAGCCCAGGACCACGGGACCGACACCCGACAAGCCGTGACCTACGACAATGGCTTCCAGCCGCTCCACTTCCCGCCCGGCTCCCCAGTCATGAACCTGGGAAGGCAGGAGAAGATGGCCCAAGCGCTTGTGGAGTTTCTGACCCCTGGCTTTGGTTTGACTGAGCCTGGATTGTTGCGGCCATTTGGGGAGTGAACCAGCGAATGGGAGATTTCACTCTGTCCTCTCTCTCTTGCTCTGCCTTTAGAATAAATAAATACATTTCTTTAAAGAAGGGGACATAACTGGCCCAAAGCTACCCAGCTGGACTGTGCTGGAGGTGAGGCTACCACCGGGGGTCCCCTGACGCCCCAGCCACTGTGCTTTGTGCAGGCCCCCTGGGACTCTGTCCACCCAGACCTGCCTCGTGACAAGTCTGGACCATTGACTTGGCCTCTGTTTCTGGTTCACACTCAGAGACGCCATTCTACCGTGAAGGAAGGCATCAGCCAGAGGCCAAGAAGGGACCTTGGGCCCCGGAGCACAGCAGGGCAGGCAGGCAGCAGGTCAGCCCTCTGTGAGCCTCCCGGGGAGGGCGAGCCCTTTCTCTATGGCTGATGGCTCTCGGAATGAACACAGCCTTGTGTGTGTGCACCAGACCCTGGGCTGGCGAGGCCACCTTCCATTGTTCCCCTTCCTTCCCCATGCTGCCAGGCCAGCACTGGGGCCTGTAGGCTCTTCTGGGGGTCAGGAGCCCTACCTGTGTGGCCTTGGGGAGATCAGTCAGGTCGGCGTGCTCAGTGTCCCCCTGGGGCCTGCGGCGAGCCAGGCGAGACTCCTCTTGGACTCCCTCGCAGTTCTGCCTGAGCCCAGCCCCTCCCTGCCTGGGCACGGAGGCTTTCCCATCTCCCCGCAGGATCTGCCCCCTTGCCCTTGGGAAGAGGTGGGCAAGTCCGTTTCCTTCCACCCAGGTGGCTCCACTGGGACCTTTTTTTTTTCTTTTTAAGAATTATGGACCGGCGCCGCGGCTCAATAGGCTAATCCTCCGCCTTGCGGCGCCGGCACACCGGGTTCTAGTCCTGGTCAGGGCGCCGGATTCTGTCCCAGTTGCCCCTCTTCCAGGCCAGCTCTCTGCTATGGCCCGGGAGTGCAGTGGAGGATGGCCCAAGTCCTTGGGCCCTGCACCCCATGGGAGACCAGGAGAAGCACCTGGCTCCTGCCTTCGGATCAGCACGGTGTGCCGGCCGCAGCGCGCCGGCCGCGGCGGCCATTGGAGGGTGAACCAACGGCAAAAGGAAGACCTTTCTCTCTGTCTCTCTGTCTCTCTCTGTCCACTCTGTCAAAAATAAATTAAAAAAAATTATTCATTAATTTCAAAGGCAGAGTGACAGAGAAGAGTCTTCCCTCCGCTGGTTTACCCTCCAAATGCCTGCAACAGGCAGGGCTGGGCCAGGATGAAACCAGGAGCCAAGAACTGCATCCGGGTCTCTCACATGGGTGGCAGGGACCCAAGTCCTTGGGCCATCATTGCTGCCTCCCACGCACATTAGCAGGAAGGTGTCTGGGAAGCATGGAGTAGCCAGGACTCAAAGCAGACACTCTGGTATGGGATGTGGGTATCCTAGTGTTATCCTAGTTTGTCTTCGCACAGGAAAGAATTCAGGCGTGAGACAGAGAGTAGTGGAAAGCAAAATAGCAAGGTTTATTAGGGTAGGGACATCCGTAAGAACGGATGGGCACCTCTCTAGACAGAACCTGAGAGAGAGCCCAGTGGCTCAGACTGGGGGAGAGCAGGGTTACATGGTTGAGTGGAGAGAGTACACCTGGCCAGGCCAGGCCAGGCGGGCGGCTCAGCAGAGAGGCAGAGGGCTGAGCGCCCAGTCTGGTTGAGGCCAGGGGTTTTTAAGGGGATGGATCTTGTCTTCCCACCTCTTCTCCTCCTGGAACAAAGGACTTTTTGGGTGTAAATACTAAAAATTCCTTTCTGAGTTTTCCCCCTGAAGTTATCAGACAGGAGGAAGCCTGGCTGGTGTCTCCCGGTTAGAGGAAGGATGAGCAGGACCCCTGGAAGATAGGATCTGGGGCAGGATGTTTGAAGTGCAGAGACTGGGCTGCACCTGGAAGGTTTTGGGATGACTTTGAGATGCAGATGCTGGACCTAGATGTCAATTCCTTAGGCCTTTGTCGCACACACATAAGCTCATTTCTGACTTCCTACCTAACACTAGGAGGTGACTTAAGCTGCTGCACCACAGTGCACGCCCCGGGACCTAGTTTGTCTTGTTTATTCAAGATACATATGTATTCGCAGACACACTTAACACACAGGCGCTTTCTCATGCCCATGAGACACGTCATATGTTCCCTGGCCACAGTACCTTTCTAACCTATGGTTCATTTTCAGCTGGGGGAGGGTGGGTGAGCCACCCTGTGAGGTTCCAGGGCGTGGAGCCCCATCCCGTGCCAGAAACTGTGCTATACCCTTTCCTTGCGTGTCAGCTTAATGCTTACAACAGCTTTGTGAGGAAGGAGCGACTGGGCCTTTTTTTAAAAAAACTAAGATACCTGCCGGCGCCGCGGCTCAATAGGCTAATCCTCCACCTTGCGGCGCCAGCCCACCGGGTTCTAGTCCCAGTCGGGGTGCCGGATTCTGTCCCGGTTGCCCCTCTTCCAGGCCAGCTCTCTGCTGTGGCCCGGGAGTGCAGTGGAGGATGGCCCAAGTGCTTGGGCCCTGCACCCCATGGGAGACCAGGAGAAGCACCTGGCTCCTGCCATCAGATCAGCGCGGTGCGCCGGCCGCGGTGCGCTGGCCGCAGCGTGCCGGCCGCGGTGGCCATTGGAGGGTAAACCAACGGCAAAAGGAAGACCTTTCTGTCTCTCTCTCTCTCACTGTCCACTCTGCCTGTCAAAAAACAAACAAACAAACAAAAAACCTAAGATACGATACAGAGTTACAGAGAGAGAGAAAGACAGATACATAGGTCTTCCATTCGCTGGTTCACTCCCCAAATGGCCGCAACAGCCGGCACTGGGCCAGGCCAAAACCAGGAGCCAGGAGCTTTCTCCAGGTCTCCCATGTAGGTGCAGGCACCCGCAGACTTGGGCCATCCTCCACTGCTTTCCCAGGTGCATTAGCAGGGAGCTGGATAAGAAGTGGAGCAGCCGGAACTGGAACTGGCTCCCGTAAGGGATGCTGGTGTCACAGGCTGCGGCTTAACTCACTGCACCACAACGCTGCCCTCTACTCTCTGTCTTGATGGATTTGCCCGTCCTGGACATTTCACAGAAATGAGATCATGCAGTATGTGGCATTTTGTGACTGCCTCTCGCTTGGTGTAAGGTTTTCAAGGCTCAACCACACTGGGGCGTGTGTGCGTACTTCATTCCTCGTAATAGATTCACCCGCTCAGCAACCCTGGGGCTGGTTCCCCTTTGTGGCTCTTTGAATGATGGTGCCATAACCAGGTCTCTCTGTGGCTGGGAGAACTGAGCAGCAGAGAAAGATGGGCACAGAGAGGTGCAGCCGTTTGCCCAAGGTCACAGTCAGGGGAGAGCCAGGATGCAGACATGGGTCTTCCCGTTTGACCTTTTTGTGGCTGGCCCTGGCTTCAGAATGGGTGACTCTTGGGAGCAGAGGCCGAGGGAGGTGGGAGGGGACATACGCTGCTGATCCCATGCCTCCTTCTCTACGCAGGAGAGCTGCCATTGCCCCAGGAGACGACCGTGCAGCTGAGCTGTGACGCGGGGCCGCTGCAAGTGATCCTGGGCCCAGAGCAGGCTGCTGTGCTGAACTGTAGCCTGGGGGCTGCTGCTGCTGGGCCCCCGACCAGCGTGACATGGAGCAAGGACGGGGAAGCCCTGCCGGAGCACGACCACCTGCACCTGCTGCCCAGTGGCTCCCTCCGGCTGTCCCAGCCACTAGCCCCTGATGGCAGTGGTGAGGCAGCCCCCGGGGCCGTGGGAGCCATCGAGGGCAGCTACTCCTGCCTGGCCCACGGTCCCCTCGGAGTGGTGGCCAGCCAGGCTGCTGTGGTCAGGCTTGCCAGTGAGTGCCTGCATCGTCCCGCTTCTCCACGGCCCTGCCCCTCCTGCTTTCCTGCCCTATGAGCTGTAGAGTCTGGGGTTGTGCCCTCCCCCAGGAAGCCTGCCAGGAAGGCTCGTAAGGGCGTCAGGGCCGCAAAGGCGCCTCCCAGGGAGCTTCCACCACGGAACAGGTGCAGTGCACGGAGTCCAGGCCGGTTGCCCAGCCCAGTTCAGGAGTACAAGTTGCCGTGACATGATTTTTGGGCCTCTGACTGCATTCTGACCACCGCGGAGCTGGTGGGCAGGGGGCGCTGGGCTCCGTGCTGCCGGTGGCATCTGACCAGTGGGTGCTGCTTCTCACCCCCGGCTGCCTCTCCCTTGGTCTGAATTTGCTGTGCTCCACATGTCTGTGTGTCCCTGTGTCCGTGTGTGTGTGTGTGTGTGTGGGTGGGTGGCTTCACTCTCACTGTCCTTGTCCTCTAGCACTTGCGGACTTCTCCCTGCACCCGGAGTCGCAGGTGGTGGAGGAGAACGGGACCGCCCGCTTTGAGTGCCACACCCAGGGGCTGCCGGCTCCCGTCATTACCTGGGAGAAGGACCAGGTGACGCTGCCTGAGGAGCCTCGGTGAGTGCCTCCCCCTGGAGGAGTGGGGTCCCAGTGGGCGAAGAAGGCCCCGGGTGCTGGGGTGGGGTGGCCTCGTCTGCCTATCCTGACTTAAGAGCCAGCCAGTGCATCTCTGTCCCAAACAGAAGCTGGAGGAGAAGTGTTTGCGCCCTGGGAGGAAAGCCTGGGCTGGGGGTAGTGGTGGAGCCCCCCTCCTACCCCCCCCCCCAGCCAGCCCAGTCACCTCCTTCTGGCTGAGGGCCAGAGAGGAGTGTGGGTTCTCCAAGGCCCCACAGACAGCGACCGGAAGTGTTGGTTGTGCGCTCAGGGCTCTGAGCTGTTCAAAGGGTTGTCTCTTGTCTGCAGAGTTTCTACCCTGGTGGGGTGGGAGGGGGCAACCATTTGATGAGCGGGGTGGTTTTGAGGTCCTTGCTGCTTCACACTCCCCTCTCCAATGGCCGGGGTCGGTGTGGGCAGGGGGCACAGTTCAGGGAGGAGCCGCTGAGGTTAGACCGGGACTGGATCCCTGCTGTGGCTCCTGGGAGGTCAGGGGCCCTTCCCTTCCGCGTTGGGCTCCTGCCTTGGTTGTGGCGTAGTTAACCAGCTGGCTGTGTCAGCCCCTCTCCCGGGTGGAAGTGTGGTTCCTGGGGCTCTGAAACCCGGAGCCCCCTCCCCAGAGCTGACCCCTGCTGATTGCGCTGCATTGCCTCAGGTGTGAGAAGGATGGGAGGTACAGGAGAGAAGATGCTGGGTAGAGAAGCCTGGGGGAGGGGGCGCCATGAGGGAAGAAGAAGGGGGAGGGGTGTATCAGAGACCCTGCTGACATGGGGGGATGGGTCGGTGACTGTCACTTCTTTTTACCCAACCTTGGGCTTCCCACCTGCAAAATGGAAGGAAGAGAAAGGGCAGGATTAGATGCTAGTTTCCCAAAGAGTGGTCTTGGTAGAATATTACTTTCTTAAAATGCTGCTGCTGCTTTAAGAAAGATTTATTTTTTTGCAATGATTTATTTTATTTATTTGAAAGACAGAGTTACAGAGAGAGGGAGAGACAGAGAAAGAGAGGTCTTGTATCTGCTGGTTCACTCCCCAGATGGCTGCAGTGGCTGGAGCTAGCTGATCTGAAGCCAGGAGCCAGGAGCTTCTTCCTGGTCTCCCACGTGGGTGTAGGGGCCCCAGCACTTGGGCCATCTTCTACTGCTTTCCCAGGCCATAGCAGAGAGCTGGATAGGAAGAGGAGCAACCAGGACTCAAACCAGCGCCCATTGGGATGCTGGAGCTTCAGACCAGGGCTTTAACCTGCTGCACCATAGCGCCGTCCCCATTAAGAAAGATTTATTTATTTTGTTTGAAAGGCCGAGTTACAGCGAAAGACGGGGAAAGGGGCCGGTGCGGCACCGGCAGCCCATATGGGCGCCGGTTTGAGTCCCACTTCTGATCCAGCTCCCTGCTAATGCTCCTGGGAAAGCAGAGGAGGATGGCCCAAGTGTTTAGGCCCCTACACCCACATAGGAGACCCAGAAGAAGCTCCTGTCTCCTGGTTTTGGCCACGCCAAAACCAGGAGCCTAGTACTCCATCTGGGTCTCCCATGTGGGTGGTAAGGGGCCCAACCACTTGTGCCATCTTCTGCTGCTTTCCCAGGAGCATTAGCAGGGAGCTGGATGGGAAGCAGAGCAGCCGAGACTCGAACATGGGCTCTGATATGGGTGATGTTGCAAGCAGCAGTGTAACCCACTGGCGCCACTATGCTGGCGTCTAGAAATCTTCTACTTAGCAGATTGTAAATACTTGATGTTTGGTTCAGTTATTTTTTATTCAAAACAAAAATGAGATCATATTACAGCTTTAATTTTGTTTTCACTTAACACCTAGTGAACACCCTTCCAGGTCTCTGCGTGTGGTCGTGCTGGATATCATTATCTGGGCTGAGAGGCAGAGATGGGAGTCACGTGCCCCAGGTCACACAGTTGGTCCCCAGAGTGTGGGACGCTGGTGCTCTGGTGTGGATGGCACATAGGCTGAGGAGTGGCTTGGTGGCGGGGTGGGGGCTGCGGGTGGGGTGAGAGACCTCTGGTCCCACTGTGGCTGTGAGCAGAGCAGTCACTGCCCTCCGCGTGTTCTCAGCAAGCAGTGGGGTTCAGACCTCCCCTCCCAGCCTCTAGTTCAGTCTTTTGAAGCCACAGTCCTCTTCCAAGGAGGCCCGGGCTGCCAGTGCCTGGGCTCTGGGAGTGTTTACCCCCAAGTCCTCTGAAAAGTGATCCCCATCTATAAATAAGCAGCTCACATGTCCCAGCACATTGTGTGGGGGGAAGAAAGAATCGGCTAAAACAGCGACTTGGTTATGCCCAAGGTATGTATTTTTACCCACACCCAGATACAGTGCGTGCACAAATGTGCTATTCAGAAACTCAGCCCGGGGCTTGGAGGAGGCTGCACACATGTGCACTTAATAAACACGTTCTGTTGGGACGCAAGTGCACGTTTTTTGGAGCTGACGGTGAGACCCCCAGGCAGTTCTGGGATACTTCCGCTGCTGTGCAGTAATCCCGGGGCGAGCGCTCCTTCCGTGGCATCCACTAATCAACGGTTCCCAAACGCCAGGCACCCACCAGCACCTTCCTGGTTGCGGCCATCCTTACAGCATTGACACCATCATCGCTCATTCCCTTCCTTTACGTCAACTTGCTCTTTTGTAACTCCGCCGCATATCAAAAGAACCAATCAAAAGAGCCAGCGCCGCGGCTCACTAGGCTAATCCTCCGCCTTGCGGCGCCAGCACACCGGGTTCTAGTCCCGGTTGGGGCGCCGGATTCTGTCCCGGTTGCCCCTCTTCCAGGCCAGCCCTCTGCTGTGGTCAGGGAGTGCAGTGGAGGATGGCCCAGGTGCTTGGGCCCTGCACCCCATGGGAGACCAGGAAAAGCACCTGGCTCCTGGCTCCTGCCCATCAGATCAGCGCGGTGCGCCGGCCGCGGCGGCCATTGGAGGGTGAACCAACGGCAAAAGGAAGACCTTTCTCCTCTCTGTCTCTCTCTCTCACTGTCCACTCTGCCTGTCAAAAAAATAAAATAAAAAAATAAATAAAAAATAAAAGAACATCATCAATAAAATGGAAGTATTCTACACTATAAATAAAACCAGCAACACGTGCCAAAAATAGAAGGTGGTTAAAAATAAACAGGCAACCACTGGATTAAAAAATGTGTGTCCAGATCCCTTGAAATAGTTTTGTTGCCATCATTCAGTCACATCCCAAGCATCGAGGCGCTAATGGACTTACATACCCCGGGCTCCCTGGTCCTGTCTGCCCTGCCCTCCCCACGTCCAGCGTTTCTGTCCTCCTCGGGGAACCCCCGGCTGCTGTTCCTTTCCCTTGGGTGGATCTCACCAGGGCACGGAGGGGGCTCCTTGGCCGTTGGGACAGTCACAGCAGCTGTGCCGTTTCTCACGTGTTCTTGAACACAAGTGGCCGTTGGGGCTGGGCGCAGCCAACTCAGGCTTGGGCTTGCATAGAGAATAATCTCTCCCTTTGGAGTGGAGGTGGTTTCATCCCATACATAGCGATCTCATTTTGTTCGATGTGTGAATTTATTGTAAATTGATCAAACATATCGACATTATAAAAAGGGGGTGGGGGAGTCACCTACCGGCTGAGCACAGCTATTGCCATTGTGAGTGTTCCCTTGCAATCTTTGTAAACAGAAGCCTAGCGCCTGCAAGTCAGACAGCTTAGGTCTGTCATCCAATGGGAGAAGGTCAGGGTTATGAAATAGGCAGGACAGGAACTAAACCCATTTTTCAGATAAGAAAACTGTGGCTCAGATCCGCAGTGTCACTTGCCAGAACCAGGCACGTTGGAACCAGGCTTCTCCACCGTGCCACAGTTGCTTGTCTGGGAGAGCCTGGAATTACAAAACAAAGTATGCAGAACACATGCTTTACAAAATTTAAATTTAAAACATTTTTATATTTCCAAACTAATACATATTCATTGTTTTAAAAAAATCTTTTAAAACACAACAAATAGCAGTTTCCAGCCATCTCAATCCCATTTAAAAAAACAACCATGAACTATGCCAGCTTTGCCTTCCTTGACTTTCTCCGTGCATATCCTAACCTATCAATTATCTATTTTCTAAAATTAGAATTGCTTCGTAAACACCACCCCCCAACCGCCAACCCCCTCAATCCACTAACCAGTATATCTTGGGCATCTTTCCCAAGACAGAACTCCTAAAAATGCAGTTTAACAGAACTGAAAAGATTTATTTAATGTATTATTTCTTTTCATCTACTTGAAAAGCAAAGCAACAAAGAGAAAGCAAGAAAAATCAAGAGAAATCTTCCATCTGCTGGCTGACTCCCCAAATGCCTACAACAGCCAGGGCCAGGCCAGATCAAAGCCAGGAGCCAGGAGCGGGGCGCTCCATCCAGTCTCCCACGTGGGTGCAGGGGCCCAAGCACTTGGGTCCTCATCTGCTGCCTCCCGGGATGCGCGTGGGCAGGAAACCGGGCTGGAATCGGAGGTTGTACTTGCTCCCAGGCACTCTGAGGTGGTGCACGGGCGTCCCAAGGGGCAGTGTAACCACTGTGCCACAGCGCTCACCCCAGGAAAGATTTCAGATGAACATGATAAGTGGTTCCACTTCACCTGTAGCACCAGGGCTGGGGAGAGGCATTCCTTCCCTCCTCCTTGTGTTCATCCACCCAACAGTCATGACTGAGGAACTGTAGTTGGTCAGAAGAGGTGCTTGGAGCAAGATTTCCCTGGGAAACGGGGTTGGAAGTGAGGGCAGCTCCTGGCCATGTAGTGAGCTGAGCTGGACAAGGCAGGAGCGGGAAGAGGGAGGAGGAGAAGCCAGACATGGTGGGCCTGGATGCCGTGTGTGTGTCGGGGTGGGTGGGGGTCCTGCTTGTCTGTTCCCACCCATTGCATAGCAGCAGGTGGGGCCCTGGCCCAGGATTTTCCCTGTAGCTGCCTCTTGCCTCCCTCCCCACCCCTCCTCCCCACCTCCTGCCCTCTGCGGGTGAGTCTGGGCAGAGGTGAGCTTGCCTAGGGATGAAGGCTGAGGCAGCTTTATGATTTCTAGGTCTTTGTGTCCAGATTCTCCCAACCTCAAGCTGCTCCTCTCCCATGGTTCCGTTTGCTCAGCCTCTGCTCGAGCCCCCCACAACTAAGAGTTCCCTCCTCTTCCCTCTGCCCCTGCCTGACTGCATCCCAGGAGCGAGCACCATTTGCTCTGTTGAGAAATGGACTCTGCACGTGGAGCTGGCCTTGTAAGGATCCCGCTGGAGGACCCCCTGCCTGGGCTGGCGCCCACTGTGCTCCCCCCCATACCCACCCCCCCTCCATGGAGACTCCTGCTCTGAATCATGTTGTGTCTCCAGCAAGGTGTCCAGGCTTTTTTTTTTTTTTTTTTTTGGACAGGCAGAGTGGACAGTGAGAGAGAGAGACAGAGAGAAAGGTCTTCCTTTGCCGTTGGTTCACCCTCCAATGGCTGCTGCGGCCTGCGCACTGCGGCCGGCGCACCGCACTGATCCGAAGGCAGGAGCCAGGTGCTTCTCCTGGTCTCCCATGGGGTGCAGGGCCCAAGCACTAGGGTCATCCTCCATTGCACTCCCTGGCCACAGCAGAGAGCTGGCCTGGAAGAGGGGCAACCGGGACAGAATCCGGCGCCCCAACCGGGAGTAGAACCTGGTGTGCCGGTGCCGCTAGGTGGAAGATTAGCCTAGTGAGCCGCGGCACCGGCTCAGGCCTTTTTTTTTTTTTTTTTATGTATTTATTTCTTTGAAAGAGAGAGAGAGAGAGAGAGGTCTTCCATCCTCTGGTTCACTCCCCAATTGGCCACAACAGCTGGAGCTCCGCCGATCCAGAGCCAGAACCAGGAGCTTCTTCCGGGTCTCCCACATGGGTGCAGGGGCCCAAGGACTTGGGCCATCTTCTACTTCTTTCCCAGACCATAGCAGAGAGCTGGATTGGAAGTGGAGCAGCCAGGACTCGAACCGCTGCCCATATGGGATGCTGGCATTGCAGGTGGCAGCTTTACCTGCTATGCCACAGCGCCAGCTGCTCTAGGCCTTTCTAACCCCCTGCTCCACTGGGCCCTCCAGTCAGCGTCTGTGGTGGTGGATCCTGCCACAGGGAGGCAGGAGACGTGAATGTGGCATCTGGCACCGGAAGTCCTTGGCTCAAGTTTTAACTTTGCCCCCGCTACCGGAACCTCAGACAACACCCTCCTTCCAACAAGTCTCAGTTTGATTTTGTGTGTGTGTGTGCGTTTTGTTTGTTTGTTTGTTTTAAGATTTTTTTTTAAGATGTATATATTTGAAAAGCATTTACAAAGCAAGGGAGAGAGAGTTTCTTCCGCTGGTTCTACCTCCAAATGACCGCAACAACCAGGGCTGGGCCAGGCCAAAGCCAGAAGCCTGGAATTCCATCTGGGTCTCCCACATGGGTGGAGGGGCCCAGGCACTTGGGCCATCGTCCGCTGCTTTCCCAGGAGCATTAGCAGGCAGCTGGATGGGAAGCAGAGCAGCTGGGACTTGAACCGGTGCTGTCTAGGATGCCAGCATTGTGGCTGGCAGCTTAACTCACTGTACCACAGTGCCATCCCCAAGCTTCAGTTTTGTCACCAAAGGAATGGAGGCTGTGATCCCTTCTTGGGCTTATTTTGCAGGTCAGATGTGTTGATGTAAATAAAGGGCTTTTCAGAGGAAGGAGAAAGTCAGGTGGTTGAAAAAAAAAATCAAATTGTGGGGCTGGCGCGGTGGCTCACTTGACTAATCCTCCACCTGCGGTGCTGGCATCTCATATGGGTGCCAGGTTCTAGTCCTGGCTGCTCCTCTTCCAGTCCAGCTCTCTGCTGTGGCCCGGGAGGGTAGTGGAGGATGGCCCAAGTCCTTGGGCTCTGCACCTGCATGGGAGACCAGGAGGAAGCACCTGGCTCCTGGCTTCATTCAGATTGGCGTAACTCCAGCCACAGTGGCCATTTGGGGGGTGAACCAACGGAAGGAAGACCTTTCTATCTCTCACTGTCTAACTCTGTCAAATAAAAAAAAATCAAATTGTCCGGATGGCTGCATAAGAAGAAGGAAGCAGGGCCATCAGTGCCCGGGCGAGCCCTGGGCAGACATGCCCCAACGTGTTCGCGACCACTCTGTCGATGTAAAGGAACTCCTCTTTTTTAACAGCCACCAAGGGTTCCACTGTGAGGAGGACCCACCCCGATTGGACCAGTCCCCGGCTACAGATAGTTGAATGGTCTTCTTGCGAACACCCACCGTACCCCAGTGATCATCCGTGACCCTCATTCCGTGGGGTCGAGTGCTAGAGGCGGCATTGCTGGGGTACAAGGGCTGGGCAGCTCTGACGTGGGGACGTCGCCAGCTTTCCCGGGAAACAGGGTCCGTGGGCACGGCCGCCGGCCAGCCGGCAGCACCCAAGCCCCCGGTGGTCCGTGCCCCCATCCACATGGGTGTGGATGGAGGTGGAGAAGGTGTCTGGTGGCCAGTGCAGCCCTGCGCCTCACACTGCCCTCTCCCCTCCCCAGGCTCATCACTCTGCCCAACGGCGTCCTGCAGATCCTGGACGTTCAGCGCAGTGACACCGGCTCCTACCGCTGTGTGGCCACCAACGTGGCCCACCGCCGCCTCAGCCGGGAGGCCCTGCTCAGCGTCGTCCCCAGAGGTAAGGGGGCTGGCTGGGGGGAGCGGGGGCAGGACCCTGGGGAGCTTCCGGAGTCAGCCACCTCTGAGCCAGAAGGGGCCGCAAGAGGTCCAGGCCTTGCCTTCACATAGGCGACAGGGCTGCCAGTCCCCTCGGGCGGGCGGGCAAAGCAGTGCAGGGAGGGCAGCGCCACCCAGCGAAACGGGGACAGAACTACACCAGCAGCCAGGGCCCCCCACAGCCAGGGCAGAGCTGCTCCGGCTGGATGTGACCCCGTGGCTTAGATGGGGACAGGGTAGGGAGGTGAGGTATCCAAGGAGGGTGTCTGTGCTCGGAAGCCCTGGTCCCTGCCCCTGCCCCGCTGTGTGCCATGAAGACTTCTTGCTGTGCAAGGTGCATCCGACCCTCCCACCTCACCCCCAGGCCTGGGCTCTGTCCTTTCCTCTTTCTTTGAAAAGCTCCTGCCCCCCATGTGACAAGAGTAGGAAGGGCACAGGCTTTGGGTCAGAAAGACCTGGTTTGAATCCTTCTTCTCTGCTCGCCACCTGCGTGACCCTGGGCTTGTTCTCAAATGTCCAGCCCAGAGAGGTCACAGCAGCTGCAAACAGAAGAGAAAGCGCCGTGCACCACAGGTGCTCAGCTGCTCTCACTCCGGGCCTCCCCCTCGGCCCCTGGCTTGTCCCTCTCTGCCCGACCTCCCTCCCACCTCTGTCCCCTCACTCCCACTCCAGCCCTTGGATGATGAGCCGCCCTCCAGGGCTGAGCTGGTCGTGGGGGTGGGGGTGGGGGTGCTGTGTGCTCCCTTCTGTGCCTGGAGTCTCTGCCTCCACCTGCTGGTCTAACCAGGTATTTGTTCTATGCAGCCGGCCAGGCGCGCATGCTGATTCTGGCAGGGAATCAGGGCTGGGGGAGCAGCCGCGCTGGCAGAAACTGCTGGCAGAAGCCCACCCCCTGCCTTTTCCACATGGGAGCCCAAGGGCTTTGGGGGAGGGATTTGCCTGCGATCACACAGTGTGCTAATGGCAACTGCTGGAACTGCAAACCGACTGGTGACTCCAAGTCCACTGCTCCACCCATGACCCTGGCCGTCCTCTGCGCAGAGGCTGGACTGGACTTGGGAGGGAAGAGTGGGGCAGGTGTGGGTCTGTCCAGTGACTTCGCTGGTGCCCAGTTGGGGGCCAGGCTATCGTATGGCTCCAAGAGAAAGCGCTGTGAGTTCCAGCCTGGCTCGGCTGGACCTTGTGGCTGCTTCCTGCAGCTGTCAGATGGAACCCTGGCTGCTTCTGGTCCCACCTGCCTCACCGGGGGAGGTGTTGCCTTGGTGAAGACGCCTGCTGGCGAGGCTACCTGCTGGCCTGGCTTCTCTCTAGGGTCCCTGGCATCCACTAGGGGGCAGGATGTGGTCATTGTGGCAGCGCCAGAGAATACCACCGTGGTGTCTGGCCAGAGCGTGGTGATGGAATGTGTGGCCTCAGCTGACCCCACCCCTTTTGTGTCCTGGGTCCGACAAGGTGAGTGGAGAGGGAGGGACAAGAGGGGACTCGGCGGGGGGGGACAGGGGGAGGAAGGGTGTGGCGTCTCACATACCTTCAAACCAGAGAGCTTCGTGGGCAACCACTCAGGGTCCCAACCCTCCATGTAGTGGGAGCTCCTCTCCCAGACTAGATGTCACAAGTGCCAAGGTTGATGGCTTCGAGGGGAGCCTATCGGGCTTGATCAGCAATCTGTGTATCCGTGTCCCCTCCAGCACCCTCGGGGTCTGCCACCTGCCAGTTGGCACCGCAGCCCTGCCGAGGGTGGGCCCTGGGCTACCTTCTCCACTTGGCTTATTCCAGTTTCTCTCAACAGTGTTGCAAGGGAGGGTGTGAGAGCTGGGAGGTGCCCCAAGCTGGGCGTTCTTTACGCCTCCTCCCTGGCTCCTGTCGCCTGCACTCTTCCCCTCTCACTTTCAGAGGGATGTATGATTATATGGCGGTTAAAGGAAAGGAATGAAGTGAAAGACTGCATACCCAGTGCAGTGCTGACGGGCCAGAACAGTGCTGGTATCTTTGCGTTTATCCAACCTACACCGCCTCCCTGGGCTCATGACACCTGCCTGGGTAGAGAGCCCCTGGGCCAGCAGAGCCCTCGTTCTATTTCTGGGGTCAGCCTGTGATGTCACCCAGGAATCCTCACAGCAGTATTTCTCAAGTGCTGGCCACGCCTCAGGAGCAGCCTAGGAGACTGTTCACGCCACGGACTCCCCCGCCCCCCAGCTGGCTGTGATCCGGGACTCTGAATGCTTAACCAGCGCCCTGGGTCCTAGCTACTCAAACCCTGCTTGTTGGGTCACCACCTGGAGTGAATTAGAAAGGCAGAATCTGGGGGCCTTGCCCTGGGCCTCTGCACCGTGACAGGGTCCCCTGCCATTCCCTGAGGCGTGTGCGGTGAGGGGTGGAGGATTGCTGCCCCAGAGCATGCTGGTCCCTGTGGTTCTGGGTGCTCACTCGGAGCACCTACCTTTGGAGAGAGACCAGGCAGAGAGGGCCTGGAGAGGCAACTCATTCCTGACCTCAGTGCTGCTCCCTTTCCAGGGACTTACTCCACCAAATCGGGGAAGGGCCATGGGTGTTTTGTTCTGTAGCCGCAAATGTTGCACGTGTTCACGTAGAGAACCAGGGGAAAAAAACAAGCAGAAGACATATCGCCACTCAGAGACAAGACTGACAGCACAGGGAGAGGGCGTTGGGCACAGCAGTAAGACACTGCTTGGGGCTCCAGCATCCCAGATCAGAGCGCTTGTGTCCCAGTCCTGCTGCTTCCAGTTCCAGCTCTTGCTAATGGCCGGGGAAAGCAGCAGGAAGGTGGCCCAAGTGATAGGGCTCCTGCACCTACATGGGGCCTGGAAGAAGCTCTTGGCTGCTGGCTTTGGCCCTGTCCTGGCCTGTGTGGCCATCTGGGGAGTAAACTGGCAGATGGAAGGTCTCTCTCTCTCAATCTCTCTCTCTCTCTCTGTAACTCTTTCAAGTAGATAAATACATCTTTTAAAAATGTTTTTAACATTGTTAATATACTGCATTTTTGAAAGTTTTTATGTACACGTGTACATTTCCTCTTAAAATTGGGGAAACGTGTTGTATTTACATTTCCAAGATCCAATTTCATTCAATAAAACTTTCCCCATCTCAAACTTTTTCCAAGAATATTTTAATGACTATGTAATATTCCATCTTTTGAATGTAGTTCATTAGTTCTGTTGAATTTTTAAAAGGTATTTTTATTTATTTAAAAGGCAGGGGCCGGCGCCACGGCTTACTAGGCTAATCCTCTGCCTTGCGGCACCGGCACACTGGGTTCTAGTCCCGGTCGGGGCGCCAGATTCTGTCCCAGTTGCCCCTCTTCCAGGCCAGCTCTCTGCTGTGGCCAGGGAGTGCAGTGGAGGATGGCCCAAGTGCTTGGGCCCTGTACCCCATGGGAGACCAGGGGAAGCACCTGGCTCCTGTTTTCAGATCAGCGCGGTGCGCCGGCCGCAGCGCACCGGCTGCGGCGGCCATTGGAGGGTGAACCAACGGCAAAGGAAGACCTTTCTCTCTCTGTCTCTCTCTCACTGTCCACTCTGCCTGTCAAAAAAAAAAAAAAAAAAAAAAAAAAAAAAAAAAAGGCAGGGATAGAAGATGAGTTACAGAAAGAGAGAGGGGTGGGGAGAGGGATCATCTGTTCATTGGTTCATTCCCCAAATGCCTGCAACAGCCAGGGATAGGCTAGGCTGAAGCCAGGAGCCCTGAACTCCATCCGGGTCTCCCACATGGGTGGCAGGGGCCCGAGTAGTTGGGCCATCACCTGTTGCCTTCCAGACTCGTCAGCAGGGGCTGAATTCCAGACACTCAGGTGTGGGATGCAGCCACCCCAAGAAGAGACTGTGGCACAGCACCTGTCCCAGCTGGTGTAGTTGGGTGTGAATTTCTTGGATTTTTGTTTGTTTCTCGACCATCTGGCCCTTTATCCCCGTCTTCAGGCAAGAGCTTTTCAAATGGTTTTCTTTTCACATTAAGACATAAGTCTGTGCACATGCAGCACTCCGGCTGGAGTGGGGTTCCCCAGGCCTTGCCATCTCCAGCAGCCCCTCCGCGCCGCTCGCACGTGGAGAGAGGGCCTGTCTTGTCCCCCTTTCCGGGGGCGGGGAGAGGGTTCCAGGGGCCGGCGAGGGGCGGCCGCGGCCCCCAGCGATCCCCCGCGGCGCGTCTCCCTCGCCCCGCAGACGGGAAGCCCATCTCCACGGATGTCGTCGTCCTTGGCCGCACCAACCTGCTCATCGCCAGCGCGCAGCCCCGGCACTCGGGTGTGTACGTGTGCCGCGCCAACAAGCCCCGCACGCGCGACTTCGCCACGGCCGCCGCAGAGCTGCGGGTGCTGGGTGAGTCCGGGAGGCCGGGCAGGGCGGCGGGGAGTGGGCGGGCGTCCGCGGGGCCGAGCCCGAGCCCGGACAGAGGGGAAGCGGGGGCACGGGTGACGGGCGCCTGGCGAAGGCTCGGGGAGGGGGCCACCAAGGAACCAAGGCTGGGGAGGGGATCTGGAGGGTCCCGGGAGAGCCGGGCGGGGCTGGATTGGGGAGAGGCCGGCGTGGCCTGGGAGCAGGACGCCTCGGGGCAGGCAGAGCCCCTGGCACCCGCGCCCAGCGTCGCCCCTCCTGTCCCCAGCGGCCCCGGCCATCTCGCAAGCGCCCGAGGCGCTGTCGCGGACGCGGGCCAGCACCGCGCGTTTCGTGTGCCGCGCGTCCGGCGAGCCGCGGCCCGCGCTGCGCTGGCTGCACGACGGGGCGCCGCTGAGGCCCAACGGGCGTGTCAGGGTCCAGGGAGGCGGCGGCAGCCTGGTCATCACGCAGATCGGTCTGCAGGACGCCGGCTACTACCAGTGCGTGGCGGAGAACGGCGCGGGGACGGCGTGCGCCGCCGCCCCGCTGGCGGTCGTGGTGCGTGAGGGGCTGCCCAGCGCCCCCACGCGGGTCACAGCCACGCCGCTGAGCAGCTCCGCCGTGCTGGTGGCCTGGGAGCGGCCCGAGCTGCACAGCGAACAGATCATCGGGTTCTCCCTCCACTACCAGAAGGCACGGGGTAGGTCCGCCAAGGCCCAGGTGGGGCTCAGTGGGGAGGGTGCCCAAGTTGACCCCAGGATGACTGGACTGGAGGGTTGCCTGGTGGCTGCCTTTAGGGACTGGATGGGATGGTTTGGGCAGCCATTTCCAGCCCTGTGCTGCAGGTGTGTGGGGCTCGGCTCCCACTCAGCTTAACCAACAGCAGCAGGAGTCATTTCAGTTAGACACCAGCAAGAACTTATCGACTAGCAGAAAATTAAGGCCAGTGAAGCCAGAAGCTGAGGGAGTTTAAACTCCCCAGTTCACAGCAGCTGAGATGGTTTAGCTAAGACTGTTCCAGAGGCTGGGACAGCAGGAAGGAATCTTGACAGACACCAACCAGCCCTGGGACGGTCCCCATGTCCCCTGTGTCACCTCCCCAGGCATGGACAATGTGGAATACCAGTTTGCAGTGAACAATGACACCACCGAGCTGCAGGTCCGCGACCTGGAGCCCAACACGGACTATGAGTTCTACGTGGTGGCCTACTCCCAGCTGGGGGCCAGCCGCACCTCCACCCCCACGCTCGTCCACACCTTGGATGATGGTAGGTGCAGACAGGACCACCTGCCACTCCCAGCGGTGGCTTGGGGCCCAGAGTGTTCCCTGGGGCTGTCGCTTGCCCTCTCTCACCAGCGTGTGCCGGGCACCTCTGCCTGCCTCGTGTCATCCTCTCTGCCCTACAAGCGAGTGGGCACAACTTCTGCTCCTCAGTTTACAGTTGGGGAAACAGGCCCAGGAAAATGACAGTGGCTTGTCCAAGGGCAGGAGTTCAGCCGGGACTCGAGCCCAGGTCCCGCGTTTTCCCCCGACACCCAAGTTCCATGTGGAGCCTTGTGGATGTCGATGTAGCACGCAGGGGCCAGTGACACTGACCCACTGGTTCTGCAAGGTGGTGCCCCCAGACTCTGCAGCACCAGGGTGGGAAGGGTGCGTCCTCGTCCTCCAGTATAGGGCTCCCCTGATGCCTCCCCCAGAGCCGCCCCACATCGGCCCGGGCGGAGCAGAGCTCACCCCGTGTGCTTGTGTCTCAGTCCCCAGCACGGCGCCCCAGCTCTCCCTGTCCAGCCCCAACCCCTCGGAGATCAGGCTGGCGTGGCTGCCCCTGCCCCCCAGCCTGAGCAACGGGCAGGTGGTGAAGTACAAGGTCGAGTACGGTTTAGGGAAGGAAGGTAAGCAGGGGCGGGTGCGGCTGGGCGTGGTGGGCCTGGGGAAATGAGGGTGACCCTGGGAAACACTGTGGGCTGGGGAGTGCAGGCAGAGGGAGGCCTCTGAGCAGCCGCGGTGTGGGTTCCTGCCGCTGTTCCCTGAGCGGGGACCACTTGGTTCAACACCCAGGGGAAGGCATTGGGAAAAGTGAGGTGCTGGGAAGCCTGTGCTAGGGCAGGTGTTGGTGATGTGGGGGAGGGGCTGGGAAAAGGATAAACAGAAGGCAAGTAAGTGGCTGGGGCCAGGGTGAGGAAGAGGAGGGAGGGAAGGAAAGGAGGCAGGCGTGGGGTAGTTGTCGGGCTCTAGGTGCCCTAGGTGCCGGCTCCCACCTACTGACCCTCAAGGTCAGTCCCTTGGGCCTGTACCCTGTTGTGTGGGTTGGGGGCGGGGTGCCTGTTGGTGGTTCATAAGGGCTGGGAGAGGCACGCCGTCCTCCCCAGGCTGAGCCCAGCCAGAGTCGGGGGCCCAAGAGTCAACCCTGGCGCCGTGGGGTCCAGGCAGGCCCTCGGTGGGCACCGGGGAGCCGGGATCAGAGGTGGAAGAGGTGGTGCAGGGGCGTCCGGGGGCCCTGGTCCTCTTCTGTGTCTGCAGATCAGATCTTCTCCGCTGAGGTGCCGGGGAACGAGACCCAGCTGACGCTGCACTCGCTTCTGCCCAACAAGGGGTACCGCGTGCGGATCGCGGCCGGCACGGGGGCCGGCTACGGTGCCCCCTCCCAGTGGGTGCAGCACAGGACGCCCAGTGTGCACAACCAGAGCCATGGTATGGCTGCAGGGGATGGGCAGGGACGGTGGACATAACGGAGGGGGTGGCCAGGAGCCCTGGCTCCCTCCCCCTGCTTCCTGGGCGAGAGAGACCCTGGAGCGAGGGAGCGGGCTGCACCCAGGTGTCCCTCCCGTGTGCCGTGTGACCCTGCCAGGCACTGAGGCATCACCGGCTGCTGAGAGGAGGCTGGGGAATAAATAACGGGTTGCAAATAAAGGGCTCAGGTCCACAAGAAGCGCCCAAGAACTCCTTAGGCGGCAGGTGCTTCCACACGTAGGACTGTGGTGGCTCTGGCTGAGAGGCCCCATAGTGAGTGATGAAATGCAGACAGGACCCGGCACACGTGCCCTCTGGGTGGCACTGGGCAAGTGCCTTCTCTGAGCCTCAGTCTTCTTATCTGTAAAATGGGGATAACAGTATTTTTTTTTCTATTTCATAAGGTTATGAGAAAAAAGTTAAAATACAAAGTGCTTAGAACAGAATCCCACACTTAGTAGGCCCCCCATTCTCAAGCTCCAACTGGGGCTCCCCCTCCTCATGGCACCATTCTTCCTTCTCTGCCTGGGCAGCCCCTCACCCGCATTCCCCCTTCAGGAGATGTGCAGAGCCCTTCTCGGTGCCAGGCACTGGCAGCCTTGGCCCCGGGGTGCTCCTTGCTGGTTGGCAATGCCTGGGAGCCATCCCCTCCTGCCCAGCACCCTGAGCTGTCAGGGGTGTGAGCCGCCCACGGGGGAGGACGGGCAGAGCTCTCACTGAACCCCACCTCCCTGCCTCTCCCCGCTCTCCTCCCTTTCCCCACCCCCAGTCCCTTTTGCCCCTGCAGAGCTGAAGGTGCGGGCGAGAATGGAGTCCCTGGTGGTGTCCTGGCAGCCGCCCCCGCACCCCACCCAGATCTCTGGCTACAAACTGTACTGGAGAGAGGTGGGGGCGGACGAGGAGGCTGACGGAGACCACCCCCTGGGGGGCCGTGGGGACCAGGAGTGGGACGTGGGGCCCGTGCGGCTCAAGAAAAAAGTGAAGCAGTATGAGCTGACCCGGCTAGGTGAGGAGCGCTGGGTGCAGGAGGTGGAGGCGCCATGGGGAGGGGGAGACCCTGCTAGCCAGAGGGTGACCCTGTGCCGCCCCCAGTCCCCGGACAGCTGTACGAGGTGAAGCTCGTGGCCTTCAACAAGCATGAGGATGGCTACGCCGCCGTGTGGAAGGGCAAGACCGAGAAGGCTCCCACACCAGGTGAGGGCAGCCGGGAGGCGGGGAGGCTGGGAGGCGGGCATATTGGGGAGCCCGGGAGCCAGCTGGGCCTGGGGGGCAAATGGTGTGGGGGTTTCTGCCCACCCCCATGCCTGCTTTCCCCGGTCGGGGCCTCCTGTGCCGCACCTGTTTGTCATGGCTTGCGCGCTGTGCTCCCTGGGAGGGCTGGGGCACAGAGAAGCCTGATGAAGTCTTCAGGTGCACCCGCCCGTGTCACAGCATCTACCAGATTAGCCCTCAACCCTACTGGAACCTACTGGAACCCTATAGGTTCCCTACTGGGAAGCTGGGGCTCAGGGAGGCAAGGGGCTTGTCCCAGGCGGGTTGCACGGAGCCCAGACTGGCACCAGGACTCCTGGCTTCCTGGCATCCCCCCACCCCTGGTGCTCACCCACATGGTTTCACAGGATAAGCACGCACGCTGAAAACCTGGGTTCTGAATCGCATGCTCGTGTTCATTCGGCCAATACTGTGCTGAGCACACCAGCTCTGTTCTGGGAAGGCAGTGGTGAACCATACAAATAAGGTCCCTGCTCCGCACAGTCTTGTCTGTTTTCATGATCAACACTGATCATCATAGCACACCTCCAATGTGACAGCACTTTCCTCTCTGCTTTACATCCTCATTAAAAACAACCCCATAAGCCGGCGCCGTGGCTCAATAGGCTAATCCTCCACCTTGCGGCGCCGGCACACCGGGTTCTAGTCCCGGTTGGGGCGCCAGATTCTGTCCCGGTTGCCCCTCTTCCAGGCCAGCTCTCTGCTGTGGCCAGGGAGTTCAGTGGAGGATGGCCCAGGTGCTTGGGCCCTGCACCCCATGGGAGACCAGGAAAAGCACCTGGCTCCTGGCTCCTGCCATCGGATCAGCGCGGTGTGCCGGCCGCAGTGCGCCGGCCGCGGCGGCCATTGGAGGGTGAACCAACGGCAAAAGGAAGACCTTTCTCTCTGTCTCTCTCTCTCACTGTCCACTCTGCCTGTCAAAAATTAAAAAAAAAAAAAAAAAAAAAAACAACCCCATGGGGTAGGTACTATTATCATTCCCACCTACAGATAGGGAATGGAAGCACAGAGCAGTTAAGTAAGCTCTTCAAGGTCACACAGCTGGTCAGGGCAGAGCTGGAATTTGAACCGAGACAGCCGGGCTCTGGGCTCTGGGCTCTGAATTGTCGTGGTCTGTTGCACCTGTCTCTATTATTCTCACGGGCCAGTCATCCACAGTCTGCGATACGTACGACCTTGGCAAACATCCCTGAATTTCTTGGGAGCCTCAGTTTCTTTATCTGTGAAGTGGGATGGTGCCACTCACCTCCTAGCCTCGAAGGAGAGGGTGACAGAGCCCCAGGAACCGTGACCCACCGCACTGCTTTCCGTCTCGCAGACCTGCCCATCCAGAGGGGACCCCCCTTGCCACCGGCCCACGTCCACGCAGAATCAAACAGCTCCACGTCCATCTGGCTGCGGTGGAAAAAGCCAGACTTCACCACGGTCAAGATCGTCAACTACACCGTGCGCTTCAGCCCCTGGGGGCTCCGCAATGCCTCGCTGGTCACCTATTACACCAGGTGGGCAGAGGGCTCTGCTGGGGAGGGCGGAGGAAGGGCGGGGTGCGGTGGGGGTGTGAGCAGGGGGCCCTTGCATCCAGGGACATGTTCGCAGCTCCCACTCTCCCACTGAGGGTCTGCGGGGGCTCCGCCTCCTGCCTGCTGGCCTTGTCCCCACCCTGAGAAGGGGGTGGGCAGCAGGGACTCCTGCTGTGGTTCTCATGGGGCCTCCTAGCCAGAGCCTGAGCTGCTGCTCAGTGGGCGGGGGAGACCCTGCATAAGAGGCACCTGAGCCGTACAGATGGCAGCAAAGGCAGAATCAAGCCAATGAGACAGAGGGTCCCTTGGGCGGAGAGGAACTTGGCTTAGTCTAGGAGGGTTTCCTGGAGGAGGGGGCTTGACTTGGAGATCAGACACAGCCCTCTGTAGGTCCTCTGGGAGGTGTCAGTGAGTGGCCCCTGTGCCAGCCCTTGGCAACTCCCCTGCCCAGGGTAGGGCCGGGGCTGAGGGCAGGGGAGCGGCCCTGGGGGCGTGCCCTGCCGGGAGAGGTGCTCACTGCGCTGGCCTCGGCAGCCCGGGGGAGGACATTCTCATTGGCGGCCTGAAGCCCTTCACCAAGTACGAGTTCGCGGTGCAGTCCCACGGGGTGGACATGGACGGCCCTTTCGGCTCTGTGGTCGAGCGCTCCACCCTGCCTGACCGTGAGTGGTCCCCTGGTCCCCTGCCGCCTGCACCTCCTGCCCACGCAGCCCTCAGAGCTCCCCACCATGTGTGGCAGAGCTGGGTGGAGGTCTCCCCCCACTTCCCTTCCCCACTTCCGGTTTCCCAGAGACTTTTCCCACCCAGCCGCCAGGCACCATCTCTGCACTGTGGGCTGTTCAGTGATGGAGAAAGACGGGGGTCCGTGACCTCCTGCCCTGGCTCCCAGCTGGGCTCTCCCTGTCCTCTCCCCTGCACCCCAGGGCCCTCGACTCCCCCCTCTGACCTGCGCCTGAGCCCCCTGACGCCGTCCACCGTCCGGCTGCACTGGTGCCCGCCCACGGAGCCCAATGGCGAGATCGTGGAGTACCTGATCCTGTACAGCAACAACCACTCCCAGCCCGAGCACCAGTGGACGCTGCTCACCACGGAGGGTGAGAGCCTGGCCCCCACCCAAGGCCCGCGCCAGTGGCGGCTCGGCTGGCCCCGGGGAGCCGGGCGAAGTTTGTGGGGTGGGGCTTCTGGGAGGAGCCGACTTTGTCAGCTCCGCCCCCGGCCACGCCCTGCTCTCCCCACATCCCAGGAAACATCTTCAGCGCCGAGGTGCACGGCCTGGAGAGTGACACACGGTACTTCTTCAAGATGGGCGCGCGCACGGAGGTGGGGCCGGGGCCCTTCTCCCACCTGCAAGATGTGATCACGCTGCAGGAGAGGCTCTCAGGTATGGGGGGCCGGGGGGGGGGGCGGGGAGGCGGGGCCCACCCCCACCCCCACCCCGGGCAGCTCCTGCCTTGGGCATGAGCACACTTCCTCCCAGCGCACATTGGAAGAGGACCCTGGGCTGGTCCTGGCGTGTGATTGACAGGTCACATTTGCGGGCAACCGGCTTGGGTTAGAGAGCGGTTTCTTGGGGGGATGGCTTTGAACAGAGACCTGGCTTGGTGGGGTGACGAGCTTTGTGGGGCGCAGGCGGGCAGCAGGAGCTGCTCAGGGCCCCTTATTTTTAAGAAACTGCTAAGAATTTTCAGACAGCGACAGCAGAGCAGCGGGGCCCCGGGACTCAGGTGTGCGGGGAACCCAGTGAGCGGGAGAGGTAGTGGTGGTAGCTGTGAGGCCGCAGGGCCCTCCTGTCCTCATGCCAGCAGGTTGCCGTGTGTCCTGCGGCAGCCATGAGCAGCCCCGGTGTGGGAGCCGTGCGCCCGTGTCCTGGCTCTAGCCCGCCTCACCCCTTCCCCTCCCCCTTCCCTGAAGACTCCCTGGATGTGCACTCGGTCACCGGCATCATCGTGGGCGTGTGCCTGGGCCTCCTCTGCCTCCTGGCCTGCATGTGTGCCGGCCTGCGCCGCAGTCCCCACAGGTGGGCCAGGGGGACTTCCAGGAGGGGCTCCGGCCAGCGGGGGTGGCGCTGGGATGCACCTGTGATCCGGGGCTTGAGGGGCAGGGGTGATGCTGTCAGGCGAATGGGGGTGGGCTTAGGGGAGCCCCTAGCCAACACCCCACAGTAAGGCTGGCAGAGCTTCCTCAGTCACTGCCAGCCTCTTGGAAGCAGCGACTCAGGAGCTGGGGAGGAAGCCACGCCCCAGAGCCAGGCAGGAACCCGCCCGGAGTCCCCTGCTGGCCTGCGTCCCAGCCCCGCTGGCCCTCACTGCGCACTGAGCCTTGTTTCCACCTCCTGCTCCAGGGAATCCCTCCCAGGCCTGTCTTCCACGGCCACCACTGGGAACCCAGCGCTGTACTCCAGAGCCCGGCTCGGCCCTCCAAGTCCCCCAGCTGCCCATGAACTGGAGTCCCTTGTGCACCCCCGCCCCCAGGACTGGTCCCCACCGCTCTCAGACCTGGAGGACAGGGCTGAAGTGCACAGCCTTATGGGAGGCGGTGTCTCCGACGGCCGGAGCCACTCCAAGAGAAAGGTGAGCCTGGAGCTGGGCTCATTTCCAATAGGACACCAGGGGGCGCCAGAGGGCAGTGTGTCCCCCTGGCCACCAGCTTACTGGACCAGCTGAGCTGTTTTCTCCTCCAGGAACCAGCTGGGGCGGGAGGCAAGTGGGCGTTTATCCCCTGCCTGGTTCCCACGGAGCAGAAGGCCCCCAATGGGGCTTTGCAGGTTACTGGGAATGGCCGGTACAGCCGGATCCGTCCTCATCCTGGGAGCTGGGCAGACCTCTGAGACGCAGCCTTCCCCAATGTGGGGACAAGAGGCTGGCCAGCTTGGCTGTGGCCCAGGGGTCTGGGGACCGGGACAAGGTGAGGGCCCTCCATTCCGACAGTGTCCCAACTTCTGTCCCCTTCTTCCTGCATCTGTGCGTGGGAACCCCGGGCTGGCTGAGCACCTGCCCCGGGGCTCACCTGCAGGGCCACCTTATCCTGAATCCTCTCCGGCTGACTCCCAGCCCCACAGTAGGGAGGCCAGGAGTCTGGGCCTGCTTCCCTGTGGCCTCTCCACTTCCCTCCCTTGTCCCTCCCCCACCCTCCCCAGCCCGGCCAATCCTGATCAGACCCCTCCCTCCCGGGGTCCTCCTCTCTTGCCTGTGCAGATCTCCTGGGCTCAGCCCGGTGGGCCAACCTGGGCAGGTTCCTGGGCGGGCTGTGAGCTGCCCCAGGCAGGCCCCAGGCCCGCTGTGACCCGGGCCCTACTGCCCCCTGCCGGTACCGGGCAGACGCTGTTGCTGCAGGCTCTGGTGTATGACGCCATCAAGGTCAGTGACCCGGGAGGGCGGGGTCTGCGTGCGTGTGGAGAGGAAGCCGTGGGCGCCCTGAGACCCCTGGGCTTCCAGGAGGACTCCTGTGTAGCCAGGGCCTTCAAAGCTTGGAGGGGCTTTTCAGGAACTGGCTTCTGTGGGTTGGGGACAACAGTCTTTTGGCCACCTGTGCCAGAGTGGGCCACGTGGCACGTCCGGAACCGTGGGGCCAGGTGCTTGGGTAGAATTCCTTCGTGTGAGTCTGGACGTCCCTTTTGGCGTCCCCTCAGTGCTGCCCGTGTGATGATGCTGTGACCGAGGGTCAGCCCCTCCACGCCCCACGCACTGTCAGCGATGGCTACGTTGTGTGTTCTCTGCTCTGCCCAGGGCAATGGGAGGAAGAAGGCGCCGCCAGCCTGCAGGAACCAAGTGGAGGCGGAGGTCATTGTCCACTCGGACTTCAGTGCCTCCAACGGGAGCCCTGACCTCCATCTCCAAGACCTGGAGCCTGAGAGTCCGCTTCCTGTGGAGGCTCCTGATCTCACCTCGGCGGGCGCTGGGGGTCTCGGGCAGGGGGCAGACTGGTCGGACAGGGGCCTGGGAGGGTGTGAGCCGGCAGCCCCAGGGCCAGACAAGCTCAGCTGCCTGCCAGAGGTGGCCAGTGCTCCCTGTCCCTTCCCGGACCTCCTGCCCAGTGAGGCCTTGGAGGAGGCCCCTGGGAACAGCTGCCAGCCCAAAGCCCCCTGCCCGCTGGGAGCCAGCCCCAGCCCGCCCAGAGCCCCGGTCTCCTCCTCTGCGTAGCTCCCTAGAAGGGTGCAGTGTGGGGCAAGCTGGTCTGCATCAAGGGATTCGACACGCACAGCCCCGCATGTACACAGTGCACCTGCAGATCCTGAACTCATCAAGCCCTTCAGAGCCTCCTAGGGATGGATCATCCACTGCCCCCGTACTCTTTGTGACACATATGTGTTCTGTGAGAGACGCGTGAGACACAGCACATGTGATGTGAAGCACATGTGTGTGCACTGGGTGGGCTGGGAAGCCGTGGGCCAGGCAGTGGGCAGTCTGACCCTCCAGGTCAGGGCAGTGGCCCCGAGTGGTCAGGCCCCAGCCTAGTTCCCCAGCCTTCTATTACACACTCTGGGAGTGTCTCCTGCACCCTGGCTGACAAAGACAGCCCCAGCCTGCTCTCCTGTCCCACTGGGCTGGGACCGCCTCTTTCCCCACTCCCCACTGCCCACATCCACAGGGTGACCCTGGCACCCCCGGGAGCAACTCTGCATTTCGCTTTGTGATTTGGGAAGTGCCTGGCTTTGAGACTCTGCTTCCTCTCACCCTGCCTGCTTCTTGTTCCTCCCCCCTTCACTGATCCAGTGGCCTGGCCCCAGTCCTGGTGCCCCCAACCCCCCCAGCTGTCTCTCACGCCTCTCTCGGACGGTGTCATCTGCTTCTCCCACCTGAGCTGCCTCTCGGCACCCTTCCCTAACAACATGGCTACCTCATGCCCACTTCAAGGCCATGGCTGGGCTCCTGTGCCCGCTGTGGACCTCCCCCCACACCCCCCTGCCCCCTCTGCTCTCAGCACCCCGCACGCCCCCTCTGCAGGCCTATGGCTCACCCCAGGCATGGGGTTGGAGACGATCTTCCAGCTTCCCTGTGTCTTTCTCCTGGGGGCTGGGACAGGAGGAGGCGAGGGGTCCAAGTCATAGGGGGAAGGGGCCGTGACCCCAAGGCACCGAGGACAATGACTCCGTTCTGTGCTGGGCCCTGGTTTCTGACCTTTCTTCCCAGCTGACGATAAGGGCAGGAGGGGAGCTGCAGCCTAGTGGCTTCCCGCCCTGTGCACTTCGCATTTGACCCGATCCTGGGCGTGCGTGAAGGGGAGGACTTTGCACAGAAGAAGGGTGGTTGGCTTGATTCGTTTCATTTTTCCTTTATGCCGTATCCTGAAGTCATTTTCTGTCGAAGAAGCTTGACTTCTGTCTCCTGTGTAGTGACAACAAAGCCATCTATTAGATTTTTCACCTCTGCCCTCTCATAAGAGCACAGAGTGGGGTCTTTGCTTCCCTACTTGAATCTGATCGGCACATCAAGAGTTAACTCTGGCTTCCGGGCCAAATTAGAAATAACTAGTCTATCTTTCTTTTCTTTAAAAAAAAAAAAAAGTGGTGAACTGTCTCCCAGCAGAGTTGCAGCTTCCTTGAGCCGGAAAGCATCCGTGTTTATTGCACTCGGTGTCACTCACGTCTCACATCTGCACCTGCATCTCGCCACCCACCCCCAGCCAGCCTAGGATAACACTAAAGATTATTAATGTTGGTCTTGTCTCTCGTTAAAGACAGAGTTGTCACTTGCACCGTTTCAGCAGCGCTCAGCGTGGCTGCGGCTAACACCACCGTATATGTTTCATCATTGCTTTGAAGGTCAAAAGCCTCATTTTATTTTGCTGGTTTGATTTTTTTTTTAAGGAAAAAAAAAAACTGGCCTGAATTCAACGGCTGTTTTAACAGTAAGCTCTTAGCGTTATACCACGTAGTCATTTTTCATGTTCTTGTTTAACAGGCACCGAGGTTCTGGTTTAAATTAAATAGCTGCAAATGAGACAATTTATAACCCATTAGGTTGGGTGGAAAATTGTTTCTCAAAAGCAAATAAGTAATAAATCTGGTATCTGCCTATAACTCAGAGTTGATAAGAAAGTGGCCATTACTCACTAGCATTATATATGATTTGGGCTCTGGGTAATTTTGAAGTGTTAGCCTTGTGTCTTTGTAGCTGTATTTTTATTAGAAAAGAGTCTCTCGGCCTTGTACAGGGTATGAAGCCCTTTGTCACCTACCATGGATGCCTTAAGTTTTCTGAGTCTCATTTTTTAAATCTTCCTTTTCTTGATGCATGACAAGCATAATCAGTACTTGCTCATTTATTTGTCTGTATTTAGTTCATGTTGTATTATTTAATTATTTTTCCAGCATTTTTTTTCTCCTTACAATTATATTCTTTAGTGTTAAGCTAAGGCATTGATCATGTATCTTTCCCCCTAATGGATTAATAAACTATTTTCCAGAAGTGTGTGTGTGATTCTCTGTGGGACAAATGACTGGCATTCTCTCAGCTTTTGTGTCCTCAGAGTTTATCTTTTTAATTTATTTTTTTAAAAAGATTTATTTATTTATTTGAAAAGCAGAGTTACAGAGAAGCATAGGCAGAGAGAGAGGTCTTCAATCCACTGGTTTACTTTCCAAATGGTCACAACGACCAGAGCTGCGCTAGTCCGAAGCCGGGAGCCAGGAGCTTCTTCCAGATCTCCCGTGCAGGTGCAGGGGCCCAAGCACTTGGGCCATCTTCTACTGCTTTCCCAGGCCATAGCAGAGAGCTGGATAGGAAGTGGAGCAGCCAGGACTCAAACCTGCACCCATATGGGATGCCAGCACTGCAAGTGGTGGCTTTACCCACTACTCCACAGTGCCAGCACCCCGTACAGAGTTTATTTCCTAAACTGGGATAGAGGAAGATGTCTTCCATCTACTGGTTTACTCCCCAAATGACTGGAAGAGGCAGCTCTGGGCCAGGCCAAAGCCGGGAGCCAGGAATTCCATCTTGGTCTCTTACATGGGTGGCGGGGGCCCAAGTACTTGGACCATCTTCTACTGCCACCCCAGGAGCATTAACAGGAAGCTAGATGGAAAGTGGAGCAGCAGGAGCTCAGGATATGGGATGCCAGTGGCATTGCAAGCAGTGGCTTAACCCAGTGTACCACAATGCCAGCCCCAAGAGGTGCTCTTGGATGGCATTTGTTTTGGCATTCTAAAGATCTCCATCTGGGCACACAATTTTATTTTTTTAAGGTAGAGCATGAGAGAGAGACAGAGAGAACTTCCACCTGCTGGTTTGTTCCCCAAATGCCTGTAGCAGCCAGGGCTGGACCAGGTCAAAGCCAGGAGCCCGGAACTCCTGGGTGGCAGGGATTCGAGTACTTGAGCCATGTCACCTGCTGCTTCCCAGTGTGTGGGTTAGCAGGGAGCTGGACTAGGATGCGGAGCAGGGAGTGGAACCCAGGCCCTCGGGTAGGGGATGCAGCTTCTTAACAAATGTCTGTCTCCGGGCACACACCCTTGTTGAAACTTCTCAGGCAGAGGAAGGGTGAACAAACAGCTCCGGGGTGTGTGGGCTCCACCACTCTCCTCCCGTGAAATTACCCATGGCTGCACTTCAAGACATCCTGGCCCGTTAACCACGCACAGTCTCACAAAGTTACACACACACACACACACACACACACACACACACAGAGGCAGCTGCTGTCTGCTGAGGTCTCACTGTTTCCACTGGAGGGCAGTGAGAGCCAGAGGCTCGAGACCACCCTCAAAGTGGTGGTGGGCCAGCCCCCCCCCCCAGGTAACTGACAGATCATACAGAGAGATACTGCACATTTTGCACGCCTCAGAATAGCCATGTATTTGCATATCAGTCTCAGACCAAGGGCTGTGATAAAAAGAATTAAACACTTGTCAAGATGAATTTAAAATGACAGCAATTCAGGACAACAACTTGACCTTTCCAGAGTCCTGCACGAGCCGAGAAGCAACCCTGCAGAAAGGAGCCCCGAGACTTTGGGCCCTGGCAGGGGCTCTCCTTCCCTCCTCGCCTGTGGCCAGGAGAGCCCCATCCGTCCCTCGCTTCCTCACCATGAAGTGCAGTGGGGGTTCTGGCACACTGGGGTCGCCCATCTTGAAGTTCTCCACTGCTTCCCACAGCTCACATGCCTCAAGCCTGGCTTCTCTGGCTCATCTTTCAGTTGCCACTGCAGCTGCATGAGGAGTCCCTGGGTTGTACAGACCCATCATTAATAAACTGTCTCGGCCGGCACCGCAGCTCAATAGGCTAATCCTCGGCCTGTGGCGTCGGCACACCAGGTTCTAGTCCCGGTCAGGGTGCCGGATTCTGTCCCTGTTGCCCCTCTTCCAGGCCAGCTCTCTGCTGTGGCCAGGGAAGGCAGTGGAGGATGGCCCAAGTGCTTGGTCCCTGCACCCCATGGGAGACCAGGAGAAGCACCTGGCTCCTGCCTTCGCATCAGCGCGGTGCGCCGACTGCAGCGGTCATTGGAGGGTGAACCAACGATAAAGGAAGACCTTTCTCTCTGTCTCTCTCTCTCACTGTGCACTCTGCCTGTCAATAAAATAAAATAAAATAAACTGGCCCGCAGCACTGTGGCACAGCAGATTAAAACCCCGGCCTGTAGCGCCAGCATTCCATATGGGCTCCAGTTTGAGTCCTGGCTGCTCCACTTCCAATCCAGCTCCCTGCTAATGTGCCTGGGAAAGCAGTGGGGGATAGTCCAAGTGCTTGGGACCCTGCACCCACGTGGGAGATCCAGAAGAAGCTCCTGGCTCCTGGCTTCAGATTGACCCAGCTCCGGCCATTGTGGCCATTTGGGGAGAGAGCCAGTGGATGGAAGACCTCTCTCTCTCTCTACCTTTCTCTGTAACTCTGTCTTTCAAATAAATAAATTAAATTTAAAATAAATAAACTGTTCTGGGGCCAATGCGGTGGTATAGGGGTTGAGCCTCTGTGACACCAGCATCCCATAGGTGCACCTGTTTGAGGCCCTGCTGCTCCCTGCTGGTGGGCCTCGGGAAGCAGCAGAGGATGGCTCAAGTGCTTGGGCTCCTGCACCCCCATGAGGGACCCAGAGGAAGTTCCTGGCTCTGGTTTGGGATTGGCACAACTGGCAGTTGCAGCCATCTGGGGAGTGAACCAGTGAATGGAAGATCTCTCTGTCTCTCTCTGGATCTTTGCCTTTCAAATAAATGTATTTAAAAATAAATAAATAAATAGGCCCATCTCCAGGCAGTCTGATTCAAAACTGGTTGTATACATGTGGTTTGCCCCGCTGCTCCTAAGCTTCCAGAGCTGGTGTCAAACAAGAGAATCCTAACCCTGTCGTGCCAGCCAAAGCCTCGAGTCAAGAGATGAGAGAGCCAGAAAGCACCAGCTCCCAAAACTCAGAAGCTGCTGGATCATTTTGAGGGAGCGGCCCATCACCGTGGTGCAGATTAATAGGGACCCGCGGGAGTCCCAAGCTCCGGGGTCCACGTGGGTGGGCGTCTCCCAAGACAGCCTACCTGCTTCTTCTCCCGTCACCCTGGCCTTTCCTATGGTCTCTGACTTGAAACACGGGACAGCTTGGTGGCCCAGAGTCGTGAGTGGGAATTTTAACTTCGGTGGGCTTTTCCAGTGACCGGGTCATCTGAGCTGTTTAAAGGTCTGCTTGTCTTCACCTTCAGCTCGCGACTGCCTGGGTCGGCCGGGCCACGCAGCCGGCGGAACCCTTGCATTCTCAGGCGGCCCGGCAATTCAGGGCGACCCAGTCCGCGGAGGCTGATCCTGCCCCTAAACCACCTCGCCTCTGCGTGCAAAGACCGGAAACCCTTGGAGAGCCGAACCGCTGACAACTTCGCGCAGCTTTTAGGCAACGGCCTCTAAAACCTAGACTCGGACGCAGCGGAGGAGGGCGCGGCAGGCAGAGTGGCTCGGAGCAAACCCCGCAGCTGGGCGCGTTTCTCCGCAGCCGGGACCCACTTCCCCAGGCCCCCGAGTCCTGAGGCTGACGGGAGGGGTCCCGGGCTGCAGCCCGGGACGGCGCCGGCCGCTCCAGCCGCAGTTCAAAGCGCAGGGGGCGCGTCCGCCGCGCAGCCGGGAATGTCCGGCCGCTTAAAGCGCTCGCCGGCTCTTTTGTTCCCCAGACCGGGCCTCCGGGGAGAGGGGCTGGGGGAGGGGACCGGGCGGGGAGGGGAGGGAGGCGGCGGGCAGAGGAGGAGGGCGGGGCGGCGCGGGCTGTGCGAGTGCGGAGCGCGCACCCCGGGCGAGGCTGACAGATCGCCAGGGTGGGTGCAAGATGGCGCAAGCGGCGCTCCCCCTGTGCGCCCCGCGCTCCTAGGCAGGCATGCGGCCCCAGCCCCCCGCCGCCTGGGCTCGGCCCCGGCCGGAGCCCCGGCGCCGGCCCCGGCGCCGACCCCGCGGGACGCTGTGAGCTGCGAGAGGCCCGGGAGCCGCGCGTTGCCGAGCCGAGCGGACCCCCAGCCCCATGGCTGCACCGCGCGCCGCGTCCCCGCGCCGCCCGCCCGCGCCGCGCTGGCACTGGCTCCTGCTGCTGCTGCCGCTGTTGCTGCTGCTGCCCGCGCCGAGCGAGGGTGAGCGAGGGTGGCCGTGGCCCGGGCGGCTCCGGACCGAGCATGGGGGAGAGCGAGAGGGGCGTACGTGGGCGCGAGGGGCGCACCCGGAGAGAGCTGCGGACCTGCGCACGAACCCCTCGCGGGAGGGACCGAGTGGGAGGAAGCGTAGCGGGACGGGGAGAAGCGGGGAGGTAGAGCTGCCGGGGGCCGAAAGGGAGTGCCGAGGACCGGGCTTCGGGAGAGAGACCAGGACTCGGTCCCCTGCGGCTCCGGGACTCCGAGCAGGACCCAGAGCCGGGACCGAGGAGCAAGGAGTGCGGCGAGGCAAGAGATAGAGGGGCGGGCTGGCCTTGGGGACCGACGGGAATGAGCCAGGGGAGACCCCGCGGCCGGTTCCCAATCGAGGGTGTGAGCTGAGTGCGCCCCCGAGTAGCCCCAGGTGACCGAGGCTGTAGACCGCAGCCAGGGGCCGGGGACCGGGGACCGGGGGCTGGGGGCCGGGACCCGGGACCCAGCCGGCTGCGCTGAGCGGAGAGGGCGCGTCCTGGATTTGGAGCTGGGAGCTGGCCAGTGAGTGCGCGGGAGAGTCCCAGGAGGAGGAGGAGGAGGGAGATTTCCGCCGGCGGCGCGTGGGGAGGGGGCAGCCGAGGACAGAACCTTGGAGCCAAGACCGGGAGATGCCCCCGAGCGCGAGCTCACGAGAGCGGCGAGGATGCCTAGGTCCCCGCCCTCCTGGGAGCGTGCGCCTGCGGAGAGACCCTGCCCCCGGCTCGCGGGCCGGGGCGGCTTTGCAGTGCTTAGCTCGACCACCTCCGCGGCGTTCCCTCGGTGGCTGTTTCGGGCCCAGGTCCCCGGAGACCGCTGCAGATCCAGCCCCTTCCCATCCACCGCCGAGTCCCGGGCACACCGGGTCTGGGCTACCGGCTCTGTGATCGCCCCAGGAAGCAGAGCACCGCGCCCGCATCCAGGGGAAACTTGAGCGCGGAGGGCGGTAGCCGGGTCCGACTGGGGCGGCGGCGGCTGAAACGCGGCTCACCGGGAGGTTTGATGGCCGATGTTCCTCGAGCGTCTTGGAGCACTTCGTGGGGTGCGCACGCCCCTGCGTTGCGGCACCTCCTCCCTCCCCATCCGCTCGCCCACCCTCTCCAGCTGGGAGGGGCCGGCTCTGGGATAGCTAGTTCCTTGGAAATGCGAGGAGGGGTCCGTGGGTGGGGTCATTCCTCCAGCAGCGAGGTTGTCTTCGGCCTGGTGAGTGGCTAGCCGGAGGAGTTGAGGAGTTGGCGTTGTGCCTGGAGCGGAGGGCCCGTTCCTCCTGCCCTGCTTTCCCCTCTCTTCCCACTCCCCCTCCCTTCCCAGCTAAGCTGGCTTCTGCAAGAGCAGTGGGTTGGCTGGGAGCAAAGGTCCTAGGAATCCTCTCTCCCTGAGCTGGGAAATTATAGCAGCAGGTTGCCACTCCTCGTCTCTCCCGATGACACCCAGCGAGCGCATCGTAGGGTGGTGCAAAGGCCATTGCCTGGGTGCTGGGCCCACACACCCTGACCCCCCCCCCCCCAGGCGTGGGACCTGGCCTCTGATGGTTTTGCCAGCAAGGAGCACAGGGGTTTTTGTTGTTGTTGTTTTGTTTTAACCATCTCACTCTGCATTTCTTTAGAACCTTTTACTGCCCTTAGTACCTTGGGGTCTGTTAATACCGCCAAGCACCCCTGTGCCGCAAGCTGCATTGCTGTGCCTTGCTGTGAGCGGATAAGGACAGGTTGCGCACCTGATCTATGGTCCCGCCCTGCAAGTTTTGTGAGGGGCATCGGTGCTTCTCCGGGGTGACCACAGGAGCGGTAGCTGTGTCACGGTGTCTTTGCACTGACCCGGGAGGCCCTGAGCAAGTCGCTTGTCATTTCTGGACTCCTGTTTCCTTACCTGTGGCAGAGGGAATGCCCACAGCATTCCCATCTCCCTGAGCTGGGCTGATGCTGAAGTAAAACACCACCTGGGATGGTGCTTTGTAGTGCGGAAAGTTTTGCATATGTCTGGGATTTGTATTAACGTGCAGGAACATGGGCCCGGGCTCTGAACCCAGGGAGCTTGGGACCCCTGTGTGGGGGCTTCTTCCTGGCTGGGCAATGCACGCTGACTCCTTTTCTTGCCGTCTGTCTCCCCATCCCCCATGTAGGTCTCAGCCACTCTGCCGAACTGGCATTTGCCATGGAGCCAAGTGATGCTGTGGCAGTCCCTGGGCAGCCTGTGGTGCTGGGCTGCAGGGTGGAGGGGACTCCCCCAGTGCGAGTCACCTGGAGGAAGAATGGGGTGGAGCTGCCAGATAGCGTCCACTCCACCTTGCTGGCCAATGGGTCCTTGCTGATCCGTCACTTCCGGCTGGAGCGAGGAGGCGGCCCCTCAGACGAGGGTGGCTATGAGTGCGTGGCTCAGAACCGCCTGGGGCTGGTGGTCAGCCGCAAGGCACGCATCCAAGCTGCAAGTAAGTGGGCGTCCCTGTTTCCTCTTTGTATAAGCTGCATGGGCGGTCCTGGAGCCAGCCAGAGGCCTGGGCTGGGGGGGGGGGGCAGTACCACTGATGTTGCTCCTAGAGGAACAGTTTCCTGGCAGGAGTCTGTTGGGAGACGCCTGGCAGTGGAGAAATATCTTGTGCTCGTGGAACTGATTGGATGCGAACTGACAAGAATGCAGGCACACTCACAGGTCCAGGCTCGGGGGAGAGGGCTGTACACATGGGCAGGCACCCCTCATATCCATGGGCCTCTCATACCTGCTGGAGTGTCCCAGCCCCCACCGACTATGATTCTTGTTTAAACAGTTGCCGTTCTTTAAGGATGCTTTCAGAGGTTTTTGAAGAGTGATTTTGGCTACGTGTAATTTTTTAACAATGTGCTGACTTTCATACCTTTGGGGGTAGGCTAAGACCTTGACGTCATGAAGTTCTGAAGCTTCTCCATGGTGTGAGAGGGTGGGGGTTGTGGCACAGTGGTTTCAGCAGCTGTTTGGGGTGCCAGTGTCCCTAGGAGAGAAGTTCCGTTTCTGATCCAGCTCCCTGCTAATGCACATCCTGGGAGGCAGCGGGTGATGGCTCAAGTACTTGGGTCCCTGCCACCCACATGGGAGACCTGCCTGAATTCCTGGCTCCTGGATTTGGCCTGGCCCCATCCTGGCTGTTGCTGGCATGTGGGATGTAAACTAGCAATGGAGATCTCTCTCTCTCTCTCTCTCTCTCTCTGCCTTTCAAGTAGATGAAAATAAGTAAACATTAAAAATATATGATAGGTTAGAGTTGGGTGCAGTGGGTCAAGCTGTGGGTTAAGTTGCTACTTGTGTCACCAGCATCCCATACCAGAGCACCATTTCAATTCCTGGCTGCTCCGCTTCTGATCCATCTTCCTGCTGATGTGCCTGGGAAGGCAACAGAAGATGACCCATAAATTTGGGTCCTTGCCACCCATGTAGGAGAGCAGGGTAGAGTTCCTGACTCTTAGTTTTAGCCTGGCCCAGACCTGGTTGTTGTGGTCATCTGGGGAGTGAACCAATAAGTGGAAAATTTCTCTCTCTCTCTCTCTCCCTCCTTCCCTCTCCCTCTCCCTCTCCCTCTCCCTCTCCCTCTCCCTCTCCCTCTCCCTCTCTCTCTCTCCCCTTCCTTCCTCTCTGTTGTTATGCCTTTCAAATAATAAATGAATAAGGGACAGGGAGAAAGAGATTTGTTTTTTTAGTCTCAAGAATTTTGTAAAATATTTTATTTATTTATTGAGAGGTAGAGTTACAGAGAGAGAGAAAGGTCTTCCATCCGCTGGTTCACTCCCCAAATGGCCACCTGGCTGGGGCTGGGCCAGGTAGAAGACGGAAGCCAGGAGCCCCACCCAGGTCTCCACATGGACTGCAGGGACCCAAGCACTTGGGCATCTTCCTAGGCCCATGTTTTCCCCACGCTTTTCCCAGGCCATTAACAGGGAGCTGGATCAGAGGTGGAGCAGCCAGGACTCAAACTGGTGCCCATGTGGGATGCCGGCACTGTAGATGGTGGCTTAACCCACTGTACCACACCAGCCAAATCCTACTACATTTTAAAAATACTTATTTGGAGGCCAGCATTGTGGCGTAGTGGGTAAAGCTACCACCTGTGACTCTCTCTCTCTCTCTCTCTCTACCTTTCAAATGTGAAAAACAAAAATCTTAAAAAGATAGGGTAGGATAATTTGAGGGTTGCCTCAGTGATGAGCTCCTCTGGGCTTACCTTCATGTGCTTTTCTGAATGCCCGTGGGCCACTTGTGATGAAAGTGCCGGCTGTGCTTTAACTGCCTGTCCCACACAAAGCTGCTGCTGCTGTCTGATCTGCAGACCTGCGAGTGTGTTGCAGAGCCTGAGACATCCATGTATTTGGGGAGGTGGCAGACTGAGGGTCTTGGCCAAGAAGCATAGCTCTTGACAAAGGCAAACATTTTGGCGCACGGGGAATGTTCCCCATCCTTTGTCTCTCTACTTCCAGGACGAACGTATTCCTTAACCAGCCTGCTTTAGTAATGATACTATTAGTATAATACTAATAATACTAACAGCTGACCATGGGAAGACTTGCAAAAGGCGTGGAAAACATGGAATTAAAAGATGAGCATATTTTGGCGCCAAAAAATTTTTGCTATCCTTGCATAGTTTCTTCATATGGCACATTTTCTGTAAACTTTTCAAAGTCCCCATCTATGGGGTGCGTGCTGTCACTCTGCCTAAGTGCTTTGGTGAGTTATCCTGTGTTGTCATCACGGTGACCCTGGGAGAGGAGCCACTGTCGTTCCCTTTTACCGAGGAGTAAACGGAGCCTTAGGGGGATTCAGGAGCATTGTGAAACACTGTATTGAGGGCTGTGTTGTGTCACAGTGGTTGGGTCGCCCACATGTCACATCAATGCCTGATTCAAGTCCTGGCTCCTCCACTTCTGATTCAGCTTCCTGCTGACGCGCATCTTAGAAGGACTCTGTGCCCGAGTCCCTGCCACCCATGTGGGAGGCTCAGAGCAACTTCCAGCATCGGGCTTTGGCTTAGCCTACCCCTTGGCTGTTACAGGCACTTGGGGAGTGAACCAGGGGATGGAAAATCTCTCTCTTTGTCTCTCTGCCTTTTAAATACAAGTTTCATTTTCATTTTATTTGAAAGTCAGAAAGAAAGCGAGAGACGGAGTCAGAAAGACGGAGATCTCCTATTTGCTGGTTCACTCCTCTCCCCCAAATACCCCAACAGCCAAGGCTAGGCTAGGATGAAGCCAAGAGCCAAGAACTCCATCAACAACTCCTGCTTAGGTGGCAGGGACCCAGGTCCTTGAGCCGTTGGCTGCGGCTGCCCCTGCGTGCACATTAGCAAAAAGCTGCAATCAGAATTGAACCCAGGCACTTCAACATGGGATGCAGGCATTCCTGGTGGCATCTTTATCACTGGGCCCAGCTCCCTCCCCTCCATGTCTCTGTGGGCAGCAAGAGAGCCAGGCCTGAGTGTCGGTAGCCTGGTGCCCACAGCCTCCCGCTCGCTGCCTCTCTCCCCATGGTCAAACGCCAACAGCTTTCTTCCAGGCTCCGAGGGCATTCGCGGCTGGGCGGTGATGAAGGCTCCGAGGCAGGAGCCCAGGCAGGCAGCGGGGGACATGCCCCTTTGTTCAAAGGAAGCCGGCTCCAGGCCCCCAGATGGAGCTTGCTGGGAGGCAGCCTTGGACTTCGAGACTGAATGGCTCCTGGCTCAGCCACCCCTCGCCCTGGTGCAGCCTGAGAAGATGGCTGGGTGTGACAGAGAGGGTGGGGACCCCAGGGAGGTTTGTGAGTGGGAACCGAGTTCTCAGGGTGCCCCCACGGTCTCTGTCAATGCCAAGGACACATGGCCCTGCTGGCCTCTGTGTCACCAGCCCAGGATCTTGGAGGCTTTGTGGCTGCAGCTAATGGCGAATGTGCTTTTCTAGGACTGGTAATACCTTCAAGATGTTTGGTTTCCTTTAACTCCTGAAAGTGTAAGAAATTGAGCTGTGGGTGGGGTCGACCCTTAGGGGTCCTGGAAACAGCTGGGAGGTTGCTGTTGTACACCAGCAGTGTGACATGGCCTCTGGGGGCCGGGGTCCCCCCGGGGGTGCTGGGACGCCCAGCAGCCGTGTGGCTGGGTCCCCTGTTCTCACCACACAGGCCAGTGTCCACAGTAACCCCCAAAGCTGCTGAGTTGCCTGGGTTTCCCCTCCCTGCCCACACGCCACTGCTGCAGGTGTGTGACACAGTGGGGTATGCCTGTCTGAAAAGTCGCGAGCAGCGCTCCAGGCCCCCTGCCTCTCCTGCCCGCTCCTCGGGGGCCAGGGAGGAGCCTGAGGCTGACCCGGCAGGGCCCACAGCGCCCAGGCCTATATGCGTCTGCTGGGAGTGCACCCCCTTCCATCTCGGCCTGGCTGGGGGTGGGGGGTGGGGGCTGCACTGCAGGCTGACCCCGTAGGGCTTCAGTTCCAGTGTTGCCCTGTGAGGAGGGAGTGGCATGGGATGCTGGCAGCCTGCTTCTCTGCCTTACAGTCCCAGGCGCTTGAAGCTGAAATTTGTTAGTGATGAGACCCTGGACAAGTGTATGTACTCCCAGCCGTTTCTCATCCGTGAATGGGCATAACAAACGCCAATTGACATGCCTGCATCTCATATCAGAGTCCCTGGGTTCGACTCCAGGCTCCACTTCTGATTTACTTTCCTGCTAATTTACACTCAGGGAGGCAAAGGGTGATGGCTTAAGTATTTGGCCCCTGCCACCCATGTGGGAGACTCCAGTGGGGTTCCTGGGGCTCCTGGCTTCTGCCTGGCCTAGCCCTAGCTGGTGCAGGCAACTGGGGAGTGAACAGTAGATGGAAGAGCTCTCTCTCTCTCTCTCTCAAAGATTTATTTATTTCTTGAGAGGCAGAGCTACAGAGAGAAGGAGAGACAGAGAGAAAGGTTTTCTGTCCACTGGTACACTCCACAGTTGGCTGAAATGGAGCTGGGCCAATCCAAAACCAGGAGCTTCTTCTGGGTTTCCAACGTGGGTGCAGGGGCCCAAGCACTTGGGGCACCTTCCACTGCTTTCCTAGGCCATACCAGAGAGCTAGATCAGAAAAAGGAGCAGTCAGGACTTGAACCGGTACCCATATGGGATGCTGGCACTGCAGGTGGATGCTTAACCTACTATTACCAACAGCGCCGGCCCTCTCTTTCTATTTGCATGTATAGGCGTGTGTGTGTGTCTGCCTTTCAAATATAGTTAATAAATAAATAATATAGTTTAAAAAAATGGGCATACCTTGTACAAGAGAATTCTAAAAAGTTCATGGAGAATGGAATTAAAAGATAAGTTCAGGCCTCGTGATTTAGCTGCTGGTTCAAATGCCTAATCCCACATCCGAGTACCTGGGTCTCAGTCCTGGCTCCACTCTCAGTCCCAGTTTCCTGAGAGGCAGCAGGTGATGGCTTAGGTAATTGGGTCCCTACCACTCATGTGGGAGACCTGGAGTGAGCTTCTGGCTCCTGGCTTTGGTCCCAGCCCAGTCCCAGGCGTTGCAGGCATTTAAGAGGTGAACCAGAGGTTGGGAGCTCTTTATATCCGTTCTCTCTCTGCCTCTCAAATAAATATTTTTTAAGATTTATTTATTTATTTGAAAGTCAGAGTTACACAGAGAGAGGAGAGGCAGAGAGAGAGAGAGAGAGAGAGAGAGAGAGAGAGAGAAGTCTTCCATCTGCTGGTTCACTCCCCAATTGGCCACAACTGCTGGAGTTGTGCCAACCTGAAGCCAGGAGCTTCTTCCCAGTCTCCCACACGGGTGCAGGGGCCCAAGGACTTGGGACATCTACTGCTTTCCCAGGCCATAGCAGACAGCTCGCTCGGAAGAGAAGCAGCCAAGACTAGAACCGGTGCCCATATGGGATGCCGGCGCTTCAGGCCAGGGCTTTAATCCACTGTGCCACAGTGCCGGCCCCATCAAATAGATCTTTTTTAAAAGATGTTTATGTTTGGACTGGCGCCGCGGCTCACTAGGCTAATCCTTCGCCTTGCGGCGCTGGCACACCGGGTTCTAGTCCCGGTTGGGGCACCGGATTCTGTCCCGGTTGCCCCTCTTCCAGGCCAGCTCTCTGCTGTGGCCAGGGAGTGCAGTGGAGGATGGCCCAAGTGCTTGGGCCCTGCACCACATGGGAGACCAGGAGAAGCACCTGGCTCCTGCCATTGGATCAGCGCGGTGCGGCGGCCATTGGAGGGTAAACCAATGGCAAAGGAAGACCCTTCTCTCTGTCTCTCTCTCTCTCACTGTCCACTCTGCCTGTCAAAAAAAAAAAAAAAAAAAAAAAAGATGTTTATGTTTGTGCAGAAAATGTGGAAATCCTGCAGAGTTTCTCATACTATGCCCTTTCCAGGAATTCTGCGGCGGCCTCTGTGGTGTGCTCGTGCCCACACTTCGCCTGGCACACAGGAGGCCCTGGGTAACAGCAGCCAGCTCTTCATTCTTCTTTTAAAGGTGGTGGCCCTGGCCCAGCCGCCTGCTCAGTGCCCAGCCCCCAGCTTCCTCCCTCCCTGGGATTCATTGAGGGCGCACTCCAGGGAAATCTATCAGGGAGTGGAATTATCGGAGCCATAGTGCATCTTGTTCAGCTTTAACCTCTTCCTGGACAGGCCTGCAGGTTCTCCCAGACCCTTGTTTGGGGGAGCTGAGTCTGGTGGCTGGGGAGGCCCCTGCCACCCCACCCCGGGGGGGCCAGCTCCCCTGCAGAGCTGCACCGACTCTCACATGGCCTGGCCTGTGTGCCTGGGTGATTCTGAAGAGGGCTGGGCTGACCTCAAGGGGGAGGAGCATGGGGAGCCCCAGTTCCTTCCTCGCTCTTCCTCCCTCCCTGGCCTCAGCTTGGTCTCAGGCCCTTTAGGGAAATGGGGTGAAGAGCCCTAGGACCTAGCACAGGGCCTCCTGCACTTGGCTGAGCCTGCCAGTCACCTGGGGATCTGATAAAGTTCTGATTTTGAGGGCCAGCCTTGTGGCACAGTGGGTTAAGCCACACCTGTGACACTGGCATCACACATGAGCGCTGGTTCGAGTCCTGGCTGCTCCACTTCCGATCCAACTCCTTGCTAGTGCACCTGGGAAAGCAGAGGAAGATACCCCAAGTGCTTGGGGCCCTGCACCTACATGGGAGACCTGGATGGAGTTCCACGCTCCTGGCTTTGGCCTGGCCCAGCCCTGGCTGTTACAACCACCTGGGGAGGGAACCAGTGGGTGGAAGATCCACTTGCTCTCTCTCCTCTCTCTGTTTCTCCCTCTCTATATAATTCTGCCTTTCAAATAAAATTTTTTAATTCTGCATTGGAGTTTGTAGGTCTAGGCTAAGGCTTGGACTTCTGCATGTGTAACAAGGGCCCAGGTGACATGGGTGCTGCTGCCCCACAGCCCTTCTCTGAGTGGCAAGGGGCCTGGCAGAGGGGCTGCAGTGGGCATCTGTGGGCCACGTGGTGATGTCCGTAGAGCAAGGGCTTGGGGCCAGGCCTCAGTGGGGTGGCCCCCAGCTCTGCCACTCATGGATGGGTGCCCCCTGCACGAGCCCCTTGACCCTCTCCAGGCTTTGTATCTGTGTCCTCATTGGAAAAAGCCATGGGCACAGCCCCACCGGAATGCCGGGGTTGGGGGTGAAGACAGAAGGCTGTGACGGGAGCAGGGCCCCTGGCACAGGGGCTGGTCACTCAGAAAAGCCCAGCAAGTGCTCCTGTTGGTGCTAGGGCCTGACCCCCACTGGAGAGGAGGTTGGGTCTGGCCCCACCCACAGTCCACTCTCAAAGAGCCAGGATTGCGCCACTGCCACTCGGGGCTGTCCTGGCTGGGCAGACTCAGTGGGAGTGATCAGCGTGGGCTGGGCAGCCGATGGACCGGGCTTGGTGGGCCTGGGTCTCAGCCCTCCCCTCCCACTGAGCTGTCACATAACCTGAGCTCACTTTCCTCATGCTGTAGATGGGGGGAATAAGAGTTACCCAGGGGCAAGCTGTGGGCTGCCCCTGTGGTGATGTGTGAAGGAGCTTAGTTTGGAGGGGCTGGCATCTGGCTCAGTGGTTGAGACTCTGCCTGGGACACCCACGTCCCTTGCCGGTGCCTGAGGTTGAGTCCCTGTCCTGCCTCTGAGTCCAGCCTCCTGCTAATGTGCACCCTAGGAGGCAGCAGGTGACGGCTCAAGCATTTGGGAGACCTGGATGGAGTTCCTGGCTCCGGGCTACAGCCTGACCCTACCCTGGTTGTTGCCTGCGTCTGGGGAGTGAACCAGCAAATGGGAGATCCCTGTCTCTCTATCTCTGTGCTTTAAATAATTTTTTAAAGATTTATTTATTTGAAAGGCAGAGTCACAGAGGGGCAGAGGCAGACAGGGAGAGAGAGAGAGAGAGAGAGAGAGGTTTTCCATCTGTTGGTTCACTCCCCAGATGGCCATTGTACAATGGCTGGAACAGCACCAATCTGAAGCCAGGGGCCAGGAGCTTCTTCCAGGTCTCCCATGCTGGTACAGGAGCCCAAGCACTTGGGCCATCTTCCACTGCTTTCCCAGGCCATAGCAGAGAGCTGGATCGGGAGAGGAGCAGCTGGGATTCAAACCAGTGCCCATATGAGATGCTGGCACTGCAGATGGCGGCTTTACCTGCCATGACACAGGGCCGGCTCCATGTTCCTTAACTATGATCAGGGAACTAAGATTACCAACAGTTATCAATCTGGGGCAGGCCACAGAGGAGCTCCGTTGACTGTGTGTGATTCCCGGGGTGGGGCCCTGTGGCCCCAGACTCCTAGAGAGACGCAGCCGGGTGAGGGAGCGTGGGGTCTGCCCCCGTGAGTCGCCATCTGCTCAGACCCTTGGTCCCTGCTTCCAGAGCCAGTCTCTCCCCAGCCAGACTCGGGGGTGGCCGCTGAGCCAGCTGCTCTGGAATTTGCCTTTAGCTACAAAATCCTCCTTGTGTGATGGGCAGGGAAGCAGCCCCCCCGCCCCGGGATGGAGGTGGGGTGGGGGGAGGCCAGGGGAACTATGGGCGGGATCCGTGGGGCAGTGGTGAGGGGCTCGGTGTATCTGGTGGGCGCTGTGGAGGGCAGGGGCCCAGAGAAAGAGGTAGTTACTGGCTAGGTGGCCTCTGTCACGCCGGTCTTCTTGGAGGGGCAGCTCAGCGGCAGCGCCCTACGTGGGGAAGACCTCTCCTCCACCCCTGGGGCACACAGACCGTTTTGTCCATTAGGGCAGGAGGCAGGTGCTGCTGCAGGAGTGTCCTGAGGTGATGAGGGAGTGGCTGTCGCACGCCTGCCCTCGTCCTGAGGAGCTCACCTGTCACTCAGCCCCCCCTAGGCGGGCCCCTTCTGACACTTCTGAGAAGCCGTGAAGTGAGAAAAGCACCTTGTCTGGATACCAGGAGTCCTGTGTGGCTACGGACAAGTCACTCACCCTCTCTGGGCCTTGCTTTCCTCATCGTGAAAACGGGGTGTGGGGGGCTGTCGGACAGAGGCTCCTTTCTGCCCTGGGGCCTCTCCCAGTCTGTTGCCTGTTCCTCCCACACCCAATGCCTCCCCGAAGACCACTTAGTGCACAGCCGCGGCTTCCCTCTGTGGGGTCTGTGGCCTCCAGGCTCGCCCTCCCTCCCTGGGATGGCTGCGAGTCTTGTTAAGTGACTGAGCTGGGTGCCCATCTGTCTCTTCCGTGAGACTTTAAGCCTAGACGGGCTTCCCCTCCTTTTGTATTTCTCCTGTTCCTGGCCACTGCCCGAACACATGGCCTGGGCACAGAGCTCTGTCTCTCTCTCTCTCCCAATCTCTCCTCTCCCTCTCCGTCCCCTCCCCCCTCCTCCCCCATGCCCCTCTCCCTGCCTCTGATTGACAGCATAGCTGCAGGAGCAGGGAGGACAGCGAGCCCGCAATGCACACAGGCAGGGCAGCGTCCACGGGGCGGGCTCATCCCTGCGAGCGCCGAGACTTCCTGTCCAGATGGGCTGTGACTCCTAGACTAAAGGGCTCCGTGCCTCCTCTGCCTGGGGCTTGGGTCTCCTGCCTTAGACCTCCTCTCTCCTCTCTCTCTGGCTGGCTGGGGCCTGTGTCCTCAGGCTCTTTGGCCCAAACTGCGGGGCAGCAGGCGGGGTCGGGGGTGGGGTGGGGGGTGTGGGAGTGGAGTGAGGCCCCCAGCCCCGCCTGCAGGACGAATGTGGAAGTCGACCGCTTCTGGTTCCCACACCTTGGCTGCACTGTCGCAGGCAGCCAGCTGGCCCCTTGAACACAATGTGCAAATCTTCTCTGTTCCCGTGCCCGGCATTGTCAGCGGCCGGGCGCCTTGGCTGGGAATTCGGGCCGCTGAATAGGAGAGGCATTTGCAGGCTGCAAATGCAGTGCCGGCCCCCTCTGCCCTCGCTCCCCTCCCCAGCCCGGGAGACAGGACGTTCTCACTCCTGGCCAGCTTGCGTTGCCTTGTCCTCCTGCCCGGAATCCCCGCAGGCTGCGTGTGTGTGTGTGTGTGTGTGTGTGTGTGTGTGAGAGAGAGAGAGAGAGAGAGAGAAAGAGAGAGAGAGAGAGAGACTGACTCTCCTCCAGCAGCTTGAAGGCTGTTCTGCCCAGCTTTCAATAAAAGTAGAATGGAACAGAAGGGGCACCTAGGGTAGAAAACTCAACAGCTCACTGCTGTCTTTGTCTAAACAGGACTGAGTGGTTCCACCAAAAACGCCTGCCTGGGCTGACAAACCTATGGCTGCAGAAGCTTCTGCCGTCGTCTGGTTGCAGACGAGGACGACAGAGGCCAGCTGTGTGTGTGTACCTGTGTGGGCACCTGCTCGAGCAGGTGTGTGCTCCGACTTTGTAAGCGTGGTTGAGGATTGGGTCTGTGCGTCCTGAAAGAGCTTGTCTCTGGGAATCCTTCCTCCCAGGAGCGGCAGGGCTGGGCTGGAGCAGAGGGAACCGGCGCCAGGCAAGAAGGCAATGCTAGGTCATTTCATCAGGTCCTCCAAGGGACTGGCCCTGTCTGCGCCCGCTGCTGCGAGACCCAGAGCCTTAGGGTGGTGGCTGGTGGCTGACATCATGGCCTGACAAGAGACACAGACATGGCCTGACAAGAGACAGACAAGGAGGGAGATCTGTTCATTGGCTCACTCCCCAAATGCTCTCAACTTTTTAAAAATGTACTTCCAAGTTTTTTTTAAAGAGATTTATTTATTTATTTGAAAGGCAGAGAGCTTACAGAGAGGCAGAAGCAGAGAGAGAGAGAGAGGGAGAGAGAGTCTTCCATCTGCTGGTTTACTCCCCAGATGGCCGCAACGGCCGGAGCTGCGCTAATCCAAAGCCAGGAGCCAGGAGCTTCTTCCGGGTCTCCCACGTAGGGAGTACATGGGCCCAAGGACTTGGGCCATCTTCTACTGCTTTCCCGGGGCATAGTAGAGAGCTGGATTGGAAGTGGAGCAGCTGGAACTCGAACCAGTGCCCATATGAGATGCTGGCACTGAAGGTGACAGCCTTAACCACACGCCACAGCACCAGCCCCAGTGCTCTCAACTTAACAGCCAAGGCCGGACCAGGCTGAAGCCAGGAGCCCAGAACTCCATCCAGGTCTCCACATGGGTGGCAAGGATTCAAGCATTTGGGCCCCCACCTGCTGCCTCCCAGGGTGCACATTAGCCAGGAACTGGCTCAGAAGTGGAGTAGCCAGGGCGTGAACCAGGTACTCTGATATGGAATGCAGGCGTCCCAAGCAACGCCTTGACCACTGCTCCAAACGCCTGCCCCAGACCAGTGTTTTCTGACTCGTGAAGTGGGTGCCCCCAAACCTGGCTGCTGTCCTGTGCTGTCCCGTCCTCACCAGAGAGCCTCTCTTGATGTCTGAGCCAGCTCTCCCTGCCCCAGCTTTATATACCCCTTTCTTAGAAACGCTAATCCTGGCACTGCATTCAAATCTAAGAGGGGAACATGAGAGTCGCTTCTATGGGCTCCCTGTGGAGCAGCACCTGGACTCACTGTCCTGGGAGCGGGGGCTAAGCAAAGGCTCAAAGCATTGGAAGAAGGGGGCACTTCTGGCCAGGCCCCAGGCCCCAGGCCCCAGGCCCCAGACTCCAGGGAGATGAAGGAGTAGGGGTGGCCTCACAGGCAAGCTAGAGGGGCCAGGGTGTGCTTCATCTGGCTCAGCCAATCGCAGAACAGCAGTTTTAAGTTGTTGTTTATTTATTTGAGAATCAGAGAAAGACACATTCCATCCACGGTCTGACTCCCCAAATGCTAACGGCCGGCCGGGGCTCAGCCCACCCCAAGCCGGAAGTCAATCCAGGTCTCCCGCATGAGTGACAGGGACCCGGGTACTGGAGCCATCACCTGTTGCTTCCCGGGGTCTGCATGAGCAGGAAGCTGGGGCTTAAGCACTCAGATAGGGGATGCGGGTGTCTTAACTGTGAGGCCAAACACTCACCCCGCTGCGTCTCCCGTGGATCTTGGTTTCAATGCTCTCTCTTGGCCTTTGTCCCTCTGCACACGCGGCCCAGACCCCGGCCTTCCCCTGGGACCACGTTGAGTACATTGGTCTGTAGTGTCTCTCAGCCCTAGCCCAAGTTGCTCCCACCCTGTCCTGACTACTTCCTTCCTTCCTACAGCCTCTCTCCCTCTCTCTCTTCCTCCTCCTCCTCCAACTGTGGGAGACCCTAGGCCCCTGTCTTCCACTGTGCCTAGAGGGGCATTGCTCGCTAGTGCAGGCCTCTGCAGAGGGCAAGGTGAAGAGGACCCCCAAGATGGGGTCTGTGGCCTCCTAAGCTGGTCAGAGCACCCCTGGGGCCGCCTGCACCAAGTGCAATCTGAGAGTCCCGAGCCCGGCTGGGGCCTGCCTGGGGCCTGGCCGCTGACACTGACCACAGTGGGTGTGGGGGCAGCCCTGGCTGCTCTCTGGAATGCTGGTGTTAGGTTGCAGTGCAGATGCAAGTAGTGATAATGGGTAGGAACTGGACTTTCTGGTCTGGCTGCTGCCCCCAAGGCCACTGGAATGTAGGGGGTGGGTGATGGTGCTGCTCGCAGGAGGCCCCAGGGACTGGGGTGGGCAGATGGAGACCAGACCACCTAAAGGGAGAGAGGGGGCAGACGGCCATGACCGAGAAGCGAGTTCCAGCCCTTTCGCTGAGTTACAGGCTGCAGCGGTTGGATGCTAAGATGCCCAGATCACCTAGCACATCAGACAGCTTTCTAGTCTCCAGGTGCGAGGGAAGAGGGCCCCTGGACAGGGCCGGGCACTGTGACACAGCGGGTAAGCCGCTGCGGGTGATGCTGACATCCCATATTGGAGCATTGGTTCCAGTCCTGGCTGCTCCACTTCCAATCGAGCTCCCTGCTAATGGGAAGGCAGCGGAGATGGTTCAAGTGCTGGGACCCCTGCCACCCACGTGGAGAATGGGATGGAATTCCTGGATCTGGCTTCAGCCTGGGCCAACCCTGGATGTAGCAGCCATTTGAGGGGTGAACCAGTGGATCGAAAATTCTCTATCTCTCTGTTGCTCTTCATTTCAAATAAATATAAATCTTAAAAAAAAACAAAAACAAAAACAAAAACAAAAACAACAACAACAAAAAAAAAACTGTGGGAGAAGACTTGGAGGCCACCGGGCCCATTTTACAGACTTGACCACTGAGACCATGAGGGAGTGATTCACTGTGTGGGCTGGCAGCTTGCAGAGGCACCGGATAAGGGCTCCATAGGTCTCAGGGGTGCCTGTGTTCAGACACCTGTCATGAGATAGCAGGCAGCAGTAGTCCGATGGGGCATCCCTGGTCTAAACCCCTTATGTGTTCATTTGCTTAATTCCCACAACAATCCCACAGATAGACATTATTCCTGTTTTATCAATGAGTAAGTGGAAACCAGAATGATTAATTAACTTGTCCAGTTAATTAAATAGGGAAGCTGGGATTTAAACCCAGTCTGACTCACCACAAGCTCACTGGCCTGAGTGCCTTTAGGGTGGATTCAAATCCTTGGAGAATGTATCAGTTCCTTTGTTAAATTTATTTACTTGTTTTTATTTTATTTGAAAGGCAGAGAGACAGAGACAGAGATGTTTTCCACCCACTGGTTCATTCCCCAAATGCTTACCACAGCCATCGCGGGGCCAGTCCAAAGCCAGGAGCCTGGAACTCAGTCCAGATCTCCCACACTGGTGGCAGGGATCCACGCACTTGAGCCATCCCCTGCTGCCACCCAGGGTGTGCATTAGCAAGAAGCTGGGGTTGGAAGTGGAGCTGGGACTCAAATCTGGGCGCTCTGATGGGGGGTGCAGGGGTCCCAAGCGGTGTCTCAACTGTTGCCCCAAATTCACACCTCGGCATAACAGCATTAAACGCCAGATATCTGGGTGCAGGGAAGGTGGGGGGCAGAGAGCAGGCTGGAACCCTGGCCTAGGTGGGAGCCCCTGCTGTGAGGCAGGGCGGAGCTGGCCAGCGACAGCCCGGAAGTTGCTGGGACTGCTGGAGGTGGAGGTGGAGCCTCGGCTTCCCAGGAGGGAGAGCAGGTTCCCCGCCCCGCCCCCAGCTCCCTTGCCAGTCTTGTTTCCGCATAATGCTGCTGATTGCTCCACATCTGTCATAATTACTCTTTGTTTGAAAATTCAGAACAAATCACAGGAGAGGAACTATCAGGGCTCCGAAGGCTCCTTCTCCCCGGGGGTCCTGGCAGGAGGGGGAGAGGGGGGAAGTGGTGGGGAGGAGCTGTAATCAGCTCAGACTGCTGATTGTCCTTGTCCTGTCCCCTTGCCTGGGCCACAGCCACAGTCCCCAGGGTAAGGTGGCTTAAGACTTCATGCAGTTGCATACACACGCCACCCCTTCCACAGTCCCCGCCTGGTGTGGAGGCCGCCGGGAGACCCCTCCCAACCTGGGGGAGGGGTGTGCAGCGGGCCCCTGCCCTCTTGGCCCCTTGAACAATGGGTTGGACAACAGGCTGCTTGGTAACGGGAGAGAGCCTGGCAGGGAGGGGCGGCTGGGCCTGCCAGAAGGGCACCGGCCCCAAGCACAGGTCAGGGGTCCCTTACTGGGGAGGGGAGTAGGGCAGTTGTGGCTGGGGGTGGGGTCCTGGGACAGGGTGGGCACTGGATCTCTAGGGTGAGAGCCCTGGGTGCTCAGAGCTTCCCACTCACGCCCCAGCAACCTGACTTCTGCTTCCTGCTCCCATGCCCAGCCTGAAGGCCCTGGGTCTGGGGGCTCATGACTCCGGAGCCCTAGGCCCAGCCTCGTGACCCTGTCTACCATGTCCCCCTCCCAGCCTGGCTCCGACCCACCAGGGATTGTGTCTGCAAGGACTCTGCAGGCTTCTGTGGGGGAGAGATCAGGGACACCCTAGAATTCATCCCCAAACCTTGCTGGTCATAAAAGCCCACTCGCTCTTGCCCTGGACATGGGGAGACTCCACTGACACCTCGTGTCAGTTCAGGTGCAGACAGCCTGCAAGAGGACCAGCTCTGGGTGCAACTTCTCCCACTCCCTTGACACAGCTGGGCCTCAGTTTGCCTTTGTGGGAAATGGGAGGGAGCAGTGCCCTGTCTTTAAAAAAAAAAAAAGATTTATCTATTTGAAAGTCAGAGTAACTGAGAGAGAGGGAAAGGAGGAGAGAGAGAAAGAAATCAATCTTCCATCCACTGGTTTACTTCCCAGATGGTTGCAACAGCTGGTTCTGGGCCAGGCTGAAGCCAGGAGCCAGAAGCTTCTTCCAGATCTCCCATGTAGGTGCAGGAGCCTAAGCACTTGGGTCAGCTTCTGTTGCTTTTCCCAGGGAAATAGCCTTAGCAGGGAGCTGGATCCGAAGTGGAGCAGCCAGGACATGAACTGGAGCCCATGTGGGATGCCTGCGTTTCAGGCAAAGGCTTAACTACTGTGCCACAGCGCCAGCACACCCCCCCCCCCCCCCCCCCGGCCCTTCTTTGGAGAAGGATCCAAGTATTTATGGGTGTGGAGTCCTGCTCCCCACCCACCAATGGCGCCATCCTTTGTTCAGGTTTCAGCGAGTGTTGATGTCCGCAGGGTAGAGGAGCCAGAGGTGGGCGGGTCAGCGAGTACCTGGCTTCAACAAGACACCTGCTGTGGTCCCCATTACTGAGAGGTCCTAGAGGAGCCGGGATGTGACCCTGACACCATCATGTTCACCTCTGCACCCTCCCCAGCTCCTACTTCCACCAGAAACTGCTTTTCTTTCCTTTTTAAAGCTTTTCTTATTTATTTATTTTATTTGAAACGCAGAGAGACAGAGAGACAGAAACAGAGAGATGGACAGAGGTAGACAGAGCTCCCCAGCCACTGGTTTACTCCCCAAATACCCACACCAGCTAGGGTTAGGCCAGGCTGAAGCCAAGAGCCCAGAACTCTATCCATGTCTTCCACATGGGTGACAGGGATCTAAGTATCTGAGCCACCGCCTGCTGCCACCCGCGGGGCGCATTAGCAGGAAGCTGGAATTGGAAGTGGAGCTGAGACTCGGACTTGGACATGTGGGTGTCTCAGGCAGCATCTCAACCCGAGAGAGAGAGAGAGAGAGAGAGAGAGAGGGAGAGAGAGAGAGGAGCTGTTTATAAATGTAAAATTTCAACTCCCTCCTGTGTGACTGTGACCCCCTCTGCCTGCCTTCCTGGGCCTCGGGACCAGATTCAAATATCTCCACGGTTCTTTCTCAGTTCTAAAATTCTGGGACACGAGCCTACTTTTCTTTCTTTCTTTTTTTTTTTTTTTTTTGACAGGCAGAGTGGACAGTGAGAGAGAGACAGAGAGAAAGGTCTTCCTTTGCTGTTGGTTCACCCTCCAATGGCTGCCGCGGCCGGCGCACCGCGCTGATCCGATGGCAGGAGCCAGGAGCTTCTCCTGGTCTCCCATGGGGTGCAGGACCCAAGTACTTGGGCCATCCTCCACTGCCTTCCTGGGCCACAGCAGAGAGCTGGCATGGAAGAGGGGCAACCGGGACAGAATCCGGTGCCCCAACCGGGACTAGAACCCGGTGTGCCAGCGCCACAAGGCGGAGGATTAGCCTAGTGAGCCGCGGCGCCGGCCTATCATCAGGGTTTTGTGGAAAAGCTCTCCTGTTCTCTCCCCCTTTTGCTCTGCCCATCCTGCACTGCCTTCCTGCACTGTGTGTCCCTGGCCTTGCCCAGGTTCAAAGCGGCTGGCCCAAGGCGGAGTGTCAGGACATGGGTGTCCCTGTCCCAACAGGGCTGCCTCGCTGTCTGCCCTGGGCTGGGAGTGGAGGATAGGGAACGGCCATGGGAGGAGCTGATCAGTCCTCGTGCACAGACGAGGAGGACCGTCTCTGCCCAAGCATTGTGCGTGGCCACTTCCTGTGCATCTGTGCTGTGCAAATGCCAGGGTGTGGCAGGTGTCCTTGCAGTGCGGGCTCTGCTAGTGCAGGAAGCCGAGCCCCAGAGTCCCTACTCCCCTAGGCTGCCGCGGGCAGTGGTGAAGGGGACATTCCCATGTGGGACTCATGCCCCCCCCACCCGGAGCCTGGAACTGGTCTAGAGTGAACAAACACGGAAAAGGAAAGGGGGAGGGGTCTCAGTTTCCAGCCCCCTTACTCCCAACTGGCCTGAAGCATAGACCAGGAATTTTGGACACGAGGCTCGACAAGTGTGTAGGCAGACCGTGGAAAGGGCCAGCTTGGGGCCAGTGCTGTGACACAGCAGGTTAAACCACCTTTGACAGTGCCCACATCCCATATGGGCACTGGTTCGAGTCCTGGCTGCTCCACTTCTGGTCCAGCTCCCTGCTAATGCACCTGGGAAAGCAGCAGAGGACGGCCCAAGTGCTTGGACCCCTACACCTACGTGGAGACCTTGAGGAAGCTCCTGGCTCTTGGCTTCAGTCTGGCCCAGCCCCAGCTGTTGTGGCCATTTAGGGAGTGAACCAGCAGATAGAAGATCTCTGTGTGTCTCTCGGTCTCTCCTCTCTCTCTCTCTCTCTCTCTCTCTCTCTTTCTCTCTCTCTCTCTCTCTCTCTAACTCTGCCTAGAAAAGGGCCAGCTCCGGGAGGGGCAGGAAGCCTTTTTGGCAGACTTGAACCTGGGCAGGTGCACCTCAGCCGAGGCACACGGGGGTGGGAGGGGGAGCTTTCCTGGTTGTGCTGGTTCATCCTCCTCTGACTCTTTCCTCTCCCCTTCCTCCTGTCCAGCCCGTGTTTCTGTTATCACTGCTGTGGAAACTGAGACTGGGAGAGAGAGGGCCTTGTCCCAAGTCCTGGATGCCTGGAGCTGTGACACAGGGGTCTGGGTGCTCTTGCCAGGGTGCCCTCAGGTCCGAGGGGATTCGGGCTCTGATTTCAGACCCAGAGCCGAATGGCACAGTAGGGAACTGAAACCAGCATCTGGCTTGTGATAGATGAGTTGCTGGGCCTTTTTTCTGCCATCTCCAATTTCGGTTTGGCTTTGCCTTGTCCGCCTTTGGGTTATTTTTGTTCTGCAGCTTGGAATAGCGCCCTCTTTCTGCAAAATTCCCTTCACCCTAAATTTTGAGGTCTCGCAAAACTGTATTCCAATCCTCCAGCAGCTTAAAGGCACCCTGTCTAATGTAGTCTCACTTGCAGATTGGATTAGAATATTGTTTAAAATTTATTTCTTTAAGAGGATTTTTTAAATGTATTGATCTTGTGGATTTTAAAGGGAGAGACAGAGAGGAAAAGAGAGAAAGAGAGAGAAGGGAGAGAGATCGTCATCTGTTGGCTAACTCCCCACAAATGCTCACAGCAGCCACAGCTGGGTCAGGCCAAAGCCAGCAGCCTGGAACACCATCAAGGTATTCCGTGTGGGTGGCAGGGACCTAAGTACTTGAGCCACCAGTTGCTGCCTCTCAGAGTGTGCATTGTCAGGAAACTGGCACTGGGAGCAGAGCCAGGACTCAAACCCACCCACGCACTCCCCAGTATGGGATGCACGTGTCCCGTGCGGCATCTTAACCGCTGCACCGACACCCGCCCCCTGGATTGGAATCTTCGTGATTTGTTGTCCCAGATCTCCCGCAACGAGACTACCCAGAAGGAGCCTCAGGACCGAGCCCGTCTGCTGGGCCTTCCTCCTCTGTTTCTGATTTTGCTTCTGAAATGATTTTCCCGTCGAACTGTCACAAAGTCAAGATCATTACACGCAAGCTGGTGTGATGCCGATGGAGCGAGGCTGTCCCGACATAAAGTGATCTTGCTTCTGTTGTGCCGATTCACGAAGGAACCACTGAGCTGCGTGCCTGGCCGTGCTCTGGGGGGTGGGGAGGGAAGACTGTGAAGCCTGGGTCTGTTCTGGGACAGAGAGGATCTAGCTTATAGCTCCCGCAGTCTGCAGACCCCTTACGGAAGGGCCAGCTCCTCCTCTCTGCTTCCTCAGGATGGGGCCTGGGGGCTGACCCCCTGGTGAGGGTGACAGGATGGTGTGGCTATACCTCCCGCTGGTACTCAGCGGCCTGTGGTTGGGAGCGCAGACCAAGCTGGGTCACGTGTCGCTCCCTTAGCATCCATGGGCAGCTTTCACTAAGCCACCCTCTGCAGGCTGCTGCTGGCCGGTCTGACATTCCTGGTGCCAAGGTGAAAGGTGTCGACCATTTCTCTACCTCCAACTTTACCCTAAGTCCCCTGCCCCAGCCTTCCCTGGTCTTCAGGGAACACCATGTGCCTGTTCCGTTCTCCTCTCTGAAACACCCCTCTTCTAAGGCCTGGCCACTTGGGAGAGGACAGAGATTAGAGTGAGCCACAGGTGCTCAGATCACCCTAAAATGCACCCCCTCTTCCCTCCTGCTTCCTGTGCCTCCCCTTTGGAAGGACTAAGCTGGCGCCCACGTGCTGCCTCCTTGTTATCTTCAGAAGTCACAAGCATAATGATAACAAGGCATCCCAGGAGTAGGTGTTGCTGTGGAAATGGATAAAGTAAGGGAAAACCCAGTCATTATTGTACTCATTATCCTCCTATCAGAACACTCAGCCACCGAGCGTCATTTTGAAAGGGACTTGGGCTCTCGGGTTGCAGAAAGAGAAGATGCAGGGAGAAACAGGCTTCGCTAAAAAGCGCCCTTTCAGGTAAAAGCATTGGGTCTCCAGAAAGGAGCTGCAGGCTCCTCTTGCCCTGTGAATGGTGGCCCATGTTCCAAAGTTATCATTTATCTGAGCAGCAGAGGCTCAAGCAGGCTGGCTGAGGTCTGGGTGAACCATGAGTGATGGATGGGAGCAATTACATTTGCCGTTTCTGTCGGAATGATCATTGGAGTCTCGTAAAATGAAACTGGTGGCCTACGTAGCATCAGGATGGTCTTTGGTCCTGCTGGTTTTTTTTTTTTTTTTTTTTTTTTTTTTTTTTCCTTTGGATGAGTCTTTCTTTTTTTTCTTTCCAGAACAGGGAGCTGCAAGTATCGGCTCTTAGAGTCCTGGGTTTGTGCAGGGGCCTCAGAGGCTGGAGGTGGGAGGGAGAGGTGAGTCAGAGTGAGGTGGAGGTTCCAGGCCTCCCAATCGGCAGCCAGTCTACTTTTCTCTTTTTGTTTCGTTTCGTTTTGTTTTTGGAGTTCTCTAAACTGACTGACTAGACAGATGGGCCTGTGGTGACAACAGGTGCTGTGGTGCCAACTGGGCTTGCGGTCCTAGAGCCTTCGGCTGCAGAACTAACCGACTCTCAGACAGAGATTCAGTTAGGAGAGTTACAGAGAAAAACATTCTGGCCACATCTGGGGTGCTGACCAGGACTGATTAGACCTCGACTCGGGATGGGATCAGCTTTTCACAAATCAGGGTCACAGCCAGTGCCAGGGGACATGCACTCGGGTTGGCCGTCAGAGCAAGGCACAGCCTGGCTGCTGCCCGTTTGTTCCCTCCACAAGTGTGGTCCCTTCTCTGTTATTCTCCCATGAGTGGATGGGTCGGTGGATGCTCCTGCTTAAGGGTTTGGCTGTGCACTGCCCACAAATGGCTTATGTATTATGAGCTTTTCATTATTACCGTGAAAAACCTCTGAGAAGCTAACTTTATAATAAAAAACGGTTTTTTTTTTTTTTTCAAAAAGATTTTTTTATTTATTTGAAAGGCAGAGTTATAAAGAGAAGGAGAGGCCGGCGCCGCGGCTCACTAGGCTAATCCTCCACCTAGCGGCGCCGGCACACCAGGTTCTAGTCCCGGTCGGGGCGCCGGATTCTGTCCCGGTTGCCCCCCTTCCAGGCCAGCTCTCTGCTGTGGCCAGGGAGTGCAGTGGAGGATGGCCCAAGTGCTTGGGCCCTGCACCCCATGGGAGACCAGGAGAAGCACCTGGCTCCTGCCATCGGATCAGTGCGGTGCGCCGGGCCTCGGCGGCCATTGGAGGGTGAACCAACGATAAAGGAAGACCTTTCTCTCTGTCTCTTTCTCTCACTGTCCACTCTGCCTGTCAAAAAAAAAAAAAAAAAAAAAGAGAGAGAGAGAGAAAGGAGATACACACACACACACACACACACACACACACACAGAGCAGGGGCGGAGGGGGAGACCTTCCATCTGCTGGTTCACTTCCCAAATGCCTGCAATGGCCAAAGCCAGGAGGAGCCAGGAGCTTCTTCCAAGTCTCCCACCTGAGTGCAGGGGCCCAAGCATTTGGGCCATCTGCTGCTGCTTTCACAGACGTTTTTAGCAGGGAGCTGTATCGGAAGCAGAGCAGCCAGGTCTCAAACTGGTGCCCATATGGGATGCCGGCATCACAGACAGAGGTGGAGGCTTCACCACAATGCTGGCTCCGAAAAGGTTTGTTTTGCTCACAGTGTAAAGGTGCAGGGTCTAAGGCCCAACGGGCCCTGTGGGTTTAACATCAGCATCTCGGGCAACACAGAGCCTCATGTGCCAACAGGGAGCATGAAAGTCTATGTCTTATCTTCCGCAACCGCCAGTCCGACACCCTACTGTGGGCCTGGGCAACAGACTCGACCTTTTTTGTTTCTTTAAAAAAATATAAGTATTAATTTGATTTGAAAAGGAGAAAGTGTGCTTCCCATCTGCTGGTTCACTCCCCAGATGCCAGCAATGGCTGGGTCTGGGCCAGGCCAAAACCAGAACCTGGGGGCTCCATCCAGGTCTCCCTCATGGGTGGCAGGAACCCCAGAACTTGAGCCACCACCTGTCACCTCTCAGGGTGTGCAGTTAGTAGAAAGCTAGAGTGGGGAGTGGAGCGGGGACTCAAACCTAAGCACTCTGGTGTGATGTCCAGGTCCAAGAGTCCTACCCACAATGCCAAACACCCATCCTAACGAGTCCTTTTTATCATTTTATAAACCCGCTAGAACACCGCAATAGACAAAAACCATTCTCCTTTTAGACAGAAGTAGTCTTAAGACTCCGTCAGAAGGGGCCAGAAAGAGCCAGTTTCTGGACAAAGGAAATGCAGAGCTACAGGAGGACATCAAAGCAAGTCAGTTCTCAGATCAGCAAGTCTCTGAGGCCGGCGCTGTGGCGTCTCAGGTAAAGCTGCTGCCTGCGGCACTGGCATCCCACATGGGCCTCAGTTGGGAGCCCTGGCCGCTCCACTAACCATCCAGCTCCCTGCTAATGTGCCTGGGAATGCAGTGGAAGGTGCCTCCCTCCCCGTGCTTGGGCCCCTGCACCCATGGGGGGGGGATCCAGAAGGCTTCCTCAGGCCCCCAGTCTTTGTGGCCATTTGGGGAGTGAATCAGCCTATGGAAGACTTCTCTAGAACTCTTTCAGATAAAAAAGAAAAAAAAAGCACAGCTCATAGGGCCACGTCCCCTTGCCTGTGGCTTAAGCACTGAGGGCTGGAACAGAGAGGGAAGGCACTGCTGGATCTTGGAGGACAGAGTCCCCCAGCCCCTTCCTGGGTGGGGAGGGTGAAAGCCAGGCAGCTGTGGCGGCCGGAGAGTCTCTGAGTAGCGGGACCATCGGCTGCCCGGCTGCACCACGCTTCCCTTCCGTCCTGAGTGCTGCCCGGAGCTGAGCCGCCTCCCGTCCTCACCGCAGGCGCAAGAGAACGGCCCCAGGCTCGCTGGCTTCTGAGGGCGGGCGGGGTTCCGCGGGCCCCTGTTTCTCAGATTCTGCAGCCTGGCCTTGCAGACCTCCTTGTCAGCCCTGGCACCCCACCCCTCCCAGACCCTGGTTCCCCATCATCCGTCCGCGGGGAGCCCCAAGGTGTATATGGCGTGCCCGCCCCGTCTCCAAGGGTTTCGTGCGAGCCCCCAGAGAAGGCAGGGCCAGGCCTGTTTCTCTGAGCGCAGCCGGGGTGGTGCCTCTCAGATCCCGTCCGCGCGCCGCCTTCCCTCGCGGAGTTCCCTCAGTTTCCCTCCGGGGCCCAGCTGGGGAATCCGAGCCGCTGCGGCGGGAGGGGGCGGCGGGAAATGGTGCCTCGCTCGCCCCAGCGACATCAAACCCTCGTTTGGCGCGCGGGGACAATGGCCGTCTTATTTTCTCCATTCGCCTTGCACAATGCCGGACTCTCTCATTCACCCGCGGCGGTGCGAGCGAGGTAATTAGCCCGCGCCATTCAGCGCGGACAGCGGCGCGATGCGGGGGGAGGCGCCCGCGGCGGCGCGGATTAGCCGGCCCGGGACGCAGCTGCGGCCACTTCAAAGGCGCCCGGCGGCCCGGCCGGCGGTGGGAACCGGCCCTGCCCGCGCGCGGCCGCCGCCTGCGCCCGGGGCGTCCTCCCCGGCCCGGGCCCCGCCGCCGGCCGCGCCCCGGGCCCTGCGCCCCCTCGCCGCCGGCGGGACCTCAAGTGCCTTTCTCCTCCGCGCCCCGGGAGTCAGAGGGCACGGCGGGGGAAGGAGGGCGAGGAGCGAGGGGACTGGGAGCTTGACACAAAGCGCTGCCCTCCGACGAGTGGAGCAGATGGTCCCACTTAGGCCGCCGCCGCCGAGGCCGGGCCGCGACCCCGCCCGCCGCGCCGGGGCCTGCTCGGGGGTCTCGCGCAGCGCCCCTCGCAGCGGAGTCCGACTGCCCGCGCGAGCCGCCTGGGGCGAGCCCTGTGGGGTGGGGGTGGGGGTCTCGGCGGGGACCCTGCCGGGCTGGAGAGTCGGGGTCCCAACCCTAGCCCTGGAGCTCATCTGAGTGGGCCTGGCGCCACAGCGGACCCGTGATTGAGAGCCCAGCGGGGTTGAGAAGGTTTCAGTCTGGTCCAGCTCCTTCATCTTCCTTGGAGAGGCTGGGACCCGGGTAGAGGAAATGACTGGCTGGCGGGCAGTGACTGAGTGGACGGCTACATGATAGGGAATGACCAGTCAGTCCCCAGGAGCGTATGACCCTTAAAGTCAGTCTGCAGGACGCGGCCGATGGGGGCTTGCCCTTTACGTGGTGTTTGTTCTAGGAGCAGGAGACAGGAAGTGGGTACACGGATGAGCAAGGTGGGTAGCTGGCTCTCATGCAACCTGTTCCCCGCCAGGACACAGGGGCAGGCAGCACGTCAGAGTCGGGGATGGTGTCCGCTTCCTTTGGGACGCAGGGGAGACACAAGTGTTTGCAGAGAAAGGAGAGAATGAGTTCCAGGCAGAAGCTGAGATGGGAAAATGCAAGCGTGTGTGTTGCGTCCAGGGAAGGCAAGACTTGTCCTGGGTGGTGATAGGACACACCACGTGACAACCGAATCTGCTGGCTCCTGAGGATGGAAAGACCTGGAGCGCCATCGCGGGTGGAGCGCCCTGGGCTCAAGAGCAGTGGAGAGCCTAATCATCGTAGTGGATATTCGGGGGAGAATTTGGAGGGAGGACGAGAGGCCTGGGGATGGGGCGCCTGGAGGTGGGGCGGCTACCACGGAAATAGTTGGGAAGTGATGAAAATGTAAGCTGAGGAGATGGGATGCGAAAGGGAGGCTGAACCAGGATGTGGTGACCAGTTAGCTACAGGAGAGAGGGCCAAGGAAGAGGCGACGACTCCTTAGTTTGTAACTTGGGCCATTGCTGCATGACGAGGCTGTTAATAAGAGGTGTGGGAAGAAGAGAAGAATTCTTTGGGCTGGTGTGGTAACTCCTGTGAATTTTGATAGGACAACTCTGGAAACAGCCTGCCCCTTTCGGGGGCTTTCAGGGGCTTTCAGGAAACTTCAGCCACAAGAGGGCAGCAGTGGGGTTCTCCGAGTAAGTCCGTTCCCAAGGGTGGCAGCCCCCATACCAGCCACGGAAGTCCACGATCCTCCTGTGGAATGTAGACATCCCTTCCCAAAGACGCAGGTATTGGGGTGGGGGGCTTACGGGCCTCAATCCCTTGGCGGTTCAAGGTTGAGCCACCGGGGTTCAGTGGAGCAGGAGAGTTCCCAGTGCCGGTTGGGCTGGGTTGGAAAATAGGAGTGTCCTTTCCTGGATGGAGAGGCACCACTTCACCTAGTGCGACCCTAAAATCTTTCTGTTTTAAGTGTATTTGAAAGAGAGAGACAGAGACACACAGAGATCTTCCAACCATTGGTCTACTTTTCCAAATGCCTACAATGGCCAGTTCTGGACCAGGCCAAAGCTAAGAGCCAGGAACTCCTTCTGGGTCTCCATTGTGGGTAGCAGGGACCCAAATACTTGGACCATCATCTGGTGCTTCTCAGGTGCATTAGCAGGAAGCTGGATTGGAAGCAGAGGTGGGACTTGAGCCCAGGCACTCTGGATATGGGATTCGGGCATCCCAGGTGGCTGTTTAACCCCCTGTGTTACAGCACCTGCCCCGTCCTAGAATCTTAGGGTTGGTGTGGACCTTAGAGATATCATGTCTCCCCACCACCCCCACTCCCATTTTACAGATGAGAAAAGCCAAGCTTGGAGGTCAAAGTTCACATAAGGAGCCTGTGACAGAGCCAGGCTTGATCCCTGATTGCCTCTCTGTTCCCCCAGCCACCGCTATCTTAGTGCCTACAAATCCTCTTCTGTGGCTCTGGAAGTTTGGGGGAAATATCTGTTTTTGTTGAGCTGTCCTTGTGGTCATGTGAAAGCAATTTACTTAATAGCTCCGGCCTGGGCCCCCTAACCAGATGCCCTTCCGGGAGGTGAAGGAGATCCGGTGTCTTGGCCAGACCCACGGAAGTTAAGGATGCCGTGGGACTGGACAGGTTTACACAAGGAAGATTGGTGACCCTGACGCCGGCAAAGGCAGTCTGTGCGGCGGGCCTTGGCTGGGCCTGGACATTTTCAAGTGCAAAGCAGACAGAGATTCCCAGATCCACTCCTGGTCCCCGACGCCTTCCCGTCGGCTGGCGCTCGGACATGGTCAGGCCTCCAAGGTTGCAGCCGGATGATGTTTTGCGACTCATCCTGCGCAGCTGCCCATTTTGCAGGGAGGGGAACAGAGGCCCAGAGACGGGCTCTGACTACTAGAAGCTGCTGGAAGGCTCCGAGTCATAGTCTCATGGCCACCCCTGCTCCCTGTGGAAGCTGCTAGCGCTTCTCCCAAAACCAGGAAACTCAACGACTTCTGTGTTTTGCACATCCCAAGGGATGGCCTGCAGAGTTGGTCCTGCAGGTGCCCCCCTGCTGGGGCCCTGCAGCAGCACTGCCTTCCTGGAGGGCGAGGCTGGGGTTGTCTGGGGAGGGGCCGCCCTGGGTCCCGGCTCCCCTGCTGCTTGTCTACCTGTGCTGATGGAAGGTTGGAGGCTGTGAGCGCAGGGACCATCAGAGGGGTGATTATACCATCTCCTCATGGTGCTCACCTGTTAGTCACACTCTATAACATTCCGGCCAAGCCCTGGGGGAGCTAAGTAAGCCTGGAGCCTGTCCTGGGTGCTGTGCCTGTGTTCTGTGCGAGTGGCGTGGGCATCTTTGGTCAAGTTTGAGCAGCTGTTTCCCCACCACGGGCAGCTGGGGTGCAGGGAACGAGCCGTGGAATCGGAGTCGGCATGCTCTGTAAGTCCTGCTACTGCCATTGCCTGCCCGTGTGACAGGGCTGGTCACCTAACTCTTAGAATGGCCGGCGATCCCTGCCTCTCGGGGTGCTACCAGTGAAGTGAGGTCTCACCTTGAACCTGCCGTGGCTTTTGCAGGTCTCGGATTCTCAGAGCGTGTGTGTGCGTGTGTGTGTGTGTGTGTGTGTGTGTGTGAGACAGTCTGGGAGGGGACCTCTAAGGACAGGGCCAGTGGGGTGGAGGAAACTGACCCAAACACCCTGTCTGGCACATGAGCTGGTAGCAGTTGCTACCTGCTGAATGAAGGCTTAGCGTGGACTGGGACACAGCTTCCAACTCATTGCCCAATTTGTGGGATGAGAACCAGGCCATGTTGTTTGGAATTAGGACTGGTTTTGGAAACTCAGCAGTGGTGTTGCTGGGGGTGATCATGTGGACTAGGAGCTGCTTGTCTCCCTGCCCCCTTCTCCTTCCTGGCATGCCTAGGAGGCCACCACCACCGATGGCAGAGGCCGAAGCCTGCAGGCCGCACCTTGAGCCCTCCCCTGGAGGCTGTAGGGCAGGGGGAGCCAAGCTCAGGCTTGGTCTGGAGGAAGAAGTGGAGCCTCCAGGTTATGGGGCTGACTGATCACAAGCAGCACTTTCGCTTTTGGGGATTTTATTCTCCTTGGGTTGTAAAAGGCCAGCTCACCAGCTGCGAGCACCCGGAGGCCGCGCCCTTGGCCTAAGAGTCCACTGGAATCACAGGTTCGATGCCCACTGCTAGATGCAGGGCCTCTCCCAAGTAGAGCCCATCTTGGACCCCTTCCTCTCCCCCAATCAGGTCCTGGCCTTGGAGAGTGGCAGAGATGCGGATTTATGGCTGTTGACTTGAAAGACAAAGTTGCCTTTTGTGTGGGAATGGGGTGGGGGCATGGGAGGGAGGGCGGGCTGGGGTTCAAGGGCCCATGGAAGGGAGGGAGGGATGTGGGGAGGCGGACAAAGGGAGGCCAAGGCTTCTCAGGGCGGAGTTACCAGGTGGAGGCCCAGATGGGTCGCTTGCCCCCCTTGAAGCCGAGCAGGCCCTCCGAGTGCCCACAATCCCCACAGACACCCGGCTCCCCACTCCCGTTTCCAACACAAAACCTCACACAGCCCCTCTCTTCTTTAAAAGGGACTCTGGATTCAGGATCTTTTTATTGTTTTTATTTATTTGAGAGACAGAGATAAAGGAAGACCTTCTGTCCTGGTTAACTCCCCAAAGGCCCACAATAGCCAAGCTGAAGCTGAGAGCCAGAAATTCCCATGCAAGTTTCCCATGTGAGTGGCAAGGACTCAAGTCCTTGAGCCATCACTGCTGCCTCCCAGGTGTGCATGAGCAGGAAGCTGGAGCCGGGAGCAGAGGTGGACTTGAACCCTGGCGCTCTGCTATGGGTTGTGGGCAGCCCAGGCTGCATCTTGACCGCTGTGCCGCATGCACCCCCGGACTCAGTCTTAATATTTATTTATTTATTTATTTATTTGAAAGGCAGAGTGATAAAGACACAGACCGGTATCTTCATATACTGGTTCACTCCCCAAATGGCTACAATGGCTAGGACTGGGCCAGACTGAAACCAGGAACCTGGAATTCTGGGTCTCCCACGTGGGTAGCAGGGGCCCAAATACCTGAGCCGTCCTCCACTGCTTTCCCAGACACATTAGCAGGGAACTGGAACTGGTGCTCATATGGGATGCCAGCCGGCGTCACGAGTGGTGGCTGAACCCATAGCACTGCAGTGCCAGCCCCTGGACTCCTGATCTTAATTCAACCCTCAGATTTGCCTGGAAGGGGAGGGGGTCAAATGGGAACTCAGGTCCACGTTCCTGCCTTCCCCCACCCCAGCCTGCAGTTCTGTCCCAACAGAGCCGAAGGCTGGGGGCTGGGTGGGCACCCGCGTGATGGAGAAATGGGACAGAGTGTTGGGAGCGGTAGGCCTGGGCCAGAGAGCCCTGGTAGTAAGACCCCCAACAGGGCTGTGAGGGAGTTGCCAGCCTCCCCTAGCCCCAGTGCTCTCTGCCAGCATCTCCCACCCTCCAGGGACCAGCGGAGGTGTGGGAATGAACCAGTGTCCTCCAGGACCCGCTGCGCCCCAGCCCTGTCCCCGCAGAGCTTCCGCAGGGCAGGTCTGGGAGGAGGCCTGCAGAGCCACTGGGGCCTGAGTTCAGCAGGTGTTTTAACTGCACCTCGGAGAGCCACATCCGACCCCCACAATGAGCCTGGCCAATAAAGGCTCGAGTTTATAGGCTTCATAAACATTTTATTGGAGAAATCAAGGCCTCAATTACCCGGCAGCCTCTTCCAACTGACAGCTCGGCTGTTGGGGCCTCTGGGAAGCCCCCAGGCAGAAGGAAGATAGAAGAGCGCCCCCTACACCCCAGACACCCTCATGCATAAATCAAGCCTTGCACGGTCTTCCTCTCCTCCCTGGGGGCTTGGGGCTCCACCCCTGAGTGTCCGAGCCCCGCCCCCGCAGAGGGAAGGCCGACACCTGTCCCTGGACCTCCCCTCCACCTGCCTGCTCTCCCATAACCACTCGGCTGCCTTTTCACACAGGATGCTACCCTTTTCCCTCAACAGAGAGGGGGTTGTTTACTGTTTGCCAAGGGTGGCTAAGCACTGGACAGTCTGTGTCATTTCTCGTTCTGGCATATGAAGGGCACACGAGGGTGAAAGCAGAGATCCTGAGCGATTCCGCTGCTGGCCCAGGGCACGTGGCTCATGATAGGTGGGGGTCTCAGGCGGTCCCTCCAGAGGTTCTGCACCCCTGTCGTCCCGAGGGGCGGGGTGGGGGATCCTCTCTGCGTGCAAGGGGATAGCCTTAGTGTGGGATCACCCGTGGGTCACTGGTCTCTGAGGCCCCCAGCCCAGCTGGGGCAGCTCTGTTCTATTGATGAAGACAGAGAGGTGGTTCCTCTCTGGTGGCGCAGCCAGGAAGACGGAAGACAGCTGGGAGCCTGTGGCCCACACCAGCGCTGTCGGGCTGAGTTTTCTGTGCTGGGTGAAGTTATTCCGTGGGCAGTGACCCATCATGCAGCCAGGAGCCGCTTGTGCTTGCTGCGCATCTGGAGTGTGGCTTGTGAGTGAGGAACTGAATGTCACATGGGGCTGGCGGCCACTCTGTTGGGCAGTGCAGAGAGGGGACCGGGCCATGGCTGAAGCTTACTCCAGGGCCTCCAGTGAGAGAAGGCCCTGTGAGCTCAGACACAGCTCAGGGGGAGGATCTGAGAATGGCTGAAGGAGCAGCTCCAGGCTCCAGGCCTCTGAATGTCATGTCACATCAGAGGTGACATCAGAAGCGTTTCTTAGGGGACAACCCGGACACAAGTGCTTGAGGGCTGTTGTGTGAAGAATGACTTTGTTGGTGTCATCTGGAGCCAGCCGGTGAGCGTGTAATGTAAGCCGCATAGGTAATTCCAGATGTTCTAGGAGTCACATTTACAACAACCAAGTGAGGTTAAACTTTAATAAAACATTTTCTTTTACCTACTATATCCAAAGTATTACCATTTCAACATATCACTATTTAAAAATCATTAAGAAGATTTGTATGTTTTTTGAGGGGGCTAAGTCTTTGAAATCCAACGTATTATCATTTCAACTTGTCATCAGTATTTTAAAAAATATTTTAAATTAAATTATTGATCCTTTCCAATTATTTTTTTACTATGGTAAAATGTGCATAATATAAAATGTACTATCTTAGTCATTTTAAAAATTATTTATTTAGGGCCAGTGTTGTGGTGTAGTGGCTTGAGCCGTCACTTGTGACACCAGCATCCTGTACCACAGTGCTAGTTTCAGGCCTGGCTACTCTGCTTCCAATTCAGCTCCCCACTAATGCACCTGGGAAGGCAGCAGAAGATGGCCCCAGTGCTAAGGCCTCTGCACCCACGTGGGAGGTCGGATTGGAGTTCCTAGCTCTAGGCTTCAGCCTGGCCCAGACCTCATCATTATGGATGCTTAGGGAATGAACCAGCAGATGGATGATCTCTCTTCCTCCCTCTCATTCAAATTTGTAAAAATTATTTATTTATTGGCCGGCGCCGCGGCTCACTAGGCTAATCCTCTGCCTAGCGGCGCCGGCACACCGGGTTCTAGTCCCGGTCGGGGCGCTGGATTCTGTCCCAGTTGCCCCTCTTCCAGGCCAGCCCTCTGCTGTGGCCAGGGAGTGCAGTGGAGGATGGCCCAGGTGCTTGGGCCCTGCACCCCATGGGAGACCAGGAGAAGCACCTGGCTCCTGGCTCCTGCCATCGGATCAGCGCGGTGCGCCGGCCGCAGCGCGCCAGCCGCGGCGGCCATTGGAGGGTGAACCAACGGCAAAAAAGGAAGACCTTTCTCTCTGTCTCTCTCACTGTCCACTCTGCCTGTCAAAAAAAAAATTATTTATTTATTAAAAATATGTCTTAAAACACATTTTAATGTATTTGAAAGGCAGAAAGGGAGAAGGGGAGAGAGAGAGAAACAGATATCTTCCATCTGCTGGTTCACTCCCCAAAAGTCCACAACAACCAGGAATTCAACCTGGGTTTCCCAAGTGGTTGGCAGGGACCCGAGTGCTTGCTCCATCACCTGCCACTCCCCAGGATGTACGTTAGCAGGAAGCTGGAGTGGAAGTGAAGTTGGTACTCAAACCCAGATACTGCTATGTGGGATGTGCATTTCCCAAGAAAGGTCATAACCTCTGTACCAAATGCCCCTGCACTCTATGAGAAGCCGAGAGAGAGAGAGAGAGAGAGAGAGAGCGCTCCCCCATCTGCTGGTTCACTCCCCGAATGCTGGCGAAAGCTGGGGCTAGGTCACGCTGAAAGCAAGAACCCAGAACTCAATCTGGGTGTCTCGCATGCTTGGCAAGGACCCACGTACTTGTGCCATCTCCTCCTGCCTCCCAGGGTTTGCATCAGCAGGAAGCTATAATCGAAAGTATAGCTGGGGGGCTGGCACTGTAGCGTAGTGGGTAAAGCCACTGCCTGCAGTGCCAGCATCCCATGTGGGCTCCGGTTCGAGTCCTGGTAGCTCTACTTCTGATCCTTGCTCTCTGCTATGGCCTGGGAAGGCAGTGGAAGATGGCCCAAGTCTCTGGGCCCCTGCACCCGCATGGGAGACTAGGAAGAAGCTCCTGGTTCCTGGCTTCGCATCAGCTCAGCTCTGGCCACTGTGGCCCTTTGGGGAGTGAACCAGCAGATGGAAGACCTCTCTCTCTCTCTCTTTCTCTCTCTCTCTCTCTCTCTGCCTCTCCTTCTCTCTCTGTGTAACTCTGACTTTCAAATAATAAATAAATAGTTTTTTAAAAAATCAGAGCTGGGACCCAAACATAGGCACCCTGTGTGGGAGATGGGTGTCCCAAGCAGCCTCTTAGCTGTGCTAGTTGCCTGCCCTGGCCGGTCTGGTCTAACCCTCACTGGGTACAGTTCGGGACTGTGAAGCACAGTGGCACTGCTGTGCAGCCATCACCACCAACCAACTCCAGAATTCTCTCTACCTTGCAAAACGGATGCTGTCTTTGGCAGGGGTGGACACAAGGTGGGGATCCTGGACCCACTGGCCTCTGGGAGGGTCTGTGGTTCCAGACCCCCTCTTGGAGGGCTGTACAAGGAGTGGGCAGCCAGCACCCCAGACCCCTGTGCCACACGCTTTTGCAAAGACTGTGTTTGGAACCCTCTGTGCAAACACTCCCACACATCTTTTTATCATCAGACACCGGACAGGAGTCTGGCTGCAGCCAAAGGGTGGGAGACCCGAGCTGCCTGCCCAGTGCTCTGCCCGACCCCTCGCTGCCCTCTGCGTCCCCCTGGAGCCTGTCTAATCAGATCCAGGCCTGACCTCGCCAGAGGTCCTGGGCCGGGAGGAAAGTGTCCCCTCCCCTCCCTGAGCAGCCCTAGATCTGGCTCTCAGGAGACCCCCCCTCCCCTCGGGGTGATTTATAGGGGTGTCCGGAACCGTTTCCTGCCTGTTTCTGCCGCCCCCCTCCCACACCCAGCCCTCCCACAGCCTGGCCGTACCCATGGTGGGGGCAGGGAGGGCTGGGAGATTCCTTCCCAGATCACCTGGGGACAAAGGCGCTTTCTTCCTCTTTCCCACTGTCCCCAAGCAGACACTGTCCTCCCTGTGGCTTTCTGTGGCCTCACACCCGGAGGCCCCCCAACCTCTGCATTACCTCCTCCAGCTTGAAGTGGGGGACCCGAAACTCCCCACCAGGCCAACAGATGTCAGCAGGAGAAAAAAGCTTCAGCAGCCAAAGTCACAGTGTCAGGCCACGTCCACCAACCGTGGACACAAGACCCCCGTCACCGGCCACCACCGGGGTCTCCAGCAGTGACCCATCTATGCTGTCATCAACCGCCCAGTGGCCTCTGGGATGGCGGTTCAGAGGTTCTCAGAGGTGCAGCCCTCAGCTCTGCTCACCCTGGTTTGCCCAGGGACCCTCTCCCCAGAGAGATAGTGGGAGGGACAGTGCCCCAGCTCTGTGGCCCACTAGTGCAGGCCAGGACAAAAGTGAGCCTGTGCCCACCTCACCTTTCACCCGAGGAGACTAGAGGGGGCCAACATGGCCCCAAGATCCTGTCTCCCCTGATTTCCTAAGAAAAAAATGTTGTGACTCGTGAACACGGCATGAGTGGAAGATTTTAAGGGTCCCCACCTGACTGGAGTGCACCTGCCTGGAGATTGGATGTGAATAGGGCCTGTTCATGAGAACAGGGGGCAGCAGAGCAGGGAGGGCCCTGGACCACCTGGCCCAGGCCTTCCTTGATGGCTGAGGGTACTGGTAGCTGAGGAGCTGCACACCAGGGTCTGCAGGAGGGAGGGAAGGAGGAGAGCAAGGGAGAGGGGGTCTTGGACAAAGAGGCCACACCCTCCTATTGCATCCCCCTCCTGGGACCACAGCTATACAGCTGGGCCCCCAGGGTTGGGGTCAGGGGCCATCCTCAAGGCCTGTTACCCTCCCTCCAACACGTGAGAAGAGACTGTTCCGACATGTGGTCCATTTCGGAGTCCTTTGTCCTGAGACTGTTAGAAACACCCCAGCAGGGAGCATAGGCCTCAGTTTCCCCGTCATGTATAAAGGAAGTAGCTTTGGCTTAGTTCTTTGCACACACCTTTTTAAAAAAGGTTTATTAATTTGGGGCCTGTACTGTGGCATAGAAGGTTAAGCCTCTGTCTGCCGCGCTGGCATCCCATATGGGTGCCCACTGGAGTCCAGGCTGCTCCAGAACCAGCTCCCTGCTAATGCACCTGGGGGAGCAGTGGAAGTCGGCCCAAGAGCTTGGGCCCCTGCACCCATATGGGAGACCCAGATGAAGCTCCTAGTTCATTCTCTTTGTATCTCTGACTTTTAAATAATAAATAAATAAGTTTTTTAAAAAAGGTTTAATCAGAGGAAGAAACAGAGAGAGAGAGAGATAGATCCTCCATCCACTGGTTCACTCCCCAAACGGCCATATTGGCCAGGGCTGGACCAGGCTGAAGCCAGGAGCCAAGAGGTTCTTCAGGTCTCCCACGCGGGCACAAAGACCCAAGTACTTGGACCATCTTCTACTGCTTTCCCAGGCACATTAGCAGGGAGCTGGATCAGAAATGGAGCAGCTGGGACTCGAACCAGCATCTATATGGGATGCTGGTGCTACAGACAGCAGCTTAACCTGCTGCGCCACAGTGTCAGTCCCTAACCCACACACTCCTTAAGAACATTGCTTATTTACTTATTTAAAATCCAGAGAGACAGAGACAGAGATCTTTCATCTGCTGGTTCACTTCCCAGATACCCACAATAACCAGGTCTGGGTGAGGCTGAAGGTAGGAGCCAGGCACTCCACCCAGGTTGCCCACGTGGCTGGCAGGGACCCAAGTACCTGAGCTATCACCTGCTGCCTCCCGGTGCGCGTTAGCAGGAAGCTGGAATCAGAAGCAGGGCTGAGACTCAAACCGAGGTGCTTCTATAGGGGCTTGGGCATCCCACCCCTGGTCACCCACCGAGCTACCCTGCAAGTGAAGTGCTTGGCAGAGCGGCGGCAAGTACAGCTGGTAGAGCGGCAGCACAGGGCTGTCCTGATGAAAGGGAAGTGTGGGCAGGCAAGGGCTCAGCTGCGTGTGAGGGACCCCAGGGGACCTGGGACTCCAGCTGGCCACTGCAGAGAGACCGGTTCCTCACCTGTGCTAGCCTTCCTCACCAGTGTCACAGCACATGCAGCCAAGCTATTGTCCTTTAGCGCTTTTTTTTTTTTTTTTTTTTTTTTTTTTTTTGGAGGAGGGGAATAATGGTAGAGGCCACCAGACTTCCTCCATCCTGGGCGCTCTCCCTTGTAGCTTTCTTCAGGCAGGTTCCTAGCTGCAGGCGTCTCCAAGGGACCCAGAATGGGGACTGGAAGCACAAAAGGATTTGGTTCCTTAATGAGGAGGCATCTGTAGTCAGCAGAGCCATTAGTCCCTGCCCAGGTCCCTGGGGGGCTGGCGGCTCCTCTCCAGCTGGAGGGAGGAAGGGACAGGAGGCTCCCCAGCTCCCAAATGGGCAGGGCCGTGCGGGCACAGACAGCTGACCCCAGAACCAGGGTGCCCTCTCCACTCCCCAGCCGGCATCCGGCCCTGTCTTCCTGGGGTTTGGGGCTGTGGAAGGACCCCCAGCGGCACCTCCACCCTCTCCCCTGAGCCCTGGGGCTGACTTGCAGGCCTCTGGCCTGAGACAGGACAGGTGACTTCACAGTGTTCCCTGGGGACCCTCTCATGAAGCCCGATGGGCCCCAGCTGGGACACCAGCCTCCACCTTCCACCCCAGGGCGCTGAGGTACAATGGGACACATGTGATTGATTGCCTACATAGCACCAGAATTACAGCCGTCACGGGGCTGACAGAGTCAAACCCCATCCCCAGCCACGTGGACACTCAGCCCACATACAGAGAGACATAGCCCCGCACGCACGTACAAAGAGACACACACACCCATCAGCCAACTCCCAGGAGACCCTCAGAGAGGAGGAGGCTGGGCGGGGGATTTTTATGCATGTTTATATTTAATGAACCACATGCAAATGAGATGGAGAACATGCCACAAAGGAGCCATCCCGTCCCCCCCTCCAGACCCCTGGGAACAGAATACAAAGGCTGGGCCTTCGGGCTGCCCTGGAGTCCTGAGCAGGCCTGAGACAGGGCGCGCAGGCCACGGGGAGGGCTGCCTGCCCACGCCAGGGCACCCGAGCAGGAGCAGGGCCACACTCCTGTGGGGGAGGGCTCCTCCTGGGAGGGGAGCAACTGTCCCCGCTGATGGAGTGCCCGAGGGGAGGGGCTGCCCGTGTGGACAGATGGCGAACCGCCTCCCCGCACTTGAAGCAAAGTGGATTTTAATGAAATCGCAGCCCTGATGCTGAAGCTGGGAACACGCCTGGGCGAGCCTCCACCCCGGCTTAGGGGTGGGCGGGAACACTTAACCAGCCTAAAGCTGGGGAGGGGGGACCCCAGCCCCTCTGCAGTGCAGATCCCTGAAAGGTGAGGAGGGGGCCCTGAATATTTATGACACATTGAAATGTAGATTGCGGATCTGACAGTCCTCAGAGGCCTGTCACCTCAGAGGGGTACCCCACCCTTTCGGGGGGCGCGTTGAAAAACTGCAGAAGAACGAGGGCTGGAGGGGGAGTGGGGAGGAAGGGATGTGTGCAGCGAGAGCAATGAGGAAGAACAAAAAAAGCCACTGGGGCTCAGTAACCAGGGTGTGACAAGTGGCAGTGTCCCTGCTGGGCAGCATTGGGCTTGATGGCTTGCCCTCTCTGGGTGTCAGCTTGCAGTTCTGTAAAATATGTGGAGTGTGCTCCTCCAGCCCTGTATATATATACATGGCGGGGGTGACAGGATATGGGTTGGCCTTCATGGGTCAGCTCTGGGTTGGGGGGAAACCAGTGCATCCCAGGAAGCTCCTGATAGCCCCGGGGTTTCCTTGTTAGAGATTCGCCTTCCGGAAGTTTGTCCAGATCTTTCTCAGGGTGTCCAAGCCCAGCCTATACCAAGTCCTCGGGGAAGATGCTAAGTACTGATGTGCCTCCCAAAACTGCTGTCCTGCCTCTGCCAGCTGCAGGACCCTGTGCCCCTCGGTGAGGTCATGACTCACCCACACCCCAGCCCACCCGCCCCTCGGCAGTGCACCTGACCCCGCCCACTTCTCCTCCAGCCATGTCGGACTTCCGCGTGCACCCCCAGGCCACCGTGGGAGAGGAAGGCGGCGTGGCCCGCTTCCAGTGCCAAATCCACGGGCTTCCCAAACCCCTGATCACGTGGGAGAAGGACAGAGTCCCCATCGACACGGACAACGAGAGGTTAGTGCCACGCGATACAGAGGCCCACCCATGACTCTGGCCTTGGACAAGGACTGCCTGCGGCTGAGCTCTGGCAGCTGGAGGGGACACTGGTACCCCTGCGGCTGGCTGGGCCCCGGTTCTAGGCTCGTGGATGTGGCTGTGAGGCCCATGTTCCATCTTCGTCAAGGCTGGGATTGAGGGGGCGTCCACCTGCGAGGGTGATAATGACCCCCGATGTTGAGCCAGCACCTCAATCCTGTCTCCGGTGCTGCCCGTGGCTGATGGTGCCCCTGCCCCCGACAGGTACACCTTGCTGCCCAAGGGGGTCCTGCAGATCACAGGACTGCGGGCTGAGGACAGTGGCGTCTTCCACTGTGTGGCCTCCAACATTGCCGGTGTCCGGGTCAGCCACGGGGCCAGGCTCACCGTGTCAGGTGAGTGTCCTTTGCCTCCTGACTCCTCCCGGAACTCCTCCCCCATCACTACCCACCCCACCCCACCCCGCACTTGTCAGCCAAGTGGCTGCCAAGCTCAGTATTGTTGCTGCTGTGGGCTCAGGAGTACTCTAAGGCCCAGCACCAGGCTCAGTCCCACCTGGGACTTCCTCCCGGGGGCTGCCCCAGGGCCAGCGGCAGGGCGCAGATGGAGGCCTGGGTGCTAGGCGTGAACTGGAGCCCTGACGTGTCTCTGCCTCCAGGCCCCAAAACATGGCCACTGTGTGTCCCTGCCCCCACGTGCTGGGCTGTGTGTGGGCGAGGAGGTGGGAAAGGTCCTGGCTGAAGCAGCGAGGAGCAAACCTGGCCTCTTCCTCCCAGGCTCTGGCTCCAGGGCCTACAAGGAGCCGACCATCCTCGTGGGGCCTGAGAACCTCACCCTGACCGTGCACCAGACCGCGGTGCTGGAGTGCGTCGCTACGGGCAACCCGCGCCCCATTGTGTCCTGGAGCCGCCTGGGTGAGCCTCGTGCCCGCTGCCCCTCCCGTCCCTGTCCCACCCCAACAAGGGCCAGTCTGGTCCCCTGCCCGCCCCCTCCCTGGCTCTGGGGGTAGGGGGATCTCGGAGTCCTGTTTGTTCTCTGTGGGCGTCCGTCCCCTCCCTGTGGCTGGGAGGCTGAAGTCCCCCTGCTCAGGCAGGATCGGGGGTCAAATAGGCCTGCCTGCTGCATTCCCCGGCCGCCGCCGAGGCTGGCTTAGCTCCCGGGGTTACCACGTCCAGTGCCCGTGGTCCTCCCTCACCCAGACCCCTCTACAGCCCGCCACACCCCAGCCTCTGTCCCCTCCTGTTCCCAGCTCGGCAGTCCCAGGCCCCTCAACAACCCCATCCAGTTGTCAAAGGCTCAATGTGGGCCCCCCGCCCCCAGTGTAAGTCCCACAGCCTAAATCCCTAGGCAGCTGGAGGAGAGAGATGAAGGGTGCAGATGGGCCCACATTGTCCCCGCGGAAAGGTCACGGGGGAGGGGCACTCCGGAGGGGGTGGGGTGGGGCCGCATTCAGGGGAGACTGTGCCACATTGTAGCAGCCCAGAGACCCGGCAAGGAGGGGGCAGTGCGGGATAATGGAGTAGATTTCACCACTTCAGGGACTGAATGGGGAGCTGTCTCCTTGTGGTCTGACTGCGCTAATCTGATCCTGGAGTGGGGGAGGGTCCTGTCCCTGCCGGAGGCTGGGAAGAAGCTGCCTGACCATTAGGAGGATGCACTGGGCACCGCGGGGACCATCTGGCCCAGCGTCTCCCCAGTCCGATGGGTCAAGGAGGGAGAGAAGGGTTTGGTGGTCTAACAGGTTGGGGAGCCGGAGCTAAGGGATCCTCCGACAGCAGGACTTTAGAGTACGCAGTGTTGTGAGCGACCCAGCCAGAAACTTTAAAACAGAGAGGCAAACCAGGCTGGGCACTGTTGATCAAATCTGCAGTCCCTACTTAACTGATGGAAGGGACTCCAGGGTGATGGGGTCAGAATCAAGGCCAGGGTCTCTGCTGCCTCTTCCATGCCCAGGTCTCAGAGACTGGTGGGAAGGGGCTCTCTGACGCTAGCCCTCCTTCCCCCTCCACAGATGGCCGCCCCATCGGCGTGGAAGGCATCCAGGTGTTGGGCACAGGAAACCTCATCATCTCAGACGTGAGTGTCCAGCACTCGGGCGTCTACGTCTGTGCGGCCAACAGGCCCGGCACCCGGGTGAGGAGAACAGCGCAAGGCCGGCTGGTAGTGCAAGGTATGGGCCGGCCCCCCTCCAGCCCAGGAGGCCAGGGGCTTCCCCACCGCGTCCTTCCCTGCCTCCGCAGCGGCCCTGGCCCAAGCCCAAGCCCAAGCCCAGAGCCCTGTGTCACCGCCAGTTCCCTTCCTCGCTCTGGCCCTGTGCCTGGCTGGGCCCAGGTGGAGTCTCGCCCCTGGGGAGTGGAGGATGTTCCTGATCCTGTACAGGCCCACGTGCCCGCCACGGGCTGTTGCCACCCCTCCGCTTTCCCAGGAGTAATTCCCACTTTCTGGCTTTTTGTTTGTTTTGCTTCTGAGAGGCAGAGAGACAGAAAACTCCCATCCACTGGTTCACTCCCCAAATGCCCACAGTGGCTGGGGCTGGGCCAGGCCAGGGCCAGAGCTGGGAACTCAATCCCGGTCTCCCATGTAAGTGGTAAGGACACAATTACTTGAGGTGCACATCAGCGGGAAGTGGGAACCAGGAGCGGGAGCCAGGACTCGAGCCCAGGCACTCCAGTGTGGGACACAAGGGTGCTTCACCAGTAGGCTCGATGCCCACCCCTGCTCCTACTGGCTGTCAGCTCCCTGCCCTCTGTGGTCACACGAGTCTCTCCCCCATGCACACGTGTGGGACTTCCACACTCACACATGCCTGCCTGTACACACGCAGCATGCTAGGTATTCTCACGCTGTCACACCCAGCCCTGGCCGGCCTCTGCTCTCCCAGCTCAGGGCTCTGGCAGCTGGCCGGGACATTGCACACAGTCCATCCAGCCTTCGGCCGCGGGGTTCAGCTGGCCCCACGAACTGGGCTTGGGTTTTTCTTTCCAGGCCCTTCTGTGGTTGTTCCTTCCCCTAGAGCAGGAGCTGGGGGAATTGGCTCAGTATTCCACGCGGCGCTAATGAGCAAGATGAAGCATTGCGTTTGTCCAGTGCTGATGGGGCTTCAGGCCAGGGATTGAGCGAGGGGCTCAGGGCCACTGCTACGGGCGCATCCATCTCCCCGTCATTACCACCTAGGGTGCAGCCAACCCTATTAGCACATTTATTTATGTAACGATTTCCTGAGGAGGGAGCTCAGCTTGATTGCTTTCGGATACAGATGTCAGTCTTTTAAACAGTCATTACGATGGAGCCCTCTCTTGGGTCTGCCTGTGCTGGAGGCAGCAGGGAGGCGAACTCCCTTCCGGGCACGGGCCCAGGTGGAGGCTGGGCCCCACCTGGAGGAGACTCAGGGGTGAAGGTGTGCTCAGATCCCTCTCCACCTGGCCTCACCGTGCCATGTGCGCCTCTGTTCCCCTCCCCCCAGCCCCAGCAGAGTTTGTGCAGCATCCACAGTCCATCTCCAGGCCGGCCGGGACCACGGCCATGTTCACGTGCCAGGCCCAGGGGGAGCCCCCCCCTCACGTTACCTGGTTGAAGAACGGACAGGTGCTGGGGCCAGGGGGGCATGTCCGGCTCAAGAATAACAACAGGTACGAGTGTGATGGCGCTGGGGGAGAAGCGGGGGAGGGGGCCTGGACTTTGTGGCCTGAGTCTCCTGCCCAGGAAGTGCCTTGGATCCGGAGGAGGCTGGGGACTCAGTGTGAGTCTCGGGTCTGCCGCTGCCTTGCTGGGAGACCTGTGACAGGTCATGACGGGCAGAGGCGGCCAGGGACCCTTTGCGAGGACAGGGACCTGAGGCTCGCCCTGCCCCCCGCAGCACCCTGACTATCTCTGGAGTCGGGCCTGAAGATGAGGCCATCTATCAATGCGTGGCCGAGAACAGCGCGGGCTCCTCGCAGGCCAGCGCCCGGCTGACCGTGCTGTGGGCCGAGGGGCTGCCCGGGCCCCCCCGCAACGTGCAGGCGGCCTCCGTGTCATCCACTGAGGTCCGTGTGTCCTGGAGCGAGCCCCTGGCCAACACCAAGGACATCATCGGCTACGTCCTGCACATCAGAAAGGCTGCCGGTGGGTGTGGGCGGGAGGGCAAGACTGGCTCCGCCCACTGCCCCCTTAGTCATCCTTTCTCCTCCCTGGAGACCCCCACATGTCCTGACCCAACTCCTGCTCCACCTCCCCCTGCACCCGGGCTGCCCTCCCTCCTCCTACCCTTCACCCTCCCCTATGTGCCACCCTCCAGACCCACCGGAGCTGGAGTACCAGGAAGCAGTGAGCAAGAGCACCCTGCAGCACGTGGTCAGCGACCTGGAGCCCTCCACAGCCTACAGCTTCTACATCAAGGCCTACACGCCCAGGGGGGCCAGCTTGGCCTCCATCCCCGCCGTGGCCAGCACCCGGGGTGAAGGTGAGACCAGGGCGTGGAGTACAAACCCGAGATGCCAGAGTATCCGAGCACATGCCCTGGGCTGGTTCTGCTTGCTCCTGTCCAGCCCCTGGGAGGTGCTGTCTGCGCAAGCCCAGAGGGAAGTGGCCCCCAGCTCACAGGGTTGGAGAATGGACAGGGGCTGGGGCCAGGCTCAAGAGGCCCAGGTCAAGGTGGCAGATAGGGTTTCAGAGTGGGTGTTTGGTGGAGGCAGTGGTCAAGTTGCCAGCTAGGATGCCTGCATCCCATATCCACGTACCTGGGTTCGAGTCCCGGCTCTGTTTCCGGTTCCAGCCTTCCTGCTGATACACAGCATCAGAGACAGCAGGTGATGGCTCAAGTACTCGGGTCCCTGCCACCCACCCCGGGAGACCCCTGAGTGAGTTCACCAGCTCCTGGCTTCAGTCTGGCCCTGGCGGCTGCTGCTGGTATCTGGGAAGTGAATCAGCAGATGGCAGCTCTCTCTCTCTGCCTTTCCAATGAAATGAGAGCTATAAATAATTAATTAACAAGAGTTTCACCTGAGCCCTCCTTCTCCCCTCCCCTCCCCTCGCCCCCCGCAGCCCCCACCTCACCCCTGCTGTCGGTGCGGGTCCTGGGCAGCACCTCCCTGCAGCTGCTGTGGGAGCCCTGGCCCCGGCTGGCGCAGCATGAGGGCGGCTTCAAGCTGTTCTACCGCCCAGCGAGCAAGGCCTCGTTCACCGGCCCCATCCTGCTGCCCGGAACTGTCTCCTCCTACAACCTCAGCCGGCTCGGTGAGGCGGACACAGCCAGGGCCGTGGGGGTCCGGGCGGGCGCTGTGCCCGGGGCCAGGAGGTGGCTGGCGGGGGTCCCCTCCCCTGCCCCACCGGCACAGGGGCAGTCACCGGGCGCCTCTGCTTCCCCCAGACCCCTCCGCGGTGTACGAGGTGAAGCTACTTGCCTATAACGAGCATGGGGACAGCAACGCCACCATCCGCCTAGTGTCCCTGAGGGGCGCGACTGAGAGGGCCAGTGAGTGGCGGGGATGGGCTGTGGTCTGAGGAAGGGAGGCCGGGGGGAGCGGGGAAGGAGCCGGAGCAGCGTCCGGAGCCCTCGAGAACATGAGCTTCGAGCTGTCTGAAGCATGGCTGTGCGGCACGCTTGCTGTGTGAACTCAGGCTAATTACTTAATCTCTCTGAGCCTGCTGTTTTGTCCCTTAAGATTTATTTTATTTATTTGAAAGGCAGAGTTACAGACAGAAAGACAGAGAGAGAGAAAGAGAGGGATCTTCCATCTGTTGGTTCATTCCCCTAAATGGCCAGGCCAAAGCCAGGAGCCAGGAGCTCCTTCCAGGTCTCCCACGTGGGTGGCAGGGGCCCAAGTACCTGGACCATCTTCTGCTGTTTTCCCAGGTGCGTTGGCAGGGAGTTGGATCAGAAGTGGAGCAGCCGAGACTCATATGGGATGCCGGCATCACAGGTGGCAGCTTAACCTGCTACGCCACAGTGCCGGCCCCCAAGCCCCGGTCTACTCCTCTGTGATCCTGCTTTAGCAATCTGTGGCAAGCAGAAAGTGGGCCATGTCCAGTGCCCCTCCCAGCATCTGGCGTAAACATGATATTCAGTGACCAACCGGTCAACAGGATGGAGAAGGGTGGGCTGAGTCCCCCACACACTTGGGGGTGGCAGTGGCTGAGGGAGGGGTCCCCAGAGGCTGGGGGTCTGGGGGTGCTTCGGACCAGGAGAGCCGCAGCCCCAGCTTGCCCCTGCCCACAGTCCTGAGCCCACCCTGCGACTGCCGGAAGGAGGAAGCTGCCAACCAGACATCCACGGCCGGCATCGTGGTCGGCATCCACATCGGGGTCACCTGCATCATCTTCTGTGTCCTCTTCCTCCTGTTCGGCCAAAGGGGCAGGTGCGTCCTGGGCCAGGGATGGGGGCGGGGCATCCCTGCAGGGGAAGGAGGGCTTGGGGGCCCCCAGCTCCCCCATCTTGCTCCCTTCCAGAACTCTCCGCCTGACTCTCTGCTTAACCCTTCAGAGTGCTCTTGTGTAAGGACGTGGAAAACCAGCTCTCCCCTCCTCAGGGCCCCCGGAGCCACAGGGACCCCAGCATCCTGGCCCTGAATGGGATGGGGCCAGGAGAGCAGGAGGAGAAACGCGGCGTGGGCTGCGTGGACGTGAAGGAGCTGGAGCAGCTGTTCCCCTTGGCGGGGGCGGCAGAACAACCCAAACCCAGGCCCACAGTGAGTGCCCGGGACCCGCCTGCTCCGCCTCCCATCCCGCCCTCTCCTGGCCTTGGCCGCCAGCCTTAGCCAAGCTCCAGGTCACTCTGTGGCCCTGGGCAGGCGCAGTGGCGGGCTGGAGGCTCCCAGCCCTGCAGCTCTGGGCTGACAGCCGTGCGCCTGCCTCTCCCCAGCAGGATCCCGCAGGTCCCGCTCCGTGTGACGAGACCCAGCGCGCCGTGGTGCCACTGCAGGGCTTCAGCCTTCTGGAGGGGAGGACCCCAGAGGCCAAGGCCAAGGGCCCCTGTGCAGCCCCCGGCCTGGTCAGCGAGGCACCAGCTGCGCAGTCCGCTTGCATGGGCCAGTAGCCAGTGTGTGGCAGGCGTGGCGGCGGCAGCCCCCCAATCTCAGGTCAAAGCAAGATTTCTCCTGTCCTGTGGGGTCCGGGGTGGGGGTGGGGGGCCCGGGCTGCCCCACATTTTCATCCTGACTGCCCCTGGGCTTGTCAAGACCTGCAGCAGGCACGGCAAAGACCTCCCCAGGGAGCCGGCAGGGTGGAGGGAGGCAAGCCCGTCACCCACCTGGCAGAGAAAAGAGCGAGCGAGCAAGCGAGGAGTGACCCAGACTTCAGGCCCGCAGCCCCACTGGGGAGCCCCCCCAGCACTGCCTGCAGCCTGCTTGTTCCTCAGGACGGAATTTGCTATGTGCGTCCAGCACCTACCTCAGCCGGAATGAATGTCCTTGGGTGGGGGTGGGGCCCTGGCCTCACCCCTACAACCCATGTGCACTCCTACCTCAGCCCGCCACGGGCCTCCCTCCCCCCTACAACCTTGTTGTCCAGAGTTGAAGAAAGAAAAAGACAAAAAAAAAAAAAAAAAAGAAAGAAAAGAAAAGAAAAGAAAAGAAAAGAAAAAGGCACGTCCCATTTCTAGGTGTGAGAGAAGACAGCTACCTCAAGGCTCGGGTGCTGCTACTGGACCCTCCCTCTGCAGTCCCAGCTGTGCCCCCCACCCCAGAAAGGCTCAGGCCAGAGGACAGGGGCGACCTCTGGGGCCCACAGAAATGAAGATGGAATTGGTCAGAGAAAATGTGAAAAAAAAAAAAAAAGCCAAAAATTAGAGGAAAGGTGTTCCTGGAAGAAGTAGAAATTGTCCCAGTTGGCCATGCCCCAGCCTGCCGCCCATGCCCCATCTCCGATGGTCCAGTCTGCTCAGACCCCACCCTGCCCACCTGGGCCTGGGAGTGAGGACATCAGCTGCGGCCTGCCTCCTGTCCCGCCCAGAGGCAGGGCCTGTGGAAGGTGCCGCACGGGTGACAAGTGGCAGGTGGCAGGTGCACGTGTGGGCGGTGTCCTCCGTCTCATGGGACACAGCCGGCCTGGCCCAGCCCTTGGACAGCCACTGAGCTATTTTTTTATACAAGGTGTGTTTAGGGTTACTACGTCCTGTGACTTTTTCTCTTTTTCTGTTATGTTGCTCTCCGAACTACTTAATTAAAGAATGGAAGAAAAAAAAAAAAAACAAGGAGACAAATACCTATTTTTGGTTATACTCAGAGGCATTTTTTTAAATAGCAGAAGGAAAAACTTTTTTTTTTTTTTAAGAAAATAAAAGCTAAGTGTATTCCTTAAGATTGAGATTAGAATGTAAAGCCCCGCCCACCACCCTCCGGAGCAGCCCGAGGTCGGAAGTTGTGCTGTTTTCCTAGGGAGCTGGAGCCGGGCCTTGTGGACCCCGCACGGCCGACTCGCTTCTTCTCCCAGGTGATGGCTGGACGCCGAGGGCCTCCTCCCCCTGGGGGTGGGGACTTGGGGGCCACCTGGCCTCTCTTGGGTTTTGTCACACTCATTTTGACTGAATAAAAGTCATGTTGCCAAAGTGAATCTCGAGTCGTGTTTTGGTGGCTACATCAGGGACGGGCAGACGGAGCTGATGACCACAGACCCCTGTGACACCCCCATCAGGCCCCGTGCTGGTCTCCACCTGTGGCCAGCTCCTGGGTCCCTGTACCTCACCATGAGGTTGCTATAGACAGTGAAACCGAAACAGAGAGTCAAGGGCAAGTCCAGGGTCTCCCAGGGCCAGGCAGTGGCTACGTCCAGCCCAAGCTGCCCAGACCTTGTGTCTACGTCTGGACCCCTCCCTGTACCCCATAAGCAGGCCCTGAGTCACCAGCGTCGATCCCTGGCTGGGTGCTGGCAGTGTGGGGCTTGGCGCTTCTGCGCTATGAGGAAGCGACTCTTCCCAGGACACAGAGCCAGGACCCCGGCCAGGCCTCTCCATGCTCACGCTGTCCTCGGGCCAGGGGCGTGGGGCTGCAGAGGTGGACGACAGGCCAGCAGAGGCTTTGTGGCAGGCGTGTTGACAAGGATCTGGGGGTCTCAGCGGGCCTCAGGCTGGGTCAGGTGCAGCGTCGTGGAGGCTGGGAGCCAGGCCCGCTCCGGGGAGGCTCTGTGGGTCTGGAGGCCCAGGTCCCGCACCCAGAGGCTCCTTTGAAGAGGAACAGACCAGGGCAATGGTTTGTTTTTTTAATTTTTATTTGATAGGTAGAGTTATAGACAGTGAGAGAGAGAGAGACGGAGAGAAAGGTCTTCCTTCCATTGGTTCACTCCCCAAATGGCTGCTGTGGCCAGCGCGCTGCGCTGATCCAAAGCCAGGAGCCAGGTGCTTCTCCTGGTCTCCCATGTGGGTGCAGGGCCCAAGGACTCGGGCCATCCTCCACTGCCCTCCTGGGCCACAGCAGAGAGCTGGACTGGAAGAGGGGCAACCGGGACTAGAACCCAGCGCCCATATGGGATGCCAGCACCGCAAGGCAGAAGATTAACCAAGTGAGCCACGGCGCCGGCTCCCAGGGCAATGGTTTGTGAGCTGGACCCTGGGCTGCAGTGGGGCAGGGAGGGGCACCCATCCTCACCCCCTAGCTGCACACTTTCCACCTTGCATGGTTTCATTTGGAAATGGGACTCTACTCCTGAAAGAGCGTGTTTGAAAGCCCCTGTGGGCTGGCCAGGGAGGGGAAGCCTGAGACCCACGTCGGGGCGGGGACGATGCCCTGCCTTGAGTACCCCATAGGAGAGGAGAGGACGGGCCCTGATGCAGACCTGAGACCCGCCTTTCCTTCCCCAGCTGCACGCATAAGAGCTCCTCAGCAGGCAGGTGTCCGTCCTGGGGGGTGGGGGGTAGGGGGTTGGCTCCAGCAGAGCCGTGGGGGTGGGAGAGATCACCAGCCACCTCCAGGGCCCCACCCCCCTCAGAATCCACGATGCTACCCCAGGAAGGCACCTGGGGACAAGTAGGATCCAGGTGTGTGTATGCACGTGGCACTCACTCCACACACAGGTGCAGGGAGGGCCTGTTCTAATCTCACCAGGGCCCTGATGAGCAAGGTTAGCAGCCACAGGCGTCAGAGTGGCACAGCTGGAGCCCGGGCCTCAGGCTGAACCCCTCCTCCGGCCACCTCCCCCCTCCTCAGGACCACCTCCCTCTCCTCGGGACCAAGTCAGCCCCAAGAAGAGGGCTTGTAGCCCCCTGCAAAGACCGGAAGCTCTTCAGGGAACCACTGCCGACCTTGGTGGCTGAACTTGACAATGGCTTTGCTCACAAGTCTGCCTTCTGGGTAGGGCTCATTGGGGCAGCTGCGTCTGCTCCGCGTGGCATTGCTGGGGCTGCAGCAGCTGAGGGCTCCCCCACGTCCATGGCTGGTGGCTGGACCTAAGCCGGAGCTGTCACCTCCAGCAATCACACGTGGCCTCTCTGTGTGACCTGGGCTTCCTCACAGCACAGTGGCTGGGTTCTAAGGAGAAGTGTCCTGGGGTGGGGGTGGGGGTCGGAGAGCCAAGCAGAGATAGAATCATTGTCATTTCTAACCTAGCCCTAGCAATACAGCATTGCTCCAGCCAGGCTCTATTCATCACAGCAAGTCACTAAGGCCAGCCACATTCAGAAATTTGGGGGACAATCACCCTGTTAAAAAAAAAACACATTTATTGTCTGGTGCCGCGGCTTACTTGGCTAGCCCTCTGCCTGTGGTGCCGGCACCCTGGGTTCTAGTCCCACTTGGGGCACCGGATTCTGTCCCGGCTGTTCCTCTTCCAGTCCAGCTCTCTGCTGTGGCCCTGGAAGGCAGTGGAGGATGGCCCAAGTGCTTGGGCCCTGCACCCACATAGGAGACCAGAAGGAAGAACCTGGCTCCTGGCTTCAGATCAGCACAGCTCTGGTCATAGCAGCCATTTGGGGAGTGAACCAATGGAAGGAAGACCTTTCTCTCTGTCTCTCTCTCTCTGACTGTCTAACTCTGCCTGTAAAAAACAAAACAAAACAAAAACAAACAAAAAAAAAAACACATTTATTTGCTTATGTATTTGAAAGACAGAATGACAGAGAAGAGAGATCTTCCATCCTCTGGTTCACTCCCCAAATGTCCACAACAGTCAAGGCTGGGCCAGGCTGAAGCCAAGAGCCAGGAACTCCATCCAGGTCTCCCACGTGGGTGGCAGGGGCCCAAGTACTTGCGCCATCATCTGCAGCCTTCCCAGGCGCATTATCAGAGAGTTGGATCAGAAGAGAGCAGCTGGGAATTGAGCCCAAACCCATATGAGATGCCGGCATTGCAAGCAGTGGCATAACCCGCAGCACCACAACACCAGCCCCTCAGCGCCGCCCTCTGATGGGAAGAGAGACAAAGAATGTGTAGACCTGTTTTCAAACCATCATGGGCCACTCAGGAGGGATGGGGGACCAAGTGTGCGTTGGGAGGAGGCAGGGAGGGCAGAAAGCTCCCCCAGAGTCCCTGGGATCCTCCTGGGGGTGCAGCTGAAGGGCCTTCATGGCTGCGGGAGACAGGGCGAGCCCCCGACTCCTACACGGGCCTTGCGTGCAGGCAGCACCCCCACATTACTGAAGCTCTTTCTGGGGCCCAGCTCTGAGGCCGCGGGGAGGGGCCGGGCCCCTGTGGGCCCTGGGAAGGAGGCTTTCTGCTGCCTGCTCCCTCCCCCTCCCCTTGTGTATGAGCCGGGAGGTACAAGTGGCCTGAGATCCCGCCCGCCCAGAGCCCAGAGTGTTTGGCCCAGCGTGGCCACTGTCCCTCATGAGACAGATGGGGCCACTGAGGGCCCACGCGGGGCTGGGTGGCAGGACCCCAGGCAGCCCCACTGCCCACCCCTGCCTGTCTGTGGCCACGGCCAACCCTAGTACCAGGGCCCAGGGGAGGGGGACAAGAGGGGGAGGGGTAACTCCACTCCTGATTCCAGCTTCCTGATAACCCCCACCCCGGTGGGCAGCAGGTGATGGCTTAAGCACTTGGGTCCTTGCCACCTACATGGGAGATCTGGGTTGAGTTCTCAGCTCCTGGCTTGGGACTGGCCCTGGCTGTTGTAGGCATTTAGGATGTGAATCAGTAGATGGGAGATCTTTATCTGCCTGTCTTTGTCTCTCTGCCCTTCAAACAAATGAAATTTTGTATAAATAAAAAGGTGAAATTGGAGGGATGCCTGCCCTGACCTGGCCTCCCTGGCTTGGAGGGAACTGTGGAGTCCCTAATGGGCAGCCTTGGGGCACAGAGCACCTGGGAGAAGGGCTATAATTGGAGGGGTTTGCTGCCACCCTGTGGTGTCAGTGAGTATTACAGCATGGGGACCCAGACTGAACCTAGCAGTTAAGAAGGCTCAGGCCCACACAGGAGAGACCCAGCCCTGAGTGCCGCCACGCTACAGCCCTGCATACAAATAACTGCGGCCTACCTTGATGCTTACTTATGTAAGTGCCAGCATCAAGCTGTAGAAAGAGACAAATGTGACTGCTGATGTACTAGGGTGAGGAAGGAGTAGAAAAAGGGAAAAGGTACGGACCAGCGCTGTAGCGCAGCGGGTTAAAGCCCCCATCTGCATCCCATGCAGACACCGGTTCGAGTCCCGGTTGTTCCACTTCTGATCCAGCATCTCTGTGATGGCCTGGGAAAGCAGTAGAAGATGGCCCAGGTCCTTGGCCCCTGCACCCACATGGGAGACCTGGAAGAAGCTCCTGGCTCCTGGCTTCAGATCAGCACAGCCCTGACTGTTGACCAACAGATGAAAAATCTCTCTGTCTCTCTCTGCCATGCTGCAATTCAAATAAATAAATAAATCTTTTATTTACGTGTGTGTGTGTGTATGCCCCCAAATTAACTAAATTTTAAAAATTAAAATCATGGAGCAATAAAAAATGGCACCATGATGAAATGGTCATGCAATAGAAAAAAACATACATAAACATACTTAACATGAAGACTTTTTTATTTTTATTTCTAAAAAATATTTGTTTACTTGAAAGGCAATTGCAGAGAGAGACAGAGACGGAGAGGGAGAGGGGGAGGGAGAGAGAGAGAGAGAGAGAGAGAGAGATATCTATTTTCTGGAATACATCATGATGCTTCAAGGCTCCCAGTCCTGACTTTGGTCAGGAATGGGGGGGGGGGGAGCTCCCAGAGAGAAGGGGGGTGTCTGAGAGAACAAGCCCAGGTTGAAGACAGAGGAGGGGGGAGAGGGAGAGAATTTCAACCTGGAAGCAACCCAAGCCTCTGGAGATGGCGTCAGGTCTGAGTCACGAGAGTGAGAGCACTTCCCCTGGGACACCGGGACTGGTGCTGGCGCCCCCCAGAGGACGTGGAGATGGCGATCCTGGCCACCTCAGTGGCTGCGGGGGCAGATGGGACCGCCGGGGAGCGGCACGTAGCCCGCAAGGAGGGCTGGCGGCAGCACCCCCGGGGTCCCCGCGGGAGACGCGCTCCCCCACCCCCACCCCAGCTCCACGGCCCAGGGGCTCCCGGCAGATTTTCCTGCCGGGACACATGGCCCAGGTCCCCTTTGTTGGTTTCCAGCAAATTAAAATTTATCTCTCAGGGAGGAAATGAGGGGTCAGGGTTTTTTTTTTCCTTCTTCTTCCTAATGGACCCTGATGAAGGAAATGAATGGAGGAAGAGATCAGAAATACGATCCGCCGCCGGCCGGCCCGGGCAGGTCCGGGGCTCCCGCGCGCCCTCTCGGGGGCAGCTGGGCACGGTGTGTTTTATTATGTAATTAACCTTGACCCTTCGGGGTTCAAAGAGAGAGGTTAGCTGGAAATAAATCAACAGTCTGGTCTGGTCACTTCAAAGGCTCAGGAGAATTCCATGCAGGTTCAGTGTGTAAATGAGGGTAGGGTGTGCCTTTCTCTTTGAAAGGTGGAGGGGGGGTTTCGGCCTCAAATTGAAATTAATTGTGTATGCGCTCCCGCTAATCAGGCACTCCGGAGTCGCCACTGGTCTGGTGTGGGGAGACAGCGGCGAGACCTCCAGGCCTGGCCCCAGCTCCGCAGGCGTCCTCCGAGCCGGGGCACCTCCCTCCTCTGGGAGGGGCACAACCCCTTACCGTACACACGTCTGGGATTCCCACATGGCGCCCCCCAGCCATGGGCATCGCAGTGCCAGGCGCTCACCGACTGCTGACTGCGCCCCCGGTGGGTGCCCCTGCTCACCTCTCTCACCCGACACCCACCAGGGAAGCTGAGCTTGGGGTGGGGGGTGGGGGGTGGGGCATCTTCCAAGTCCAGAGCTGCTCTGAGGCTCTCAAAGTCGGTCTCAACGCTGCGGCTCCAGAGTCGCGCGCGAATCAAACCGCTTATGCGGCCTGCATGCCCGGGACCCCGCAATTGTTGAGGGGTGAAGGCAGACAAAGCCGGGTTCTCTTCAAGTCTTTCTCTGCTTCCTTAAGATTTATTTATGTATTCATTTGAGGGGGGGGGGGTCTTCCATCTGCTGGGTCACTCCCCAAAGGGCCACAACAGCTGGGGCTGGGTCAGGCTGCAGCCAGGCTCCCGCAGCTCCATCCGGGTCTCCCACGTGGGTGCAGGGGCAGAGCCCAAGCACTTGAGTCATTTTTTTTTCTGCTGCCTCCCAGGAAGCTGACTCTGTGCACAGAGGAGCCAGGACAAGATGAGGCACCAGATGCGGGTGACTGCTGAGCCACAGCGCCCGCCCTTGAGGTCTCTCCTGATCCATCCGCACTTCATCTCGCATCCCCGTCTCCTTCCTCGCCACCTCTCCTCCCATCCTTCCTCCCCCCTTTCTCTCCTCTTGCCGTCTTCCCAGTTATTTATTGAGAATCTAGTGCTCCTTTATGGATTGCAAACAGGCAGGCATCCAGCCCTGAGCTTAAGAAGCCTGCATCTAGGGCTGGCGCTGTGGCGAAGCAGGTTAACGCCCTGGCCTGAGGCGCCGGCATCCCATATGGGCGCTGGTTCTAGCCCCGGCTAATCCACTTCTGATCCAGCTCTCTGCTATGGCCTGGGAAAGCAGCAGAAGTCCTTGGGCCCCTGCACCCGTGTGGGAGACCTGGAAGAAGCTCCTGGCTCCTGGCTTTGGATCGGTGCAGCTCCAGTTGCGGCCATCTGGGGAGTGACCCACTGGATGGAAAACCTCTGTCTCTGTCTCTACCTCTCTCTGTAACTCTTTCAAATAAATAAAATAAATCTTAAACACGGACTGAGTCCACGGCTCTTGGTTTGGACTCGGCCCAGCTCTGGCCTTTGTGGCCTTTGGAGAGTGAGCCAACTAAGTTAGAAGTTCTCTCTGCCTCTCAAGGAAAGAAATAAATATTTTTTAAAAAGTTGATGGAAATATGAAATGAAAAGATAAATTTATAAAAAGGAAAACTTAATCCTAAATTCCCATTGCAGAGCCGAAGAGACATACACACGGTACGCGCTGTGCTGCAGAATGAAATGATTCCTGGAGCCTGTGTCATGGCCTAGTGGGTAAAGCGGCCTGCTGCTCCACCATCCCATATGGGCGCTGGTTGGTGTCCTGGCTGCTCCACTTCTGATCTGGTTCCCTGCTACATACCTGGGAGGGTGACGGAGGATGGCTCAAGTGCTTGGACCCCTGTACCCATGTGGGAGACCCAGAGGAAACTCCTGGCTCCTGGCTTTGGTCTGGTCCAGCCCTGGCCACTGCGGTCATTTGGGGAGTGAACCAGTGGATGGAAGACCTCTTTGTCGCACGCTCTCTCTGTAACTCAGGCACTGCACTGCTCTGGGAGCAGTAGGGAGCTAGGGCAGCTTCCTGCTCTGCCCACCCTGCATTGTAGGCTGTGCCCAGCCTCCTCATCCCTCCCACCTGGGGTGTGTGTGGTGTGTGTGGCAGCATTGCAGGGTCTCTCCTCACCCTCCCAAAGGAATATCTCCATTTCAGCTCATTTCAGGCAACGTCATGGCCACAAGCTCATGCCCCTTGTAGATGCTGAAGTGTGGACCCATCAATTTTTTTTTCCAGTCTCCCATGCGGGTGGCAGAAGCCCAATCATTTGGGCCACCCAGGGTGCTGCCTCCCAGGAGGAAGCTGGCATGGGGGAGCAGAGCCAGGACTTGCACCCCTCTTTTTAACTGAGTGTAAAACGGAAGCTAGCCCAGCCCTCAGTCCCCAACGCCCTCTGCTCACCCATCTCCCCTTCCCCACCTCCTCCCTCTGACCTGACTCCCTCTCTTCCCTGCCTCACCGCCCCTGTAAATCAATCCACAGACTCGGCCCTCTCGCCCCGCTATTCTGTCATCCATTCACCCCGAGCCTGGGGAGCCCCGGGCTCAGGGGCAATCGAGGGGCACACAAGGATGCCCCCCACCCCTCCGTGGAGGCCAACAACCCAGTCTGTCTGTCCACTTCACTTTCCCTGCCCCTCCCTCTCCCCCTCCCCCATCGCCAGTGTCTGTGGCAGCAACTGGAGGGTGAGTAGGGACAAGCAGAGGGAGTCTGCACCCCACGCCTGCTGCTTGCGGCCCCTCGGGCTCACCCCAACCAGAAGGCGGGTCCCCAGGCTCAGTGGTGCTGGGGCCAGGAAGAGAGTGTCAGTGCGTGTGCATCCACGCGTGTGTACACACAGGTGTGTGTTCAGCCTGGCCAGCCCGACCTTGCCGCGCTGCCTCGGCCTGGCTGCAGGGGGCGCTGCGGGGTCAGCCGTGTGACTGAAGGCGGGGACAGCGCTCGTCACGGGCAGCGCCGCTCGGTTCTGTCGCACGCTGCTCTCTGCCGCCCCCGAGCCCAGAGCTCAAGGAGACACCAGAGCCTGGAGATTCCCTAAGTCACCTGATAAACGGGAGACCCCCCCCCCCCCGCCCCAGACAGAGTCCTGGGCTCACAGCTGCAGGAGGACACGTCTGTCCGCCTTATTCCCGCTCTCATCACAACCCTGCAGCCCAGAGCCGCCTTTTGTCTTCGAGCCGGAGGCTCGTGGTTCCCAGGCTGGCCGGGGAGGGGAGCCGCTGCCTCCTCGCACTGCCGCGGCGCCGCTGGCCGCTGACTGCGGACTCCTCTCGCTGATCACGGCTCTAGCTGGCTCAGATATGCTTTCGATGAGGTGCACGCAGGAAACGAATGAACTGCTCTTTCAGAAATGCAGCGGGCAGAGCCCTGAATACACGGAGTTTATGAAAACACCTAAAATAAAGGTGTCTTTCCCGGACGTTTGGAGAAGTCTGCAGAATGAATGCGGGATGAAGGGAGGGGGCGGGGCGGGGGAGGTGCCTGGGAGAGGCTGAACTTCAGTTATTTCGGTGTCTTCATCAAAAGAAAGGGGGGATGGGGCAGGCGCTGTGGCGTAGCGGGTAAGGCCGCCGCCTGCAGTGCTGGCATCCTATATGGGCGCTGGTTCTAGTCCCGGCTGCTCCACTTCCTATCCAGCTCTCTGCTATGACCTGGGAAAGCAGTAGAAGATGGCCCAAGTCCTTGGGCCCCTGCACCCACGTGGGAGACCCGGAAGAAGCTCCTGGCTTCAGATCAGCTCAATTCTGGTCACTGCGGCCATTTGGGGAGTGAACCAGTGGATGGAAGACTTTTCTCTCCTTCTCTCCCTAACTCTGCCTTCCAAATAAAATCTTAAAAAAAAAAAAAAAAAGAGTGTCTTGGGGCCACCTCAGGGGACAACGTTCCTTTACCTTTGCAGAAACCAAGAGGCTTCTCCATGGGCAGGGGTCTGTCGGCCCAGCTGATCTGCAAAGCAGGTGTTACCGCAAGGCCCGTGTGCTCTGAGACCCTCCTGGGCTGCCCTCGGGAAGGCATCCCAGGCCCAGCCTGTGCAGGGAAGGGGGGCTGGGCTCTGGGCAGCAGCTGCTGACTTCAGCCCTGGGGGGTGAGGCAGGCTGAGCATGAAGGGGGGACAGTGTGGCCCACTGAGGATGCCCAGAGTGAGCGGAAGGCCCTGGTCGCGCGCCCTGGCAGTGCTGTGTGCACACTGACCTGCTGAGGCTTCCTGGGGCCCAGGCCTGGTTGCAGGGACCAGCCAGGCAGAGGGGACCGCGGCACGAAGCCCAGCATCTGGGCAGAGGTGGTTTATGTACGGGGGCTCTGCGGCGGCCTCTGCCTCGCCCTCCACGCGTGGCAGACCCAAGCCCCCATCTGCTTTTGCCTTCTCTTCTCAGACACTGCCCTCGCCCCCTCTACGTCTCTGCTGGGAGATACCTCGTTTTACTCCCAGGGCTGGCTCCCCACAGGCAGCCGGGGGTTGGGGGGGAGCCTCCCTCTCCCTCTGCTCCCTCCCCCACTTCCACAGCCCAGGCTGGTAAGACTGAGGCTGTCACTGTTGGGTCTGGTAGAAAAAGCAACCCCCGCTGTGGGGAGCAGGCTGGAGGTGACCCCAGCAGCACTGGGACAGGGTCAGAAAGGCTGCTCCATGTCTTTTCCATACGAATTTTTAAAATTTATTTATTTATTGGAGAGGCAGAGAAACACAGGGAGAGCTCCCATGGACTGCTTCACTCCCCCAGGGCCTGAGTGGAAGCCAGGAACTCATGTTGCCCACATGGGTGGCAAAGACCCAGCGACTTGAGTCATGATCAGCCGCCTCCCAGGTGCATGGCAGGACGTTGGAACCCTGACATGAGACACAGGTGACCCAAGTGGTGTCTTAACCGCCAAATACCCACCCCCATATATTCAGATTTTTATGGGCCAGTGCACTGGAGAACTTAATTACAAACCACTGGGATGGACATTGTGGCGTGCCAGGGTTCTGCAGAGCAGAGCATTGGTCACAGCCCCGTTGTTCCACTTCTGATCCAGCTCCCTGCTAATGCACCTGGGAAAGCAGCAGAGGACGGCCCAAGTACCTGGACCCCTACCACCCTCATGGGAGACCTGGATGGAGTTCCTGGCTCTTGGCTTCAGCTTGGCCCAGACCTGGCTATTGTAGCCATTTGGGGAGTGAACCAGTGGATTAAAGATCAATCTCTCCCTCTCTCACTATAACTCCACCTTTCAAACAAATAAATCTTCTAAAAAATAAAATTAACCATAGGTGTGAAACTTTTAGTAGAAAATTATAACACTTTACTGAAAAATTAGACCTAAACACATGGAGAGACAAATCATGCCCATCAGAAAGATCAAGATCTAATTCTCCTTAACTTATTTATAGAGGTTTCACAAGGTAACTCTTAACCCTTAGTTTTTTAAAAAGGTTTACTTACTTGAAAAGCTGAGAGAAGAGAAACAGGATAAGAGATAGGTCAGAAATACAGCAGCCAGGATTTGAACCGCCATCGGAAGCCATAAAGAAGACACTCTCACCTATAAACTTAAGAGTCAAGCGGCAAAGCAAAGAGTAAGTATTGAACTAACTATTGAGCTAACAAGTTTCTTTTCTTAAACCGCATAAGATAGCCTTGCCGAAACAAGGCCTCAAAAAATTGAGTAAAGACTCAGAATTGTTCCTCTCCACGGAAATCTTTAGTAAAAGGCGAAAGATTTATACGATCTGAAGAGAAACCAGAGTATGCACTACAGCCCCGTAACGCACTCCTCAGGTACCAGGAACTCCTAGTTCATCGAGGATGACCACCTGCCGGCAAGCTCTTGTGGGCAAACATTAAGTTCTCCATGTTACTTTTAGTGCTAGGCTCTAATTTCTACAGAATATTCTTGGAATAACTTTAAATCTTGCCCTTTTAAGCGCGCTCTCGTGCAATGCACTGTGGGTATGCAAACGAGCCGCGGCCCCGCCCCGTCTGCTCGGGAGCGGCGCCTTCCCGCAGTGCCGCTCGCCGCCTGCAGGGCGCGCGCGGGAGGCCGCGGCGAGACTCGAGTCCGCCCCGCTTCGCGCATCCGAAGTCTGAGTTTGCCTTCTTCATGAAGACCGCTCTTGACTGACAAAGACAAATGAGCAAATAAGCGATTGACCCAGAACCCAGGCTAGGGAAGGGCGCCTGAGGGGTACAGAAAAGCGCGCAGGGCGCCTCCTCACCGGCGCGGTGTCGCTGTCAAGCGCGCGCCCGCGGCCTCTGCCCGTGCGTGGAGGCCCCCGCCGCTCTCCTCAGCGGTCTGGGCCGCGGGCGGACGCCTGCCGCTTCCCGTCTCGGCACTGCGGCCACCCATGTTTCCACAGAAAATGGCGCTAACAGGCGTTGCCTCGGCGCGGCGGGCGTCCAGGGCCCGGGCCCGCGAGCCTGGGCTCCGGGAGGCGCCTGCCGGTAAACCGCCCACGCCGGTTCAGCTGACGGCTCCAGAGCCACAGCCGCGGGAGAGGCGCGCGTGGGGCAGCGTCTGCCTCCGCGGGATTCCGGCCTCCCGGGACTCGGCTGCTGCCCGCACACGGACCCTCAGCCCGCACACTGACCCGCCCCCGCACACTGACCCTCAGCCCAAACCCAGACCCTCAGCCCGCACACTGACCCTCAGCCCAAACACAGACCCGCTGTCCCGCACACGGACCCTCAGCCCAAACCCAGACCCTCCGCCCGCACACTGACCCTCAGCCCAAACACGGACCCTCAGCCCGCACACTGACCCTCAGCCCAAACACAGACCCGCTGTCCCGCACACGGACCCTCAGCCCAAACCCAGACCCTCCGCCCGCACACTGACCCTCAGCCCAAACACGGACCCTCAGCCCGCACACTGACCCTCAGCCCAAACACAGACCCGCTGTCCCGCACACGGACCCGCCCCCGCCCAGCCGCCTCAGCCCCCGCCCCCCTAACCCCCTCCCCAAACACCGCCCCCGCGCCCGCACACTGACCCGTCCGCATACACCGACCCTCTGCCCACAGACCTTCTGCCTCCGCACACCGCCCTGCCTCCCTGCCCCCCTCCCCCAAACACACCCCCCCCCCGCCGGCCCACACACTGACCCGCTGCCCGCACACCGACCTGGTGACCCTCTGGCCAAACACCGCCCCGCCGCCTCCGCACGCCGCCCCACCCACCCCCCAAATACCGCCCCGCCGCCTCCCCAAGCCGCCCCGCACACCGCCCTGCCGGCCCTCTCACCGCCCCGCCTCCCCCCCCCAGCCCCGCACGCCGCCCCGCCGCCTCGGCCACCGCCCCGCCCCGAACACAGACCCGCCGGCCTACACACAGATCCTCTTGCCCACACACCGCCCTGCTGCAGCCTCCGTGCCGGCCACACGGGGCGCTACATCCCGCCAGTGCCTGTTCCAGGTCCTGTAGTCAACTGTCGTCTCAAGTCCTTAAAGAGTTTAAATACATAAATAGCAAGGACATTTACTAATTCTGCTACTCAGATCTCTGTTCCTCGGGGTCGGCCCTGTGGCGCAGAGGGTTCCATCCCTGACCTGCGGCGCCGGCATCCCATATGGGCGCCGGTTCGAGTTCCAGCTGCTCCACTCCAGATCCAGCTCTGCTTTGGCCCGGGAAAGCAGTAGAAGATGACCCAAGTCCTTGGGCCCCTGCACCAGTGTGGGAGACCAGAAAGAAGCTCCTGGCTGCTGGCTTCAGATCAGCGCAGCCAGTTGGGGAGTGAACCATTGGATGGAAAACCTCTCTCCCCCCACCCCACCTCTTCTTTCTCTGTGTAACTCTTTCAAATAAATAAATAAAAAAGACTCAACGTTTTTTAAAAAAATAAAAAATAAAAAATCTCTATTTCCCTACGGATTTTTAAAAGATTTATTTGAAAGGCGGAGTTACAGAAAGGCAGAGGTAGAGAGAGAAGTTTTACATCCGCTGGTTCACTCCCCAAATGGTCCCAACGGCCGGAGCTGTGCTGATCCAGAGCCAGGAGCCAGGAGATTCTTCTGGGTCTCACACACGGGTGCAGGGACCTAAGCTCTTGGGCCATCTTCCACTGCCTTCCCAGTAGACAGCAGCTGTAGCCGCTACCCCACAGCGCCGGCCCCACTAAGAGAGTTTCAAAAATTAACGTAGCTCCTGAATATTTGAGGACTCAGATCTACAGTTTCCTTGCAATAACTTAAGGAATTCTAGGTTTAAAAAAATGGAAAGGATGAATTCACTCAGGTGTCCAAATCTGGAGATTCCAAATCTGCACATCCAACCAATTATGCACTGAAAATATTTGGAATTTTTAAAAAAAATGCCCCTGTGCTGAAAATACAGAGGTGTTTCCTTGTCATTATTCCCTGAACACAGTACAGCAACATAGCACTCGTGTCGTGCCGGATTGCAAGTCCTCTAGAGATGTTCCGAAGCACTTGTATGAAGGAGGATTGTGTAGTTTATATAATATAAGCCATTTAATATAAGGCACGCGTTTTGGTATCTGCAGACATGCTGGAACCCATAAATTTCCTGCAAATAATCAGAGGACAACTGAACCTTGTGTATTATAAATATTGACACTATTTATTTATTTATTTGAAAGAGTTACAGAGAGGCAGAGAGAGAGAGAGGTCTTCCATCTGCTGGTTCACTCCCCAAATGGCCCAATGGCTGACGCTGCGCTGATCCGAAGCAGGAGCCAGGAAATTCTTCTGGGTTTCCCACACAGGTGCAGGGGCCCAAGGAGTTGGGCCATCTTCTACTGCTTTCCCAGGCCATAGCAGAGAGCTGGACCAGAAGTGGAGCAGCCGGGACTTGAACCAGTGCCCATATGGGATGCCGGCACTGCAGGCTGGGGCTTTAACCTGCTGTGTCACAGTGCTGGCCCAAAAGTTTTATCAATTACTTAATCATATGGTAAAATAAGTACATGAATTAAATTTTTAAAATTTTCCACATATGAGTATTATACTAATTTTGATAAATTATTAAGCACAGAATTGCAGCTCTAAATTAGATGGATGCGTATTACTTATTGCTAGAGGAGACAGGATTTAGTTGCAAGATTTTTTTTTCTTTTTTTGGAAAGAGAGAGAGCTCCTATCCTCTGGCTCATTCCCCAAGTGCCCCCAGTAGCAGGGCTGAAGCTGGAGGCCAGGGACTCAGTCCAGCCTCCCTTAAAAGTGGCAGGGTCCCAGCTGCTTGAGCCACCGCCACCGGGTCCCAGGGCCTGCATGAGTGTCAAGCTGAAGTCAGGAGCTGGAGCCAGGGCTTGAACCAGGCCTCTGATACAGATGTGGGCAGCTTAGCTGTTAGCCAGAGTGCCTCCCTACTGCTTTTTCTGTTTTTAGAGCTGTCACCTAAGAACCCTGTCTCCGTAAACAGCAGCTGTGAGTCTCAAAGGCATCACTCACCACCATATGATGTGCTCTCATCTGACTACTGGATTAGTTTCTAACTTCTGTTGAAAGAAGAGTTGGCGGGGATGGTGGTGGTGGTGGTGGTGGTGGTGCCGTAGCAGGTAAAGCCACCACCTGAAGTGCCAGCATCCCCATATGGGCGCCAGTTCGAGACCCGGCTGCTCCACTTCCAATCCAGCTCCCTGCTCTGGCCTGGGAAAACAGTGGAGGATGGCCCAAGTCCTTGAGCCCCTGCACCTGTGTGGGAGACCCAGAAGAAGCTCCTGGCTCCTGGCTTCGGATCGGCACAGTTCTGGCCGTTGCAGTCCTTTGGGGAGTGAACCAGCAGATGAAAGACCTCTCTGCCTTTGCCTCTGCCTCTCTGTAACTCTACCATTCAAATAAATAAATAAGAGTTGGTAACGTCTTCAGTTACAAAAGAATTTGTTGCTCTTCCTCCTTCACTCTCTCCAACAGACGCAAACATTTTTTGCGGACACTTGGCTGGGAGCCCTGGAGGTTGTCGGGGTGCGTGTGGGTGTGAGTGCAGGTGACATGGAAGCCCTTACTGGTGACGTGAGGAAGGGCAGTGTGCAGAAGAGGTGTGGGGCAGGCGTTCCCGGTGGATCCGCAGAACCCAGTGCTCACCGCCGCGCCTCTGCTTCGTGCCCAGGGCCCAACCCAGCTTCCTGGTGGCCGTGCTCTGGTGCGTGGGTTTCTGCTTCGAGTGACAGAACCCGTGCAGCCTCTTGGCCTAGGTGACGTCCTGTGCTGTCCACAAGGCGGCCACTCTTTAATGAGTACTTGAAATATAAGTAGCGCATCTGAGGAGCTGACTGTAAATTGTATTTATTTTTAATTAAATTTAGTAGAAAGCACGGCAAGGGGCCAGCCTATGGGGCAGTGAGGTCCCGGATGTGGTTAGACTTCCTCTCCCAGGGCAGGCCAGGTGGGGGTCTGGTTCCTCCTCTCCCGCAGTTAGGACTGGGGGTGGCACTATAGGCCACCCCCAAGCGTGCCACTTTGGCACACAGATTATTCTGAGCCAGTGACACCTGGATGACAGCAGTTGCAAGAAGCTCCTGTTCTTCCAGACAGCAGGAGACCCAACTCCAAAGAGAAAGCTGCCCCGTCCATCCCAGGAGGAAAAGCGTTCTGGGCACTGAAGGTGGGAGCTGAGGCTGAGAGAACTGTGCCAGCGGGCCCGGCTGAGACACCCCATCTCTTCCCCTAGTCTCCCCATGTGTTGGAGTTATTTTCCACTGTTGCTGCTCTTTGATCAACCCGGTAGATAAGCTCTTGGGGTTGCTAACTTTGGAGTCTTTATTTTCCTGTGGAGGTTCTCATGCGCGTGGGAAAGTCTATATGCTTTCTCCTGCTACTCTGTGTTACACCAGTGTAACTTTCAGCCACAGACCCTTAAGGGGCAAAGGTAGTGTTTTGCCTCTTCTTCCAAGGTCAAGCATCTCTCGTTCCTCCCTCTGCTCTTCACTACCGTCACCTCCGCCTGCTCCAGCAGACCCCAAGCGCACAGCTTGAGAACTCGGAGCGCAGACTTAAAGCAATGTGAGGAGGTCCTGGCGCTGAGAGGCAGCAGGAGCCGTGGTCCCGCTCCACTGACTGGGACCTGCACCATCCAGAGGCCGTTTCCGCGTGTGGACAGGAGTCCTTTGGTGCTGGCCTCAACCCGAGAGGGAGGCAGCGGGCCGGAGTCATCCTGGGAGGAGGGGCGGGCAGGCGCAGTCTGCGTGTGGGGACCAGCCCCATCCGGGTGCTGGAGGTTCCGTGAAAGCGAGGAGAGCGCAGAGTGGCTGCTGACAGGCGCTGGTTACAAGGGTTACTTGGAGGTGAGAGCAGCCCCCTTGATCGGTTCTCTGGGGTCATTCATCTCATCACAGGCAGTGCCATTGTGGGGGAGGGAAGGACTGAGGGGAAGACAGCACACCATAAACCCCATGCAACATCTTTAACTGAACAAGTCAACAGACACACAATGTGGATAGCAAAAGTCAATATCGGGCGGGCTCCACGTGACTCCTCCCAGCGAGGCAGCTGCAGCCGGAGGCTGTCCCGGCCTGGTTGTGAAACCGGCCTTGTTGTTGCCGGCCCTCCTGTGCGCAGTCAGTCGGGGAAAGGGCACGGGTTCCAGGCGTGTGCCCAGAGACAGGAGCCGGGCCCCCGGCAGCCCTCTGCCCGCGAGGGCGCCCTGGATGAGAGCAAGGGTACAGGGGCTGGGACGGTTGGGAAGTGATGGGAGGGGTTCAGCAGGGAGGCCATGGAAGGCTCCGCGAGGAGTGGGAGGTGAGTCCTGGTGATGGTGTCTACCTGTTCTTCCAGACGCTGAGGGTCGCCGTGGGGGGACTCGGGCTACCCTCCCCACGCCCTGCTGACCACTCACCTGAGTAACCACTAGAAAGCCTGCCTCCAGTCCCTTCTGTTTATTTTTAAAAGGTCTATTCGAGAGAGAGAGATTGATCTTCCGTCCACTGGTTCGCCCCCCAAATGGCCACAATGGCCGGAGTTGGACCAGACTGAAGCCAGGTGCCAGGAGCTTTCTCTAGGTCTCCCACATGGGTGCAGGAGCCCAGGGACTTGGGCCATTTCCTGCTGCTTTCCCAGACACAGTAGCAGGGAGCTGGATCAGAAGTGGAGCAGCTAGGACTGCACACATGCTGACCCTTACCTCCTTACATTTTGAAATTGGTGACTGTATGGAGGCCGGCACTGTGGCGTAGCGGGTAAAGCCTCTGCATGCAGTGCTGGCATCCCATATGGGTGCTGGTTCGAGTCCCAGCTGCTCCACTTCCGATCCAGCTCTCTGCTATGCCTGGGAAAGCAGTAGAAAATGGCCTAACTCCTTGGGCCCCTGCCCCAACGTGGGAGACTGGAAGAAGCTCCAGGCTCATGGCTTGGGACCAGCCCAGCTCCAGATGTTTCAGCCATCTGGGAAGCAAACCATTATTATATTTAATAATATTTATTTTAACAAAAAGGTTGATGACTGTGGCACCCCAAGCGCTGCCCAGGATGCTGTGGGGCTGCAGGCCGATTTGTGTCCTGCCGGCTGTGGCTGCCTGCCTTTTCTGTAGCTCTGCTCAGGGGTCTTTTCTCTCTGGACAGCCTCTCTGGTTGGCGCCCTCTCAGCCCAGGGCGACCTCTGCACAGAGCACTCACTCAGCTCCCACCTCCACCCTCTGTCGGCACCTGGTCCTCTCATTGCGGCTGGTTCTTTCCCCAGCACTGCACGCTGGATCACCCCAGACCTGGCAGAAGGCAAATGTTCAGTGTGTCCAGCCAAGGTCATCCTTCTTACCCTAAGCGGAATATTTTTCAGCAGATGGTACTGGAAAAATAAGCATTAAACTATATGGAATTCAGGCTGTGGACCTAACTCTTCAGAAGGGGAAACCGAGGCCCTGGAGAAGGGGCCGCAGGACTGCACAGCGTGTCACAGTGGGGCACAGATGTGGGCCCCTCTGTGGGTGGCACAGCCCTCGCTAGTGACACCAAAACCCATCCCCAGCTGGTGTCCGTCCCTGTGACAGCCCACGACAAGCTCAATGGTCTCGTTCCCAGTGTCTAAAAACATTCATTGACTGCTGTATTTTCTTTCATTGACTGCTGTATTTTCTTTCTCATTTCTTTAAGTTGTGGATTTTTTGTTGTTGTTGTTGTTGGCGATGCATAGAGAGATCTGCTGGTTTACTCCTCAAATGCCTGCAATGGCCAAGGCTAAGCCAGGCCCAAGCCAGGAGCCAGGAACTCAGCCCAGGTCTCCCATACGTGTGGCAAGGACCCAAGTGCTTGAGCCACCACCTGCTGCCTCCCAGGGCGGGCTTTGGCAGGGAGCTGGAGTCGGAGGAACCATGAGATGAAGGTAACCCAAGTGGCACCTTAACCACAAGGCCAAACATCTGTCTTTTTCATTTCTACTGCAGTTATCTTTTTAGAAAATCTTCATTTTATTAAATCTGAGCGTGAAACAATGCATATTACAGAGATTCTGAATGTGCTGGAAAGAGAAAATGCTGAATTCCACCAGACAAGGGGACAACCTGCTATTATTAAAGCATTTTTGTCACAAATAAATCTCTATAACTGACATCAAAGTAAAAAAAAAAAAAAAGTCAATATCATGGCCGGCACCGCGGCTCACTAGGCTAATCCTCCGCCTTGTGGCGCCGGCACACCAGGTTCTAGTCCCGGTCGGGGTGCCGGATTCTGTCCCGGTTGCCCCTCTTCCAGGCCAGCTCTCTGCTGTGGCCAGGGAGTGCAGTGGAGGATGGCCCAAGGGCTTGGGCCCTGCACCCCATGGGAGACCAGGATAAGTACCTGGCTCCTGCCATCGGATCAGCGCGGTGTGCCGGCTGCAGCGCGCCGGCCGCGGCAGCCATTGGAGGGTGAACCACTGGCAAAAGGAAGACCTTTCTCTCTGTCTCTCTCTCTCACTGTCCACTCTGCCTGTCAAAAAAATAAAATAAAATAAAGGAAAAAGAAAAAGAAAAAAAAAAGAGTCAGTATCGTAAGGGTTTTTATTAATGCAACTCCCCACCCCCCAATTCCAACCATTTTCTTTTCTGGCTAATTCTACATTTTTTGAAAAGGCAAAGGGGCAAGAAAACCCAGGAAGTTTCTGAAAAGAAAAAGCAGGCAGACGTGCTCAGCCACAGGGGAGGATTCGCTCTGACCCTACAGCGTTAGGGTCCGCAGCACCGGCTCGGGGCAGCGCTCGGGAGCACTCGGGAGCCGCAGGTTCCACGTCCTCAGATTCAGTCAGCTGTGGGTTGAAAGCAGTTGAGAAAACTGAACATGTGCAGACTTCCTACTCCTTTGTCATCATCCCCCAAATAATGTATGTGACGACTGTTTTCACAGCATGTACGTCGCATTTATTAGTTATAGTGAGTAACATAGACATGATTTTAAGTATACAGTGGGTTATGCGTGGATCACAAACACAACAGATTTCACAGAAGGGACGCGAGTATCCCTTGATTTTGGAAGCTTTGAAGGGTTCTGGATCCAGTTCCCCGGCAGATACTGTGGGTTGATTGCAGTCATGTGGGCCTGTGGAAGACACAGATCCACGGGTGTGTCAAAGCAGGAGTGACCATGGGGTGGCGCTGTGGCGCAGCAGGTAAAGCCGCCGCCTGCAGGAACAGCATCCGGCGGATCCAGCTCCCTGCTGATGCAACTGGGGAAGCAGCAGAGGATGGCTAAGTGCTTGGGCTCCCACCGCCCATGTGGGAAATGTAGATGAGCTCCTGACTCTCAGCTTTGGCCTGGCCCAGCCCCAGCTGTTGTGGCTATCTGGGGAGCAAAGCAGCAGATGGAAGATTGTTCTCTCTCCTCCTTTCAAATAAAATAAATCTTAAAAAAGGGTGTGGGGGGCTGGAGCTGTGTGTGTGGTAGATTAAGCATCCACCTCTGGTGCTAACATCCCATATGGGCGCTGGTTCAAGTCCCGACTGCTCCACTTCCTATCCAGCTCCCTGCTATGGCCTGGGAAAACAGTGGAGATGGCCCAAGTGTTTGGGCCCTTATACCTGAAAGAAACTTTTGGCTCCTGGCTCCTGGCATGGGATTGGCCCAGCTCCAGCTCTTGTCACCATTTGGGGAGTGAACCAGCAGATGGAAGATCTGTCTCTTCTTCTCTCTGTAACTCTGGGAGGGGAAAACAAACAAACAAACAAACAACAACAACAACAACAACAAAACAACCTGTAGAGACAGCCTTTAAAATAAAATAAAGATACTTTAAAAAAAATTAAATAGCTAGCTCACTGACTACTAGCATTTTGGATTACTGTGCTATATGAATTACACTACTTTAAAATAAAATAAGGGCCAGCGCTGTGGCACAGCAGGTTAATGTCCCGACCAGCAGCTCCAGCATCCCATATGGGCACTGGTTTAAGTCCGGCTGTTCCACTTCCCATCAGCTCCGTGCTGAAGTGCCTGGGAAAGCAGTGGAGGATGGCACCCATGTGGGGGACCCAGAAGCTCCTGAGCAGCTCAGCTCCAGCCATTGTGGCTAGTTAGGGAGTAAACCAGCAGATGGAAAAGATGTAAAAATAAATAAACAAAATAAAAATGTAACCATGTCTTCAAATAAATAAGTTTTTAAGAATAAAACAAGCTGGGGATGTCATCATATACAGGTGTCAGCTTGGGTCCAATAGGGGAATGTAAGGTACCTCCACCTCCCCTCTATAAGCCTTCCTATAGAAAGCCATACAGGAGAATGAGCCAGACATTCTAGTTTCTAAAGTTCGTCTTTTATTTAACAGTATTAGTAGCCCTGCCAAAGCAAGGCCTCAAAAAATTGGGTTAAGACTCAGAATTGTTCCTCTCCACGGAAATCTTTAGTAAAAGGCGAAAGATTTATACGGTCTGAAGAGAAACCAGAGTATAATTGGCAGGGCCTATGACCCACTTGTCATATAATGGCAACTCCTAGTACACTAATGGTTGCTATTTAGCCCAAGGGCTATGACTGCAGAAGTATATATTAGAAGTCCTATAAATAATATTACCAAAATTTTAAAAGTTAACTAAATAAGTAAACAGTGTTATCAAATTCTAAAAAGTTAAGTAAAAAACAAACACTTTTAAGCAAAAAAAAAAAATCCTTTGAACTAGTTGCAATGCATGTTGGGTATGCAAATTATCCTAAATAGTCACCTTTTAGATTCTAGAAATAACTTAGTTGTTCCGGGCCACCTTGAAGGGGGCAAAACAGTGGTTTTCCCCTGAGATGTAAATTCTGTTCTGGTCACCCAGAGATTCCCCTTCTACCTATTTGTACACTGGGGCTCTGTCAGGAAAGGAGCTGCAGATTGGTACCTCCTCACACGGGGCACCATAAATGTTAGACAAAGAGAACAGAATAGAGGAGGCAGCATATGAATTTACAGCCGGACCGCATTTATTCAGAGGAAATAAATTCATAGAGGTGGGTGACCAACTGCCCCTGTGCACATTGACAGAACACGTGGCAGAAGGCCTGACCCCCAGGGGCTGGGTCTTTTAATATTTTAGGAGGTAGGGGCAGGGGGCAGCAGGCGGAGGGGAATTCCTGGAACTGGTCTTTCAGGCGGCCGTGGGGGATGGAGTATGAAGGCAGTAGGGTGTGAGACCCAGTTGAGATATTCAGCGGCAAGGAATACATTCCAATGTTTATCTCTCTTGGGCAATGAGCAAGGTGGCTCAGGCTCATGTCTTTGTTCCATCAGTTTCTTTTAAAATAAAGTTTTGTTTTTTTTTTTAAAGATTGATTTATTTATTTGAGAGGCAGAGTTACAGTGAGAGGAGAGACAGAGGGATCTTCCATCTGCTGGTTCATTCCCAGCTGGCCTTAACAGCCAGAGTTGGACAAGGCCGAAGCCAGGAGCCAGGGAGTTGGTGTTAGGAAACTGGCGCAGTTGTGGCCTGGTGGCCGCACGGCCCAGCTACCTGAGCCAGGCTCCACCCCCATCCTAATGGGATTGGCTGCTCCTGCTTCCCTGCCCGCCCTCAGGCAAAGTTTTAAAAGGGCCTGTTCCTGAACACGTGTTCTCTTGGCCCTTCTCTCCTGCTCTTTCTCGGTTCCTCTCTCTAGCCTCCCCCTCTGGTCTCTTGGCTCTGCTCTCCTCTCTCCTCTTCTCTGCTCTATCTTCTCTCCTTGCTAGCTCCTCTCCTCTGTTTCTCTCTTATACTCTCTTTCTCCCTTTTTCCTTCGCCGCCCCTTCACTCCGGTCTGTAGGGTGTTCCCCAATAAGCCCTTTCCCTTACTCCGGTGTCCGGTGTGCTTTGCAACGGCTAACATTAAGATATAACAGTTGGATCATCTTCCACTACCTTCCCAGATACATTAGCAGGGAGCTGAATCAGAAGTGGAGCAGCTGGGACTTGAACCGGTACCCGTATGAAATGCCAGTGTCTCCAGTCGGGGCTTACTCTGCTATCACAATGCTGGCCCTGCTAATGGGCTATCTTAATTTAGCAATCATAAACTCTAATTTAAATTTTTTTTAATATATTTTCATTTTATTTGAAAGAGAGATCATCCAACAGCTGGGCCACTCCCCAAATGCCTGGTTAGCCATGGCCAGGCTGGCAGCTTTGGGACCCACAAGGAGAGAAGGCCCACACCTTCGGGAATGGAGCGTCCCTACCCGCACTTCCCGGAACCAAAAGTCCTTGTCAAGGTCCCCGCTGGTGCCTAAAGGTCAACCAATGAGGATCAGACCTGCCTCAACCTTTAACCCCCATGCGCTGTATCTATAAAAGGAGCCCTCCCAACCTCTGATGAGCAGCTTCCCCAGCCCCTGCTCTGTTGGGACCAGAGAACCTCGCCCGAGAGCGGAATTCCAATAAAAGCTTGTGAATTAATTGATTCATCTGACTGGGAAGATTTGTTGTGTGCTGGACACCTGTCTGTTCCTTGACATCCCCTCAGGGAAAGCTAAAGCCCCAGATACCCACTCACCAGATGAGAGGCCACCTTCCCGGTAAGACTGGCAAACGGCCCCCTCACAAACGCTTACGGTATATTCTAACCATGGTGGACACATTTTCCGGTTGGATAGAGGCCTTCCCTACGACTGCAGAAACGGCAGCCGTGCTAGCTGATATCTCAGTACTACACATCATCCCACGATTTGGGCTGCCTACCTCTATCCAGTCGGACATGGGCCAGCCTTTGTAACACGGGTGGTACAACAACTTATACAAGCCCTCGGCACCACCGGGAGGTTACACGTCCCATACTGCCCCGCATCCTCAGGTAAAGTCGAAAAGGCAGAATGGCGTGCTAAAAGACCAGCTTACTATACTCTCCAACCAACTTCAGATGGGATGGCCGCAGCTACGCCCGCTGGCCCTCACCAGGCTCCGTGCCGCTCCGCGCAAGCCCCTGGGACTTAGCCCATTCAAGCTCAAGCATGGAAGACCGTTCCTTCTCAACCATAACCTGCCAGTCCACACCCTGCCGTTGGCCCCTTACCTCCCCTACTTCACCTTGCTTCATTTACTTCTCAGGGAGCACACTGACTGACGTCTCCCATCCCTACCTGCTCATCACCCGCTGGTCCAGAGGTCCTGCCTCTCCAGCCGGGGGACTCCGTCCTACTCTGATCCTCCCAGCGCCAGCCACTCCATCCCCGTTGGACAGGACCCCACGTCGTAATTCTCACCACTCCAACTGCAGCCAAACTACTGGGTCATGAAAACTGGTATCATATATCTCGCCTCAAGAGGGCACCTTCCCCTCCCCCAGGGCCGCCGTCATCCTGGACAGCCACTGCTCTGGGGCCTAGCAAGCTCAAGTTTGTCCGTAATCCTAGTCCTCCTGGTCCTACCCCTGCCTGATTCCTAAGATCCTGGTCTCGGCTCAGTCCCTGCCCACACGTTCGTGCTCCTCCCGCCTATCTTACTTTCCAGCCACGTGCTATGAGAGAACATCACCACAATTCCGATGTTCCTTCGCTGGATTACCAGCAATCCAGGGAACTGTCCGCCAGGGTGGAGTTCACAGACGTGACTGCTTTGGCCAACCCCCCGGATCAAAGGTCTGTATGACACCGACCACTCACTGGGGCTATAGGGACGAGAGAGGGCACCAGGACTTTAATCGATGACAGGAGGTTGCCAGGGTTAAGGAGGTGCTCAAGGACCTGGGAGAAAGCTTGTCACCAATAACCACTCAAGGACCTGGGAGAAAACTTGTTACAAATAACCACTCAGTGGTGACCCTTGCCGCTTCTCCCATGGAGACCCAACCCACCCCACCTCCCACGCCCTGACTGGCTGTTATATATCTCTTCTGTCTACCAGCTCCTCAACTCTTCTGAGAGCTCTCTGGCTGATGGTGGCTGGATTTGTTCCACCCTGTAGCTTCCTTTACAACTATTGAAGTCCTGACAAATTCTACTCCTGGACCCACCAATGAGACAACTTTTCCCTTACTTACTAATCTCCCTCACCCAAAAAACCTACACCAGTGCTTCAATCTAACCTCGTCATTATCTCCTGACCCACTATCCCCCAACGCTTTTTTCAACTCCACTCTCTGTAATTCCATGACCCCTGTAAAGCCGGGAGATTGCTTGACTAGAGGTCACTTCCTCCAGTGTGGGAGTTCCCTATTCTGCTGTCCACCGCCTAATGCAGCTGACATCTGTATTCCTGCAATTGTCCTCCCAGAGGTCTCCGAGGTGCCCCAAAACCAGTCTCTCCCGATGCTGGTGCTGCAAAACACCCGTGCTAGAAGGGACATAATTATCCTTCCCTGTCTAGCGGCACTAGGTGTCCTAGCGGGAGTGGGGACAGGAGTAGCTAGCCTGGCAATAGTGCTACCCAGATACAGCAACTGGCAAACTACAGTATAGTAAACTGGCTACAAAATGTTGCAGCCTCCATTTTAAAACTGCAAGACCAGAGTGACTCCCTGGCTGATGTGGCCCTTCAAAACAGAAGGGCATTAGACCGCCTACTAGCAGAAAAAGGGGGAACATACGTATTTCTGGGGGAACAGTGCTGCTTTTTTACTGACAAATCTGGAGTGGCCAGAAACATGGCACAAGAACTTAAGCAACCCATTGCCAAACGACAGCAGGAGTGCCAGGGACAACAAGGATAGGATCTATTTTCCTCTTTTCTCCCTTGGGTACTCCCAACCCTGGGACCCATAATAACTGTAGGGATAATTGCAATGATCGCTCCTTATGCTCTCAGGCTCATAAAGATCGAATCCATCATTTTATTTGAAAGTCAGAGAGAGAGATCATCCAACAGCTGGGCCACACCCAAATGCCTATCATAGCCATGGCCAGGCCAGGTTGGAGCCAGAGGCCAAAACTCAACCCGGGTCCCCCATGTGGATGGCAGAGGCCCAAGTACTTGCTGCCTCCTAATGCAGGCACAAGCAGGCAGCTGGATTGGAAGTAGAGTAGTTCAGGATGTGAACCTGAAGTAGGCAGGCATACAGGTTAAAATCGGTTAGGTTTGTGAGCTGGAAGACCACGCCTTCACCATGCCCCTGTGGGACCTCATGCCCCTACCTGGCCACACCTGAGTGCCCACCGGCCAATCACGTTAATTAACCATTCCCCTTTGGAAGTGGGTTAAAAGCCTGGCCTTTTCCTATCCTTGGCCTCCAGCCAGGAGGGGGCTGGCTGTAGCCCTGCGCCTCCAGGGCACATGGCCTTTGGGCCACCCGCCCTAGGCTTCCTGGCCTAGATGCTCTTCCACATGGCTGGTTCCTGGTACTCAGTATGAACCTAGATCTACCTCTCTCCTATAGATAAAGTTCTCACTCTCCTATGCATCTTTCTCACCAAATAAAAGCGTGAAATGTACCATGCTGCCTCGTTTATTTATGCCGGTATTTAGAATTCTCTAAATATTAGGCAAGAACCCTTTTGGGCTTATTAACATTGGGGATTTATTAATAAGCATATGGTGATATCATTTGGCATCCCAAATTCCGGTAACATTTGTGGCACCCCAGATGGCATTTCTGGGGAACTTTAAGGGGCCACATTTTTGTATATATTTTAGGGGGTTATTTCTGATATCAAATCAAATACTCTGATACAAGGTGCAGGCATTCGAAGTGGTGCTTTGCCGCTGAGCCAAACACCTGCCCTGCCTTTAAAAAAAAAAATTTAACTAATTTCATTTGAAAGTCAGAAAGACAGAGATGGAGACAGATCATCCAACTGCTAGTTCACTTCTCAAATTCCCACAAGAGCCAGAGCTGGTCAAGATGAAGCCAGAAGCCTGGAGTTCAATCCAGGTCTTCAGGTGGGTGGCAGGGACCTAAGTACTTGAGCCACTGATGTAAGCAGGGAGGCAGCCAGCAAGGAGTTGAGGTCCCAGCCTCCGCCATGCAGCCCCAGCTGCACTGCCCAACCCATGCTTCCAGGAAAGCTGCTGCTTGCAGAGGCTTTGCCACTTGGAAATGGTACCAGCTAAAAACATGGCTGCCAGATGCATCCCTGTAATGAACTTTAGCTAATTATAAGGTCAACGTAGCGGCTGGTGCTGTGGCGTCGCGGGTAAAGCTACCGCCTGCAATGCTGGCATCCCTCACGGCTGCCAGTTCGAGTTCTGGCCGCTCCACTTTGGATCCAGCTCTCTGGAAGATCTCTCTCTCTCTCTCTCTGTAACTCTGCCTTTCAAATAAATAAATCTTTTTTAAAAAGTCAATGTGGCCGGCGCTGCGGCTCACTAGGCTAATCCTCCACCTTGCGGCGCCAGCACACCGGGTTCTAGTTCCGGTCGGGGTGCTGGATTCTGTCCTGGTTGCCCCTCTTCCAGGCCAGCTCTCTGCTGTGGCCAGGGAGTGCAGTGGAGGATGGCCCAAGTACTTGGGCCCTGCACCTGCATGGGAGATCAGGATAAGTACCTGGATCCTGCCATTGGATCAGCGTGGTGCGCCGGCCACAGCGCGCTGGCCGATGCGGCCATTGGGGGGTGAACCAACAGCAAAGGAAGACCTTTCTCTCTGTCTCTCTCTCTCTCACTGTCCACTCTGCCTGTCAATTAAAAAAGAAAAAAAAAGTCAATGTAATAAAATCACAGTGCTGACACACCTGCTCCCATCATGCACCTGACACCATGACACTTCTGAGATTTCCAAAAGGGCCAGGAAATGGGCAGCGCTCAAGCCCAGACCCCGAACTCCACCCTCTGTGAATATTCAATTAAGCCTCACCCAAGACACCACCTCCTGTGCCTGCAGAGCACAGAGATGGCCCTGACCTCACTTGGGCACGCCCACACTCATGTCCTGTGTACGTGCACACCTGCTGCTTCCTGGAGAAGCCTGAGGAGCTGCCATAGAACCAGGAATATCACCAGAGACAGGCTTCTTTCCTTCCCGTGTCTTATACTTGTATTGCCTGTTTTCAGTGTTTCAGTGAACTGGTAGAATTGAACTGAGTGGCCACAGTCAGCATCTTTCTCTTGCTTCTATCACAACTCCTGTGACCACCATTAAGTGTGAAGTCTGCTGTACACAGTGTTAGGGGACACAGGGATCCATGCACTCGGGTGTTGCCAAGTACTGAGCCTCAGCCTCGCGCTGCTCAGAGGAAAGCTGTGTTGACTCGCAGTGAGCAAAGCAGACGGTGGAGAGGTACGGTTCCCCGAGGAATCTGTCTCCCTGAGAAGCAGGTTTCTAGGGCTTTTACAGCAAGAGCTACAGGAAGTGAAAAGGGGGAGCGGGATCCTGCTTGCAACGCACATCCTTATACATTGTGTGTTCCGACAACTCACTCAGGGTCTTGCAAAGTCACCCAGCATTCCATATTGGAGCTTCCTGCTAATGTGCCTGGGAAGGCAGTAGATGTTGGCTCACTACTTGGGCCCCTGCCACCCACATCGGAGACTAGGGTGGAGTTCCTCCTGGCTTTGGCCTGGCCCAGTTCTGGCTGTTGCAGCATTTGGAGAATGAATCAGTAGATAGGAGATCTCTCTCCCTCTCTGTCACTCTGCATTTCAAACACATTTTTAAAACTTGAAGAAGAAGGAGAAGGAGAAGGAGAAGGAGAAGGAGAAGGAGAAGGAGAAGGAGAAGAAAGAGGAGAAGGAAGAACATACTCAATGGAAAAGCATTTAAAAGAATTCTTGGCCGGCGTCGTGGCTCAATAGGCTAATCCTCCACCTTGCGGCGCCGGCACATCGGGTTCTAGTCCCGGTCAGGGCGCCAGATTCTGTCCCAGTTGCCCCTCTTCCAGGCCAGCTCTCTGCTGTGGCCAAGGAGTGCAGTGGAGGATGGCCCAAGTGCTTGGGCCCTGCACCTGCATGGGAGACCAGGAGAAGTACCTGGCTCCTGCCATCGGATCAGCGCGGTGTGCCGGCCGCGGCGGCCATTGGAGGGTGAACCAACGGCAAAGGAAGACCTTTCTCTCTGTCTCTCTCTCTCACTGTCCACTCTGCCCATCAAAAATTAAAAAAAAAAAATTAAAAAAAGAAAAAAAGAATTCTTGAGGGGCTGGCGCTGTGGAGTAGCAAGTAAAAGCCTCCACCTGTAGTGCCGGCATCCCATATGGGCGCTAGTTTGAGTCAGGCTGCTCCACTTCCCATCCAGCTCCCTGCTGTGGCCTGGGAAAGCCATGGAAGATGGCTCAAGGCCTTGGGCCCCTGCACCCATATGGGAGACCTGGGTAAGTCAGTGGAGAATGGCCCAAGTGTTTGGGTCCCCTGTACTCACGTGGGAGACCTGGAAGAAGCTCCTGGCTTCTGCCTGGCCCAGCCCCCACCATTGCACTAGCAAATAGAAGATCTCTCTGTCTTTCTCTGTAACTGACTTTCAAATAAATAAGTGCTGAGCCAGGTTGAAGCCAGGAGCTTCTTCAGGGTCTCCCATAAGGGTGCAGGGGCCCAAGTACTTGGCACATCTTATGCTGCTTTCCCAGGCACATTAGCAGGGAGCTGGATCAGAAATGGAGCAGCCAGGACCGGAACCAGCATCCTCATGGGATGCCGGCACCACAGACAGCAGCCTCACCCAGTGCACCATATAGTGCCCCAAATACATAAATCTTTTATTTTTATTTATTATTATTTTTTTTTATTTTTTGACAGGCAGAGTGGACAGTGAGAGAGAGAGACAGAGAGAAAGGTCTTCCTTTGCCATTGGTTCACTCTCCAATGGCCGCTGCGGTTGGCGCGCTGCGGCCAGCGCACCACGCTGATCCGATGGCAGGAGCCAGGTACTTACCCTGGTCTCCCATGGCATGCAGGGCCCAAGTACTTGGGCCATCCTCCACTGCACTCCCTGGCCACAGCAGAGAGCTGGCCTGGAAGAGGGGCAACCGGGACAGAATCCGGCGCCCCGACCGGGACTAGAACCCGGTGTGCCGGCGCCGCAAGGCGGAGGATTAGCCTAGTGAGCCGAGGCGCCGGCCTAAATACATAAATCTTAACATAAATATTTATTTATTTGAATGAGAGAGGGAAGACACAAAGATCTCATCTGGTGGTTCACTCCCAAATGGCCGCAATGACAGGGGCGAGGCCTGGGTGAAACCAGGGGCCTGGACTCCTCCAGGTCTCCCACATGTGTGGCAGGGCCCCAAGGACTTGAGGCTACCTTTCCCTGCCTTCCCAGGCGCATTAGCAGGGTGGAGCCGGCAGGACTCTAACCAGAGCTTCGATATGGGCTACCAGGCATCGCAGAGGACATCTCTACCCGCTGAGGTACTATGCCAGACTCAGGAATTCTTTAATTTTTAAAAAAGACTTACTTTGAAAAGTAGAAGTTACAGAGAAGGCAGAGCGAAAGTCTTTCGGAGCTGTACTGATCCGAAACCAGGAGCTTCCTTCAGGTCTCTCACTCGGGTGCAGGAGCCCAAGGATTTGGGTAATCCTCTGTTGTTCTCGAAAGCTACAGCGGAGCAGCAGAGAAGCTGGGTCGGAAGTGGAACAGCCTGCAGGCCGCAGCACCCGACAACTCAAATACCCCCAAGAATTCGGGAAAAAGCACTTAACTAACTGACTGTTTAATGCAATTAACTGTGGTGCCTAGAAGGCAGTTTCATACTACAAGCGCCACCTACCTGTAAGTTACACACCACATAGTAATACCCAAGTAATGCTAACACCTACTCGGTGGCTTAGTCAGACAATTATAACAAGTTCTTTTTTTCCAACCGCATAAAATAGCCTTGCCGAAACAAGGCCTCAAAAAATTAAGTAAAGACTCAGAATTGTTCCTCTCCACGGAAATCTTTAGTAAAAGGCGAAAGATTTATACGATCTGAAGAGAAACCAGAGTATGCACTACAACCCCGTAACGCACTCCTCGGGTACCGGGAACTCCTAGTTCATCGAGGATGACCACCTGCCGGCAAGCTCTTGTGGGAAAACATAAAGTTGTCCATGTCACTTTTAATGCTAGGCTCTAATTTCTACAGAATATTCTTGGAATAACTTTAAATCTTGCCCTTTCAAGCGCGCTCTCGTGCAATGCACTGTGGGTATGCAAACGAGCCGCGGCCCCGCCCCGTCTGCTCGGGAGCCGCGCCTTCCCGCAGTGCCGCTCGCCGCCTGCAGGGCGCGCGCGGGAGGCCGCGGCGAGACTCGAGTCCGCCCCGCATCCGAAGTCTGAGTTTGCCTTCTTCATGAAGACCGCTCTTGATTGACAAAGACAAATGAGCAAATAAGCGATTGGCCCAGAACCCAGGCTGAGTCTTTTGCTAACAGGTCCCGGGGAGACCAGACCCCGTCCTGTGCAGGCGCGACCCGGCCCCTCGTCCGCCTCCTGCAGCGCGGCGTGTCCCTGCCGGTGCTGGAGCAGGAGCGCACGGTGACGAGGCTCAGAACTCTGCCGGCCGCGTTGTCCAGGGGGCTCTGTGGAGGGGGCTCCCAGGTCCGGCGAAGGAAACTGGTACTTCCATGGAAGCCCCGGGCCCAGCTGGAGCCCGCCCGGCCACCACACAGTTCCCCCAGGGCCGGCGGGGCTGGGTTCGGGGGTTCTCCAGCGGCACCCCCGGCTGGTTGGGGCGCTGGCCAGGCCGCAGTGAGAAGACGCCCTCAGCTATTGGGAGGCCCAGCGTCGTGTCGCTGGGCGCGCTGGGGAGACGCAGGCGGCCACCCCCGTGGGAGACCCGCCGGAGTTCCGCACTTGGTGCTGGGGAAGTGAGCCGGGTGGGAAGTGTACAATTGAGTGGGATTTTAGGGTATTCACAGAGCTGTGAAATCCTCACCACAGCTGACTTCGGAATCTCTCGTCTTCCCCTCACCCAGACAACTGTGCCCAGGCCAGCATCCCTTCCGCCTGTCTGGACATGTCACACAAGGGGCGCTTGCGGCAGGTGGCCCGGTGCGCTGGCTGCAAGGGTTCTCCACGCTGTTTGGTGCTCTTTTGCTGCCTTGCTGTATTTCACAGTGTTTGGGACCTGGGAGACCCACAGCGACACAAAGTCCTCCCCCCCACCCCCACCCCAGGGCTTGGCTAGGAGTTAAGGGCTGGCAGGGGTGGGGACCTTTTTTCTGCCAACAGCCATTTGGATAATTATAGCAACAGACACAAGCCATACACAGTTATCAGCTTAAAGGTTCGCTTCCCACAGGGGCCAGTGTCGCCACACAGCAGGATAAGCCACGAGCAATTCTGGCATCCCATATGAACGCCAGGCTCAGGTTCGAGTCCTGACTGTTCCACTTCCCACCCAGCAACCTGGGCTTGGCCCAGCCCCGGCCATAGTCATTTGGGGACTGAATCTTTGGCAGCACCAGAACAAATGACTATATGACCCTTACATGGCCCAGGGTCCGGCATTGCCCAGCTCTGGAGGGACAGGAAGGGGGGTGTCTCAGTCCTCTGCACTCTCTTCCTCTGGGATGGGGAGTGTTTGCATGCTCGGGGTCTCTGGGGGTCTCTCACGGCTTCACTCTGAACCGGCCCTGGGCAGCTTTCACTGCTTAACCCGCTGTGCTCCAGTGCCCCTGAGACTACTAAATGGCTTTGTCCCAGCCACCTCTGAGGCCATCCCATGGGGCTGGGGGTCTGTGGGCCCCTCGGACGTGGGCAGAATGTCCTTCCCAAGCAGGCTGCCAGCTGTGGGCGGAGAGCTTGTTTCCAGGCCCGTGGGCATCTCCCGCGCAGCTTCGTGTGCTGCACGGGTGACCTTGTGGTCTTAAACCATGCCTTCTAGTTAGTTGCAATCTTCCACCCAGAGCTAGCAGAGGAGGGAACTGAGCCCCTAAGGAGAATTGGGCTGTCTCCAAGAGAAGCCTGCTATCTCCATGAGCTCCAAGCCAATCAGCAAACATATGTGAAACCCCATCCAACAGGGACCCCCACAGAATGACCCAATGAAAAGACAGTAATGCCTCAAAAACGCTGGGCACTTCCTGAGAGCGAGAATCCTGATAGAGCGCTCCACCTGGTCTCCTCTCGAACCAGACGCTTTAGTGCCGCTTGTCAATCACATAAAAGTTTCTGCTTCTTTGCAAATCGTTTCCCGGCTTTTTATTTCTGTACGAAGCCTCCCCTCGGCAACCAGCTTTTCAAGGTACTATTATTTATTTATTTATTTTTCAGGATGCCTCACATATTTATTACGGAACCAACCCACTAGTCCCCAAACATGTTGAGCCGTCGCGACAGGGGTGCCATCTCCAGCTGGCTGTGGTGGGGAAGGGAGTGACCAGGATCCAGCACACACATTCAAGTGCACTTCCTCACCGACCCAGCATGGTTTTCCCCAGTCTCATGGAGTGAGACCTGATTTTGTTAACCAGTTTTCATCAGAACCCACTGGGGACTGGGACGATTGTTTTTGGATTTTTGGCCAGGAATCTCTCGATCCTGCAGGCTTAGGCGAGCGAGAAGAGTTGGGAACACTCACCACGGTGGCGGAGGGAAGGAGAAGGCTCTTTATTTATTTTTCAAAAATAATTTTCATTGTGCTCTCTTACAGTGGTAATCTACATTAAAAGATTCACAACAAATCACTCATGCCTGGTCTTTTTTAAAAAATGATTTATTTTTATTTATTTACAAGTAAGAGTTACAGACAGAGAGGTTGGTCTTTCATCCACTGGTCCACTCCGGAAATGGCCACAATGGTCAGTGCTGGGCCAGGCCGAAGCCAGGAGCCAGAAGCCTCATCCTGGTCTCCCCCATGGGAGTGCAGGGGCCCAAGCACTTGAGTCATCTTCTGCTGCTTTTCCCAGGCCATAGCAGAGAGCTGGCTCTGCAGTGGGTGCCCACATGGGACGCTGGCGCGTTAGCAGTGAGCTGGATCTGAGGTGGGCACCCACATGGGACGCTGGTGCTGCAGGTGGCAGCTTTTCCTGCTGCACCCCAACACCAGCCCTTCGTGCCTACTCTGTAGACTGTCCCCTGGTTTTGTCTGTTGTGGCTGGATCCCAGAGCCACAGCTGCAGGAGAGAGATCTGAGTGCTGAAGCAGCATTCTGCTCTGCTGGGGAGCGGTGTAAACCAGTCCTCAAAGACTGTTCCTGCTCCCAGAATGACTTGCTGTCTGTTGCAGCCTCTATGCTGGCCACAAGGAGGCGCTGCTTCTCTTTCGTGCTCCGTTCCAGCCACAAGACCACCTGTTCAGGTCATGCAGGCAAATGCGTTGTTCTCTCAGTCCTAAAAGAGTTTTGAAAACTTATCTCCCTCTGGAAAATTAAAAAAAAAAAAAAAAAAAAAGCCGGCGCCGCGGCTCAATAGGCTAATCCTCCGCCTGCGGCGCCGGCACACCGGGTTCTAGCCCTGGTCGGGGTGCCGGATTCTGTCTCAGTTGCTCCTCTTCCAGTCCAGCTCTCTGCTGTGGCCCGGGAGTGCAGTGGAGGATGGCCCAGGTCCTTGGGCCCTGCACCCCATGGGAGACCAGGAGAAGCACCTGACTCCTGGCTTCCGATCAGCGCAGCGAGCCAGCCACAGCGGCCATTGAGGGGTGAACCAACGGAAAAAGGAAGACCTTTCTCTCTGTCTCTCTCTCTCACTGTCCACTCTGCCTGTCAAAAAAAAAAAAAAAAAAAAAAAAAAAAAAAAAAAAAGGGAAATAAAATCGGGGCCGACGCTGTGGCTAGCGGGTAAAGCCACCACTTGTGATGCCGGCATCCCATATGTGTGCTGGTTTGAGCCCTGGCCCCTGGCTCCTGGCTTCTAGCTTCAGTCTGGTACAGTGCAGGCTTTTGCAGACAGAGAGAGTTTCTTTCATCACTCCCCAAATGGCTGCAGCGGCCGGAGCTGGGCTGATCTGAAGCCAGGAGCTTCTTCCAGGTCTCCTACATAGGTGCAGGGGCCCAAGCACTTGGGCCATCTTCTGCTGCTTCTCCAGGCGTATTAGAAAGGAGCTGAATCAGAAGTGGAGCATCCAGGACATGAAACAGCGGCTTAGCCTACTATGCCACAGCACCAGTCTAATAAATAAACATTTTTAAAAAATCGTATCTACAGGGACATTTCCCATCCAGCACCCTGCTTATGCTCCTGGGAACACAGCTTACCACCCACATAGCAGACACAGATGGAGCTCTAGCTTCAGCCCGAGATGGCTGTTATGGCCATTTCTAGTGGTAGATCACTTTCTCTGTGTCGCTCTGCCCTTACCCAGTCCTGCTTTTTATCTTTATGTACATGCTTGTTAGTAGCTATTGACACAACTCTGTTGAGAATTCTCAGGTGAGCAGCTGGGACAGCACATGGGCAGGGCCGCCCTGCTCACCAGCTCTATCACTTAACCAGAAGCCTGAACCAGAGCAAGACCCCAAGAAGTTTGTTTAAACATTCACAACTGTATCCCTCTACGGAAACCTTTAGTAAAAGGTGAAAGGTTTATGCATTTTGAAAATCAACTAGAGCATGGCCATTAGGGCTTATAATTTGTTCCTTGTGTGACTGCAACTCCTATTTCTCAAATGATGGGTACTTAGCCCAAGGAATAACGCTTACATCATTATATCTAAGAATACTGTAAGTAATGGTAGCAATTTTTTTTTTTTTTTTGTACAGGCATAGTTAGACAGTGAGAGAGAGAGACAGAGAGAAAGGTCTTCTTTTTTCCGTTGGTTCACCCCCCAAGTGGCCGCTACGGCTGGCACTACGCTGATCCGAAGCCAGGAGCCAGGTGCTTCTCCAGGTCTCCCATGCGGGTGCAGGGCCCAAGCACTTGGGCCATCCTCCACTGCACTCCCTGGCCACAGCAGAGAACTGGACTGGAAGAGGGGCAGCCGGGACAGAATCCAGCGCCCCAACCGGGTCTAGAACCCGGTGTGCCAGCGCCACAGGCGGAGGATTAGCCTAGTGAGCCGCGGCACCAGCCAGCAAATTTTAAAAATTCAAATAATACATTTATTTTTACATGAAAACACTTGAACTAGTTGCAATGCATTGTGGGTATGCAAATGAGCCTGTCTATTTGCCCTTTAGACTCTGGAAATACCTTGGTTCTTTGGGGCCACATTACTGGGGTGAAGTGGAGGTGTTCTCCTCTGGGACTTAAACTCCCTTCTGGTCACCTGGAGGCTTTCCCATTTTACCTGTTGGTACATTGGGATTTTGATTATGATTTATTTAAAAAAGGGGCTTTTCAATGGATGGAAGATCTCTCTCTCTCCCTCTTTCTCTGTAACTCTGCCTTTCAAATATATATGTACATATATATATATTTGAAGACTTATTTATTTGAGAGAGTTATAGAAAGAGAGAGGGAGGGAGAGAGAGAGAGAGGTCTTCCATCCGCTGGTTCTCTCCAAATGGCTGCAAGGGCTGAAACTGAGCTGATCCGAGGCCAGGAGCTTCTTCTGGGTCTCCCACATGGGTATAGGAGCCCAAGCATTTGAGCCATCTTCCACTGCTTTCCCAGGCCATAAGCAGAGAGCTGGATCAGAAGTGGAGCATCCGGGACACAAACTGGCACCCATATGGGATGCTGGTGCCACAGGTGGAGGCTTAGTCTACTATACCACAGCACCAGCTCTGATAAATAAATGTTTTTAAAAAACATATTTAAACTTAAGAAAAAAACTTTTGATTTAATTTGTATCATAGCTTCATCATATATTATATATTCATGTCTTTCAAAATAGTTTTATAATTTTAAAGATTTTTTGTTAGATTTATTTTACTCCTAATATATTACAGTATGTGTGGCTGGTACAGATTTCCAAAGTTAGAATTTATTTGAAAGACAGAGAGAGACAGGGATCTTCTATCTCTGGTTTACTCCCCAAATGTCTACATAGGCCAGACCAAAGCCAGGAGCTAAGAACTCCATTCAGGCTTCCCAAGTGGGTGACAGGGACCCAGGAACTTGGACATCACCTCTGCCTCCCAGGTGCACACCAGCAGGAAGCTGGCTCAGAAGCTGGGACTTGAACCAGGAACTCCAGTGTGGGATGTGGGGTCCTAGGAGGTACTTAAGCTGCTGTGCCAAATGCCTGCCCCATTAAAAATTTTTTTAAAAATTTATTTTCATTTTATTTGCAAAGCAGAGAGACAGAGATAGATGGAGAGAGACCTAGTTGCTGGTTCACTCCCTGAATGCCCACAATAGCCAGGGCTGACCAGGCTAAAGCCCGCAGGTGGGATCTCCATCCGCATTTCACGTGGGCAGCACGGGACCCAAGTACTTGAGCCACTAATGCGGCCAGGGAAGTCACTAACCTCTCCAGGTCACCAGCCTCACCGTCACCCCTTTTGGGCAGTGGGAAACAGAAGCTTCCAGTGGTTTCACCGCTTAGAATCAATACCATCAGGCCCCCTACCTTGGCTTAGAGTCCCTGCCTGTCTTTGGGTAGCACTAAAATTAACTCACTGAGTTGGGGGAGTGGTGGTGAAGCCAGCTTGTCGCTCCCCCATTCGAAGAGGAACGACACAGGACCCTGCGCTGTTTTTTTGTCTGCTCGGCCCTTCCCGGGTTAGCTGCTGGTCCCTCACTCGCGGAGGAACAACGCCGTCCGTCCCGGGTTAGCTGCCGGCCCTTCCACCTCCGTGGAGGGGCGGCACCCCCCGCCGCTTTCCCTGCTTCCGCGGAGGAGCGGCACACCGCCGGCTGGCCGGCCGGCTCTCTCGGGGGCTGCTCAGATGTTCCTCAGGTGTTCCCCCAGATGTTCCTGGTGCATGGTGTGTCTCTCCTTTATAGTCCTCTTCCACCAATCCCAACTCTGCTACCCACACGCCGAGCACGCTGCTCTCCTCCAATCAGGAGCAGCTCCTGCAGCTTATCAGTCAAACTGGCGAGAGGCAGCTGCGTAGAAGTTGTTTGGTCTCTCTCTCAGTGCCATATTGTGGGAGAGCAGATGCATAAAATAAGTCTTAATTCCAGTAACTTAGTCTAGTCTCAGTTGCTCCCCACACCAGCTGTGGGAGGTATCCTCGCCTGCCCATTCAAGATGGCCGCAGACTTAGGAAGTGCAGCCAAAGCGAGACTTTATTATTGGCCTTGCGAGGTCGGTGTCCGTGAGCAGACACACCGGGAGCAGTTACAGCAAGCGGCTTCCACCCTAGCACGCAGGTCCCCCCTGGCTGTGTACTGCGGGGGTACAATCTTCCTGGACATTGCCCAGGTTACTAAGATACCTTCCTCCTTCCCTCTGTGTCCTTCGATTTCCTCTTGGCTACTCCCTAGCATCCTGTTTGCCTGGTTCAGTTTTGCTGCATCTGCAAGTCAGCTATCTAACTTTCCATTTAAACCTTTTTATTAATGAAGAGAACAGATTTCACATATTTCATAGGTAGTTCTAGGAAGATAACCGTCCCCCTTTCCCTCCTTCAATCTCCTTCCTTCCTTCCTTTTTTTTCCCTTTAATTTTTGCAAAAACATACTCTAATCCACTCAATAATCACGGGTGTAATTCATCACCAACCATAATATTCAACAGGTAAGAAGTAGGAACACCAGAAATCCACAGGACCATTCTGTGTTGAAAATGGACAAGCAGACATGTTCTTACAAATCCGACCTCTTTATTTATTTATTTATAAACTTCAGGCTTTTTAAAAAATATTTATTTATTTAGTTGAGAGGCAGAGTTACAGAGAAGCAGAGGCAGAGAGAGAGAGAGAGAGAGAGGTCTTCCATCCACTGGTTCACTCCCCAGATGGCTGTGATGGCCAGACTGCACTGATCCAAAGCCAGGAGCCAGGAGCTTTTTCCAGGTTTTCCATGCAGGTGCAGGGGCCCAAGGACACGGGCCATCCTCCTCTGCTTTCCCAGGCCATAGCAGAGAGCTGGATTGGGAATGGAGCAGCCGGGACTTGAACTGGCGCCCATATGGGATGCTGGCACTGCAGGTGGCGGCTTTACCTGCTACACCACAGCGCGGGCCCCCGTCCTCTTTATTTTTACACTCTTTGGTCCCATTTCCAGTTTTATTTTTGTTCTCAAATTGTTATCCTCCCATTTTCCGAAGGACCCTCTAGCCAACCTGTAAGTAAGTGGTCATCAATTCCAGCATTTGAAAATCACACCTGAAATCCCTGGAGTGACAGCATGGAGCTGACCAGCCTGGCCCTGTGGGGCGTCCCGAGCACATCAGGTACCCATATTCAGTGTCCTTTCCCACTTTCCCCCGCCAGCAGCCCATCCCACCTCCCCCAGCCAAATTCCACAGCCTCAGTCAGGGTAGGGGATGCGCAGAGGGAGGGGCTGGAATTCTTTTTAGAGTCACTTTCAAGGGTCCTTTAGACTCACACACTTCCCACTGGTCCCCTTGGCTTTGTCCCAGTCCTTTAACCTGAGTATAATGAGTCCACCCTTTCTCTACTGTTTGCACGGCTGTCTCAGTGGTCAGGAGCACCTGGTAGGGGCCCTCCCAGCACGGCTGCAGTCTGTCTTCCTTCGAGGTCTTTATCAGCACCAGGTCGCCGGGCTCAAAGTGGTGAACCAGGAACTCGAGAGGTGGAGGCTGGGCAAGGAGTCCTTTGAACCTTGGGGATGATAAAGCAGAGGATGAGGCTGGTACACAGCTCCTTGGACACTGATGCTTGGTTTCCAGGGTAGGGAGGGTGCAGTCCTACCCAAGGGAGCCCAGATAGCAGTTCCCAGGGGGACAGTGCCACCTCCCTTCTCAGAGCCGCTCTAATCCTAAGGAGTGCTACTGGGAAGCATTTGGTCCGAGGTAGCTTAGTTTCCAAGGATAGTTGAGCCACCTGCTTTTCAGGTGTTTAGTCATCTTTCTCCCTTTCCTGCAGAGAAAGGATGCCGGGGAAGGTGGTAGTCCCAGTTAACCAAGCTTTCCCATAAGCCCCTTCAGTGTCATTGATGTAAAGTGACTTCTGTTGTCTGAATCAACATTCTCTATGAGGCCAAATCCAGGTATAATTTGTTCTAAAATGATTTTGATGACATTTCCAGTGGAGGCGGGTTGTGAGTGAGAAAGCTCCCACACAGCCGGAAGAATGATGTACAATCCTGGGCTCCCCACCTGAGGCATTTCTGTAGTACACCAGAACACTGAAATGGCCCGCACCCAGGAGGCCTTCCTCCTGCCGTGTGTTTTCTAATTACCTTCTTATTTATCCTCTGACATGTTACACAACCTCCATACACCTGCTTAGCCACGGTGTAGACGCCCACACTCCCACAGTCTCCACATGTTGCATCACACACAGCCTGGGGACGCCACTGGCTCCCTTTCTGCAGCACGCACATCGGTCCCCTCGATATGGGTTTACGTATTTCCCAGTTCTGGGTGGTTCCTCTCTTTCCTCTGTAGTGCACTAGGGATGTGCGGGATTAGATTGAATGATTTTTTTAAAAAAGATTTATTTATTTATTTGAAGGTCAGAGTTACACACACACACACACACACACACACAGAGTGCGTGTGAGAGAGAGAGGTCTTCCATCCGATGGTTCACTCCCCTATTGGCCACAATGGCCGGGGCTGTGCCAATCCGAAGGCAGTAGCCAGGAACCTCCTCTGGGTCTCCCAGGAGGGCGCAGGGGCCCAAGGACTTGGACCATCTTCCACTGCCCTCCCAGGCCATAGCAGAGAGCCGGATCGGAAGTGGAGCAGCCGGGACTCGAACCAGAGCCCATATGGGATGCCAGTGCTTCAGGCCAGAGCGTTAACCTGCTGCACCACAGCGCTGGTCCCAGATTGAATGATTTAATTCCTTCTTCTAGGGAGCTTTGCTTAGCAGCTTCCTGTGCAACCCTGTTTCCTATACCTTCCATAGACTTTCCCTTTGATGGCCATTTACCGGAACTACAGCCACTTCTGCAGGAAGTAAGAGGTTTCTAGAACTTGTGTTGCTAATTCTCCACGTGCAGTTCCTTTCCTCTACTATTTATAAGGCCCCTCCCTGTCCAGACTTTCCCACAAGTATGTCAACCTTGTAGGCAAGTTTAGAATCCACGTGTGTAGGACCTCGGCCCTCGAGGAGTTTTTGAGCTTGAGGGAGAGCCTTCAATTCACAGGTTGGGCCACCCAGTTGTTAGGTAATTGTCCACCCTCACCTAAGGATTGACTGTTACCACCGATGACAGCGTAACCGTGTGTCTCTCTCCCTCTGTTCCTCGGGACGAACCATCCACGACCAATCTCACCCCATTGCATGGTGGGGCTTCCCTGGGATCAGGCCTGGCCCTAGTCTTGTGTCCTAAGCAGTTGTGGTCTGACGGCTCTTGGCTGGCCTTTCCTTTTCACAGGAACCCCCTGCATCACGTGTCTGCTGTCCTACTGCCTGAATTTCTTCCGGAGACCATGGAAGGGGGTCGGGTCTTTTGAGCACAAGAGTCAATCTACAATCTGCCATTCTGCCGTAACTGGCCGGTCTCAAAAGCTTTCTGAGTTTTTTTGTTTTTGGCAAAGGCAGATTCACTATTCCTGATATCCCCACTGGGTTGATTTTTTTGCTGTTTTTTGCTAAGTAAGGGTCCCAAGTGTTTTGCCCCTTTTTCTACAAACTGCAGTTGACTTTTGTTGACTTGTAAAGCCTTTCTTTCCCAAAAAGTTAAGCAAGTTTACAGTGATCTCTGACACTTCACGCCTCTCTTTCCCAAGATTAGAAGATCATCTACATATTGTGGAAGGTCTGAACCCTCCCAAGACTTTTTCTAACACTTGGCCAAATATATCTGGGGCTTCTGCAAAGCCTTATTGGTAACACAGTCCAGTGGTAGTGTTTTCTTCCGTTTTCAGGATTTTCCCACTAAGAAGTTCTCTGCTTCCCTGGTTGGAGGGACAAGCCCAAAATGCAGCTTTTAAACCCACCACACTAAACTGTGTCCACATGGGATCTGACCAAGGAGGGTGTAAAGACTTGGCAATGGGGCCAGCACTGTGGTGCAGGGGGTTAGTGCCCTTGCCTAAAGCACCAGCATCCCACCTGGGCGCCGGTTCGAGATCCGGCTGCTCCGCTTCCAGTCTAGCTCTCTGCTGTGGCCTGGGAAAGCAATGGAGGATGGCCCAGGTCCTTGGGCCCCTGCACCCACGTGGGAGACCTAGAAGAAGCTCCCAGCTCCTGGCTTCGGATCGGCACAGTTCCTGCCGTTGCAGCCAACTGGGAAGTGAGCCATTGGATGGAGGACCTCTCTCTTTCTGCCTCTCCTCTCTCTGTGTAACTCTGACTTTCAAATAAATAAATAAAATCTTAAAAAAAAAAAAAAACGACTTGGCATATGGGGTGACAGGTCTGATTTATACCTTGCTCACCCATACTTGGAGACAAATCTTTCCCTCTTCCTCCTCAGTTAGGGTACCCATTAGTCCTCGTATTTGTTCCTCATCCACTCTAATCTTAAACCCACTCTCACAATCAGGTCTCAGCCCAGGAGATTAATTCCTGCCTCAGGTTCATATGAAAGTGACCCCTCAACTTGTTCTGATCCTAGTCTGATTAGCAGTTTTGGAACCTTTACCCCCATTTTTTCCCTGAAGAATTCTGTGCCCTTTGGCCGATGTGTCAGGGAAGAAGGAGCAGCTCCAGGGCCAACCAGAAGCAGTGTCTCTGCCCCTTCAGGGCCCGGCATGAAGTTTATCCAGGGTTCCTGGTGGGACCCACTCAGAAGCAACCCCCTCCCCCTCCCCCTTCATCAGAAGTCACGAGGGGGGTTACCTTTTCTTCTCTCTTCCATCCTGGACACTCTCTCTTGAAACGTCCTGTCTCTCCACACCTGCCACATCCAGCTGCCCTCCGTATTCCCCCGCCCTCAGCCATTTGTTGAACGTCAGGATTTCCCCATCTTTTGAGGGAGGGATGCATTTATTTGAAAGTCAAAGTTACAGGGAGAGGGAGAGGTGTTGGGGGGAGGGATCTTCCATTCGGTGATTCACTCCCCAGACGGCCACAATGGCTGGGGCTGGGCCAGAACCAAGCCAGGACCCAGGGGCTTCATCCAGGTCCCTCACGTGGGCGGCAGGAGCCCAGATCCTTGGACCATCTTTCACTGCTTTCTCCAGGCCATTAGCAAGGCACTGAATTGGCAGTGGAGCAGCCAGGACACAAACCAGCACCCATACAGGATGCCGATGCCCCTGGCAGTGGCTTTACCTTCTACACCACCACACTGGCTAACGAGGGGGATTCTTATCCAATCCTTTTTTTTTAATCTCTTCTATGGTGGAAATGATAACTTTTACTTTTTGTTTTTAGCTGAACTTAGGCCAAAAGACCGAGGGTTCACAAATCAGGTTTTTAGGCCAAACACAGCAGCAATACTTAAAACCATTTTTTGCTTTTCTTTGTTTCTGGTCTGAGTGGTGACCCCCCCCCCCCCCAAGACACCAACATTCTCCCCAGTAGACTCTGGGGAACGTCAGAGCCTCTTCACGGCCCTGCCCTCCAGGTCTAGAATTCTGCTTTCCCATTTTTGACTCAACTCTGCCTTTCCCTGTATGCTCAATCTGCCATAATAGAGACTTCCTTCACACCACTCCAAGTCTTCCTGTGAGCTCAACCCCCAGCAGCAGAGGTTTCTTGCACACCCAGGACCCAGTTCGTCCATCTCTGGCCATTTCCCACGCAAGAGAATGAGACCTTGGGTCAGGACTCTGCACTCACTTCTTATCTTAGTCACACACACGCACTCAGCCTCCAAAAATACCCAACCACCAAGGCAGTTCTTAGAGTCCAACTTTTCCTACCTTGGCTCTTGCACGAGGTTGCTTGGTTCCTGCGGTGCCTCCATGTGCAATTCTGTGTCCCTGCCACTGTCTTCTGAATGACAATCTTGAGCTTTTCTGTGGGGGGATGCTGCACCCAAAATCGGGTGGGGTGCATCTCCCTCTGTGCCAGAATCCCCCTCCATGCAGGCCCAGAGATCCTGGATGAGCCCCGAGTTAGTAGGAAATATCCTTACCTAGGCACTCAAGAGAGGGACTCAGACTTAGGAAGTGCCGTGGAAAGTGAGACTTTATTACCTGTCTTGTAAGATCAGGTATCTGATGAGCAGGCACACCTGGCGCAGTTACAACAACCAACAACCTAGGATAAATCCTAGGTCCCTCCCCCAGCTCCTCATTGGCTGAGTACTATAGGGTGTACAGTCTTCTCGGAGGTCGTCCAAGTTACAGAATGACTGCCCTCCTCCCTTCTCTGGCCTTTGATTTCCTCTTGGCTACTCCATAACATCTTGCTTGCCTGGTGAGTCTGGTAACATCTGCAAGTCAGCTCACAGTAGTTTTCCATTCTGTGTTGCAAATGGCCCACCAGACACTTTGTTACAGCAGCCCTAGGAGATTCTCATCAGCAGACCATGATGTCACCTGCTTCTCCATAGATAACACCTTGAGGGCTGGTATTGTCTCCAGGGGTTTTGTTCAGGAGAATGGCAGGCTAGGGGCAGAAAGTAACTCCCACCTGCATGTAGCCCCCAGACTGAAGCCCACGTGGCCATCATTAAATTCCCTGAAGAGCATGGCCATAAGCATCACCGACCAGCCTGGAATTTGGATGTGCATTGCACCTCTCAGCCCATCTTCAGTCTATAAGAACCTTTACCTTTTACCCCTCGGAGGGCCCGGAAATGAAGCAATAGCTGCCTGGCTCCTTCCTTTGTGCTTGGCAAATAAACACCTCCTCTCTTCTACCTCCCTGATGCCAGCGATCGGCTTTCTGCTTGTCGGATGAGCGGACCCAGGTTTGGGGGTTCTGTAATAACTCCTCCAACTAGTTCTGGAGATTCGTTCTAGAACAGAACCAGCACCAACTAAAAACAACCAACAGGGCTGCTGCCTATGTCCCCATGAAGATCTTTAGCTAATTATATGGTCATTATAATAAAATTACCGTAGACTTCTGATATTTTCAAAATAGGGAGGGGGGTAGAAAATGGGCAGTACTCAAGCCCTACACCTAGCTCTACCCTCTCTGAATATTCAATGAATGGGCGTCACCCAAGACGCCTCCAGATCACATAGAGATGGCCCTGAACGTGCAGCTCTCTTGTGCATACCCACACCCTTTCCTGAGTGTGGTTATATTTTGCACATAAACAAATCTTGTTTCTCTGCTGACTTTTGCCTACATGTCATCCTGGAATTCTTTTCCCAGCCACCCCCATGACACCATCACCTGCTCCCTCCTGGAGTGCCCAACAGCAGGAAACTGGATTGATTGCAAGCACACTAGCCAGGACTGGACCAGGCGCTCTGATATGGGATATCACGTGAGCGTGACAAGCTTCATTCCAAGTCCTAATTTGTACTGTTTTTCCGGTTGCAGTTGGAAACTCTGGTAGAGACACTGAACACAGTGAAGATAGCACGCATCTTTTCCTTGTTCCCATCATAGCTTTTATGACCCCCATTAAGTATGAAGTTTGCTGTAGACACGTTTGCCAAATAATCAGCCTCAAGTGGGAGCTGCTCAAAAGGAAAGCTGTATTTACTTGCAATGAGTAAAGGAGACAGTAGGAAGGTACAGTTCCCCAAGGAATCTGTATTGGGGAGAAGCAGGTTTCTAGGGCATGTTCAGGATGTAGACAGGGGAGCAGGGGGGCCGGTGCCGTGGCATAATGGGTAAAGCTGCTGCCTGTGGTGCCAGCATCCCATATGGGCACCGGTATGAGTCCCGGCTGCTCCACTTCCGATCCCTCGCTCTGCCATGGCCTGGGAACGCAGTAGAAGATTGGCCAAGTCCTTGGGTCCCTGCACCCAGCCGGGAGACCCAGAAGACCACTGCAGCCATCTAGGGCATGAACCAGCAGATGGAAGACTTCTCTCTCTCTGCCTCTGCCTCTCTGCAACTCTGCCTTTCAAATAAATAAATAAATCTTAAAGGGGGGGGGAGGGGAGCTGGAGGGTGCTTCCTTCTTGCAAGTACTTAGCTTTATACATTGTGTACTGAAAAAATCTCACGCAGACTGGCTTTATTGCAGCTTTCCTGGTTTGTGGTCGTCTGGGCCTCTCTGAGTGCGATGTCGCAAAGTACGTTTTCTTGAAACGGCCACTGTCAGATTCTCTGCCCCTGTCCTTTGTCCTAAATCTTACACTCAGGTTACAATAGTGGTGCTTCCTGGGCATGTGGACGGGGCCTATGTTTAGAATGCCTTGAGTGCTGCTGTTGCCTTCGTAAAATTCTTCCTTTTTAAAAATATTTGTTTATTTGAGAGACAGAGTTGAGAGAGAGAGAGAGAGAGAGAGAGAGAGAGAGAGAGAGAGAGAATATGAACCTTTGATCTCATGGTTCACTTCCCAAAAGGCCACGTTGGCCAGGGCTGGGCCAGGCTGAAGCCAGGAGCCAGACTCCATCTGGGTCTCCCACGTGGGTGGCAGGGAACCAAACACTTGGGTCATCTGCTGCTGCCTTTCCCAGGCCATTAGCATGGAATTGGATTGGAAGTGGAGCAGCTGGGACTGGAACCGGCACCCACATGGGATGCTGGAACTGCAGGCAGCAGCTTTACCCACTATACCACAGTGCTGGCCCCATGAACGTACACTTTGATGAGGTGTTTTTTTTTTTTTTTTTTTTTTTTTGACAGGCAGAGTGGATAGTGAGAGAGAGACAGAGAGAAAGGTCTTCCTTTGCTGTTGGTTCACCCTCCAATGGCCTCTGCGGCCGGCGCACCGCGCTGATCCGATGGCAGGAGCCAGGAGCCAGGTACTTCTCCTGGTCTCCCATGGGGTGCAGGGCCCAAGCACTTGGGCCATCCTCTACTGCACTCCCTGGCCACAGCAGAGAGCTGGCCTGGAAGAGGGGCAACCGGGACAGAATCCGGCGCCCCAACCGGGACTAGAACCTGGTGTGCCGGCGCCGCTAGGCGGAGGATTAGCCTAGCGAGCCGCGGCGCCGGCCTTCGATGAGCTTTTTAAAAAGAAAAGTTTTAAACTTACAAAAAAATTGTGACTAGTTCAGAGTTTCCAGATCCCTCACACCCAGTTGGCCCTGTTACTATCATTTTACTGTTAGTATGGAATATTTGTTACAATTAATGAATCAATAGCTCCCCATTTATTCAGATGTCCCAGTCTTATCTAATGTCCTTTTTCTGTTCTGGGATTGCATCCAAGACACCTCATTATGTTTAATTGTTGTTCTGTCTCCCTGAGTTCCTCTGGCTTGTGAGTTTCTCAGGCATGCCTTGTTTTGATGAGTGTGGTGCTTTGGAAAGATATTGGCTGGATATTTTACTGACCCTCTCTCGGCTGGGATTTGTCTGCTATTTTTCTCATGAGACTTGAGTGATGTGAGGGCACAGAGATAAATCCTTCTCATCACCTTGTATCAATAAATTATTCAGTTTTTCTTTTTTAAAGTAATTATTAGGGGCTGGTGCTGTGGCATAGTAGGTAAAGCCACCACCTGTGATGCCGGCATCCCATATGGGTGCTCGTTCGAGACCTGGTTGCTCTACTTCTGATCCAGCTCTCTGCTATGGCCTGGGAAAGCTGTGGAAGATGGCACAGGTGGTTGGGCCCCTGCACCTGCCTGGGAGACCCAGAAGAAGCTCCTTGTTTTTGCCATAGTGGCCCATCTCGGGAGTGAACCATCAGATGGGAAGCTCTCTCTCTCTCTCAATCTTTCTCTGCCTCTCTGTAATTCTGCTTTTCAAATAAATAAATAAATATTTTAAAAAAGAATTATTTATTTGGAAGAGAGAGAGAGGTATCTTCCATTCATTGGTTTACTCCCCAAATGCCCACCATAGCTTAGGCTGAGCTGGGATGAAACCATGAAACCAGGAGCCCAGAACTCTGCCTGGGTTTCCCACATGGGTGGCAGGGTTCCAAGGACTAGAGCCATCACCTGTTGTCTCCCAGGACGTGCAGCAGCAGGAGACTGAATGGAAAGCAGAGAGAGACACTTCCATACAGGATGACGGCATCTTAACTGCTGGGTCCAACGCTTGCCCCCTTCTAAGGTACAGCTGAGTGGCATTAAATAGATTCCTACTGTAACGCAATCTTCACCACTAGTGGGATCATACAGTGTTTGTCTTTTTGTCTGGCTTATCTCACTTAGCCAAAGTCTTCAAGGTTCATCCATGCCATAGCGTGCATCAAAATGTCACTCCTTACAGATAAAGAGTGTCTACTTTACGGATATGTCACATTTTGTCCAGCCATGTTGGGGGCTGAACAGGACTTTTCTCCTGGAATCCATGCAGAGATTTAAACTCTGAAGTCTAAATGCGTTGAGCGATTAGGAGTGGAGACATGGTCTACTTACAGCACTGGAGAGGTGCGCTGGGTGGGAAGCCTTGGGGGTCATTGGAGGAATGTCCTCAGAAGGAAGTTCTCACCTGAGCGTTGGCTGTTTGGGTTGAGTTCGGCCTCGCCTCTCCCTCTGCTCCCTGGCTCACCACATGACTGTTCCCCCAGACCTGCTCCAGCATGGCCAGCGTCCACCAGATGCCGGATTAACTGGGTTGCCTGATCCTGAGCTGTGACCCTCCACACTGTAGGCTGACACAAACCTTTTCCTTCCCAAGAGCCTCCTTGTGGGTATTTTAGTCAAAGTAAGGAAGAGCTGACTCAGCGCTCCATTTGTGCACCACTTGGGTTAGTCCCACCTTTTGACTGTTGTGACTAGGTCCCTGCACTATTTTTAAATTACCTTTAAAATTAACTGACAGTAAAACTGACCTTTTTTGGCATACAGTTCTATGATTTTTAACACAAGCTTAGATTTGCATAACCACCGCCACAATCAGGATACAAAAAGAATTATCCCCCAGCCGCACCCCAGTGCTCTCATGCTGCCCTGTGAAGCTGCACCTTCTCTCTACTTGTAGAATTAGATTTTTCGGGCTGGCACCACGGCTCACTAGACTAATCCTCCGCCTTGCAGCGCCGGCACACCGGGTTCTAGTCCCAGTCGGGGCGCCAGATTCTGTCCCAGTTGCCCCTCTTCTAGGCCAGCTCTCTGCTGTGGCCAGGGAGTGCAGTGGAAGATGGCCCAAGTACTTGGGCCCTGCACCTCATGGGAGACCAGGAGAAGTACTTGGCTCCTGTCTTTGGATCAGTGTGGTGCACCGGCCGCAGCGCACCGGCCGCGGCGGCTATTGGACGGTGAACCAACGGCAAAGGAAGACCTTTCTCTCTCTCTGTCCACTCTGCCTGTCAAAAAAAAAAAAAAGAAAGAAAGAAAAAAGAAAAAAAAAAAAGAAAAAAGAATTAGATTTTCATCCCCAGAGAATTTCCTGGGGAGGAAGGTTTATTTGAGTGCATGATTATGCAGGCTCACGGTCCAATCCCAGGTGGCCCCATTACATCAGCCTGGTATCTGTGGGGGGCAGGGTGCCTGTGGGGGGTGGCTAATGGGCCGAGCCAGGAAGCAAAGAGACCCAAGCAGCACTCGCTTCCTTCACATCCACGCATCTCCACTCCACAACTGAATCCAATCTAATTACTTTCCAAGGCCCCACCCACTCAGACACCATAATTCAATTAAGTTCCATTCTTAATCATTGACACAGGCTTTGGGGATCCAGACTCTAACACGGGCCTTTGGGGACACCCCGATGCTTTTCCAAGCTGAAACAGCCACACGACCTGGTCACAGGGGCTCCAGCCCAGCCACCTGGCCCGGTCTCATCACTTCCCAAAGGCTCCTCTTTCAGATACCATCTGTGATTGGATCAAGTCTCTGCTGTTTCCAGTCCATGACTTGGAAATGTAATATGCATGCATTGGCAGCCAAATCCTGTCCAGACTCTAAGATTCCACCTTGGCTCTCCAAAACTCATGTCCTTCTCATATACAACATTCAGTCATTCTAGCTCCAGATGTCCAAAGTCTCAAGTCCAACACGAATTCCAAAGCGCACGGTCTCCTATGAGATTCAAGGCAAACTCCCTTAGCCATGGCTGGGGGACAGGCCCAGAGTACACATTTCCATCCCAGAAACGGGAGACAGCGGAATATAAAGGATTAACAGGACCAAAGCTAGAGCAAAACCCAGCAGGGCAAACAGCACATCCTGAAGCCGGAACCCAGCGTCCTGAGTGCACGGTGAGGGGCGGTCCTGCCCCTGCGGCTTTGCCCACACTCAGTTCAGGCTGGAACCTCCTCTCCACAGCTCCAGCGGACACTGCCTTGGTGGGGATTCAGTGCCAACTCCGACCCCACATTTCCACTTGACGTGGCCATCATTGGGGCTTTCAGCAGCACCTTTGCCCCCGTCAGTTCTCCTGCAGTTTGCAGCATCCTTTGAAATCTAGGTGGAGGCCTCCATGCCCCCACCGCTGTGTTGGCCTCTGCCCCTGCGGCTGCTCTCTGCGGCTGTATGCTGATGTCTGCAGCTTTCCCAGGCCTGCAATGCACTGAATGCCAATTTCCTCGGCACCTGTCTCCTGTTGCTGGTACCTCCACCCTCCTGGGGTCTTCACCCTGGCATCATTCCACTGGGTGCTCCAGGTCAGGGCTCCTACCCTGAGGCACAGCTGCCTGGCCTCCCAGGCTATCCTCTGAGATCTTAGTAATAGACCTGCTACACAAATATTTGTGCACATATTTTTAAAAATTATTGATTTATTTTCTTGAAAGACAGAGGCAAAAAAAAAAAAAGAGAGAGAGAGAGAGAGAGAGACAAAGAGAGGTCATCTACTGGTTCACTCCTTAGATGGCTGCAAAGGCCAGAGCTGTGCTGACCCAAAGCCAGGAGCCAGGAGCTTCTTCAGGGTCAACAACGTGAATGCAGGGGCTCAAGGACTTGGGCCATCTTCTATTGCTTTCCCTGGCCATAGCAGAGAGCTGGATCGGAAGAGCAGCCAGGATTCGAACCAGTGCTCATATGCGATGCCGGCACTGCAGGCGGTGGCTTTACCTGCTACTCACAGCACCGGCCCCAGCGTACATATTTTTGCATGAGCAAGTTTTTATTTCTCACAACTAAATACTTAGAAGTAGGAATTGCTGGGTCTTTCTAAGAACTCTTTCCTAGCAGCTGGCAATGTGGCACAGTGGGTTATGCTGCTGCCTGCAACACTAGCATTCCATAGAGCATCAATTCAAGTCCTGGCAGCTCCGCTTCCAATCCAGCACCCTGCTAAGGCACCTAGAAAAGCCGCAGAAGAAGGCCCATGTGCTGGGTCTCCCACGTGGGAGACCCAGATGGAGTCACAGGCTCCTGGCTTGTCCAGCCGTTGCAATCATTTGGGGAGTGAACCAATGAATGCATAGATCTTTGTCTCTCCCTCTCTGTCACTTTCCTTTTTAAAGATTTATGCGAAAGGTAGAGTTACAGAGAAAAAAAAAGAGAGAGAGAGAGAGAAAGAGAGAGAGAGTCTTTCATCCGCTGGTTCACTTCTCAAATGGCTGCAACAGCCAGAGCTGGGCCAAACCAAACCCAGGAGCCAAGAGCTTCTTTCAAGTCTTCCATATGGGTGCAGGGGCCCAAGCGCTTGAGCCATTTTCCACTGCTTTCCCAGGCGCATTAGCAGGGAGCTGGATCAGAAGTGAAGCTGCCAGGACTCAAACTGGCACCCATATGGGATGCTGGTTCTGCAAGCAGTGGCTTAACCCATTATGCCACAATGCCAGCCTCCACTTTGTCTTTCAAATAAATAAAATTAATATATTTTTAAAAGAACTGTTTTACAGAGTAGCTGTATCAATAATGAGATTTCTAGTTGTTCCACACCTTCCCCAGTATGTGGTAGTATTAGTTAAGCCATTTTCATAGATACCTAGTGGTATCTTATGGTGGTTAATTTGTAGTTTCCTTTTTTTTTTTTTTTTTTTTTTTTTTTTGACAGGTGGAGTTAGACAGTGAGAAAGAGACAGAGAGAAAGGTCTTCCTTCCGCTGGTTCACCCTCAAATGGCGCTGCACCGATCTGAAGCCAGGAGCCAGGTGCTTCTCCTGGTCTCCCATGCGGGTGCAGGGCCCAAGGACTTGGGCCATCCTCCACTGCACTCCCGGGCCACAGCAGAGAGCTGGCCTGGAAGAGGGGCAACCGGGACAGAATCCAGTGCTCCAACCGGGACTAGAACCCGGCATGCCAGTGCCGCAGGCGGAGGATTAGCCAAGTGAGCCGAGGCGCCGGCCATGTAGTTTCATAATGACTTATGACATTGAGCATGTTTTCAAGTGTTTACTGGTCATCCACATATCTCCTTTGGTGAAGTGAAGTTTAAGTCTTTTGTACATCAAAAAAAGTTCTCTTACTGTTGAATTTAAGAATTATTTATGTATTTGGGATGTTGAGAGTTTTTTATTGATCACTCAATCACATTCTCCATGACAAACAAGGACACATATAGAAATTAAGTGCATTTCTTATTTCCTGCGACAGTATGTTCCTGTGTATTAAAAATATTTCTTCTAGATTGAGTTATCAATATTCGAGGTAGTACACAATGATAAAAAGCATATTGCAGGGCCAGTGCTGTGGTGTAGTGGGTAAAGCTGCCTCCTGTAGTGCCAGTATCCCATATGGGCGCTGGTTCAAGTCCCGGCTGCTCAACTTCCCATCCAGCTCTCTGCTGTGGCCTGGGAAAGCAGTGGAAGATGGCCCAAGTGCTTAGGCCTCTGCACCTGTGTGGGAGACCCAGAAGAAGCTCCTGGCTCCTGGCTTCGGATCAGCGCAGCTCTGGCTGTTGCGGTCATCTGGGGAGTGAACCAGTGGATGGAAGACCTCTCTCTCTGTCTCTCTGCCTCTCTGCAACTCTGCCTTTCAAATAAATAAATAAATAAATATTTTTTAAAAAAGCAAATTGCAAACTTTGGTAATTAGTAAACATAAAAAGTAAATTTTTAGGGGTGGGCATGTGGCACCGCAGGTTAAGCTGCCACTTGGGAGCCTCAGCTCTCATGTCCCGGTGTGGACTTCGAATCCCAGTGAGGCTGCCTCCTACGCAGCTTCCTGCTGATGTTCATGTGGGGAGGTGGCAGGTGGCTCAGGTACTTGGATCCACTACCATGTGAAAGACTGAGATTAAGCGCCTGGCTCCTGTCTCCCTTCCTGGCTACTGTGGGTATTTGGGGAGTGACCCAGCAAGTGGCAGATTTCTCTCTGTCTCTCTACATTTCTACAGTTCTGCTTTTCAAATAAATCAAAAACTTTTTTAAAGCATAAAATTTTATTAACAGTAAAAAATTTACTATCTATGTGTACATCTATGAATGAATATTTATTATCACAATTAAATAGAATTTATATTTATCCTTTTTCTGTTGTCTACTTTTTTTTTTTTTAAGATTTACTTAAAAGGCAGAGATACAGAGAGAGAGGGGGAGACAGGGACAGAGAGAGAGAGATCTTCCACTTGTTGGATCACTCCCCAAATGGCCTTAACCACCAGGGTCGGGCCAGGCTGAAGCCAGAAGCCAGGAGCTTCTTTCAGGTCTCCCACATGGGTTCAGGGGCCCAAGCACTTGGGCCATCCTTCACTACCTTCCCGGGCCACAGCAGAGAGCTGGACTGGAAGAGGAGCAACCAGGACAGAATCCAGTGCCCCGACCAGGACTAGAACCCGGTGTGCTGGCGCCGTAGGCGGAGGATAGCCTATTGAGCCGTGGCCCCGGCCCCTGAAAATGATTTTTAAAACACAAGATTTATAGACTCTGGAACAGTCCTGAGGACATATAGCACATAAAGAAACATTTACAGAAAAATACATTAACCTTCGGTAAGAACAGCAATTAGCCTGCAGTGTTTGAAGCCAATGCACTCCCCGGCTCTGCCCTCTCGCCTTGGCCAGGGAGTATAGGGGCCCCACAAGCTCCCAGCTCCTAGTGTTCCTGGGAGGGGCGGGACTGTAGCATTTCTCACCTTCCCTGAAGTTCTGGGCCAGTGCAGCCGAGAAGAGGGGGCTCCCTCCTTCTTCCCCGGGACAGGCAGTCCCTCTTACCCTTGCCCCAGGACAGGCAAGTCCAGAGGACCTCAGGCTGCTGCTCCCCACAAAGACACAGACCACAGAACAAGGGTGTCATTCAGAGATAAGCTAATCAGTGTCCCCCAGATCCAGAGCCCAGGCTCAGACTTTACCTAGGGGCAGAAGCCTAATCTTTCCTCCAGGGAAATCACTTCTGGAAGGACATCAGTGGTGTGAAGACCCACTGAGAGGACACTGGCAATTCACCAGGCATACTGAGATCTTCAAAAACTTCATAGAGGGGTGCATGCTTGGCCTGTCGATTAAGGTATCAGCTAACAGGCCCAGGTCCCTAATCAAAGTGCCACTGGCTAATGCCTGGGAGTGGCTCAGAAGTCTTTACTGTGACTCATTTCTATTTCAAGACCCTAAATGCACCTGATATTCTCCTAAATTGTCTTTCAGGTTTTCAGTCTCATTCCAGGGAGTGATGTAATCACCAGCCACCCTGGACTGGTCCAGACCCCACTGTGAGAGCAATGCCTGAGCATTCAAGGTCATCCTTGGCTTCATTTCTTTTTATTTTTTAAAGACTTATTTTTATTTATTTGAAAAGCAGAGTGACAGAGAGAGGTAGAGAGAGGGAGAGAGAATATCGTCCTTTCACTGGTTCACTCCCCAAATAGCCACAACCACCCGGGCTGGGCCAGGCCAAAGCCAGGAGCCTAGAATTCCATCCTGGTCTCCCACATGGGTGGCAAGGGTCCAACTACTTGGGCCATCTTCCACTGCCTTCCCAGATGCATTAACAGGGAGCTGGATCAGAAGTGAAGCAGCTGGGACTCGAAGTGGCCTCTGATATGGGGTGCTGGTGTCCTAAGCAGCGGCTTCACGTGCTGTGCCACAGCGCGAGCCCCTGGCTGTGTTTCTGAGCTACACCCACGTGGGTTTGTACCCACCCCTCCATGCAATGGTAATCACTTCCCCTCTTACAAATTTCCTCTAAAATGAAAGACACCCACTTCCCCTGCTCATGGAGTCATGGCTTTGCAAATTACTGCCTATGGTTGATCTCCTTATTTGCTGCAAATAAATTGCTCTGTGACAACCCCTGGTGCGTTTCCTAGAATTTGCCAGGGAGAGGGCCCAGTTTCCGGGAGGTAACAAGAATACCTGAATTCAATACCTGGCTCCACTCCTGACTCCAGTGTCCTGCTAATGCAACCTTGGAGACAGCAGTGACGACCGACATCGTGGGTTCCCTGCCACCCATCTGGGAGTGTGGTGTAGTGGGCTGAGTTGACAACTTTAGGCTTTGGCCTGGCCCAGACTTGTGTGCATTTGAGGAGCAAACCAGCAGATGGGACTTCTGTCTGTCTCTGCTTCTCTGCCTTTCAAAAACAAAGTTCATGGAAAGTGTAGATGATTTTTTAAAGATTTATGTTTTTAAATTTATTTGACAGGCAGAGGAGGAGTTGAGAAAGAGAGAGAGAGAGAGATCCATCCAACCACTGGTTCACTCCCCAAATGGCTGCAATGGCTGGGGCTGGGCCAGGCCAAAGCTGGGAGCCTGGAACTTCCTCTGGGTCTTCCATGTGGGTGCAGGGGCTCAAGTGCTTGGGTCTCAAAGAGGCACCCATATGGGATGCCCGCATCCCGGGAGACTTAACCCGCTATGTTAAAATGCCGGCTCTGCAGATGATCTTTTAATTCTGTTTTTTCATGAACTTTTCAAAACCCCTTCTTACAGGCTGGACTGTAGGCAGGATAGTTTGCCAGGGAAAGAGATAGCTGGGGTGGGAGGAGGGGCTGGAAAGGAAAGGAAAAAGGTAAGAAAGGAAAAACCATACCCGAGGAATACTCCTGGAGCCCTGAAGGAAGGCAGCAGACAGGAGAAACATATGTTTCAAAGGAACCCTCAGATGCTGTTGCTTCCGCTGGAGGGACCTGGTTGAGCCCTCTGCAAACTTCTGTGCAAAACAGCTACTCCAACATCAGCCCGGCAGAATAAGTCATTAGCATACACCTCAACCAGTCAAGGAGAACTTCCTGCTTTAGACCTGCAGAAAAGGTTGAGCCAGGCAACCTTGAGAGGCAGGTCCAGGCGAGCAACTTGGGGCAGGCAGGGCAGCCCTCTGGGGTGTTGGTGTGCCTGCCTCGTTCTCCAGGGTCAGGAGACAGAACAGCAGAAAAGAGAGGCAGCAGCACACCTGCACAGACCCGGCAGAGAAGGGGAGGTGCGACTTGGGAGACCGCAGCGATCAACAAACCCGGCCGCAAGGAGGCGCTGCGACCCGGCAGAGAGAAAGGAGAACACAGTGACTCCATGAGCTGCAGCATGGCAAGCCGTCCTGCCCTGAGTCCAGTACCAAGAAGAATCTGCCGCCTCTCTGGGGGCGAGATGCAGACCTGAGCCAGAGCAGCTGCAGACCCCTCCTGCCACTACCCCTGCGACACCGACTCCAGAACTCCCGCAACGGGCACACAGCAAGTCTCGGTGCCCTAGGGAGCTCTCTCCCGACAAGGGCCCGGCCTTGACTGGTTTAGTCATGGAGAAATTGGTGCCTCAGGTACCTCTGAAAACAACAGAGCAACCATACTGGAGTCAGTGGACTTGGCAGCTGGATGTGGTCGGGGAAAAAGTCAAAGAAAGCTCTGTAAAAACCACGGTCACCTCAAGGCGACAGCGGCCACTCCCAGGACTGTGGCGTCCTGCGAGGAGCGACAGTGCAGGGTGCAAGAGATGACACAAAATAATCCAGCCAGTCACTAAACGAAGACACAAACAAACAAAGCAAACGATATTAACAAGCCTCAGCGCTGGGGAGACCAGTGACCAGAGGGGCTGAAATAAATTACCCAAATTGTCTGGTCTCCAACAACAAAAAAAATTAGGAGACACGCCATCATGAGAAACAGGAAAGTACAACTCATACAACAGAAGCTGCCTGTGAAAGTGAGCAGATGCCCGATTTAACAGATAAAGCCTTCAAAGCACTCGTTATGAATATACTCAATAAGCTACAGAAGATCATGCTTAAAGAGAACAATGGCCTGAGGACAATGCCACATCAAACAGAGAGTATGAACAAAGGGGTAGAAATTGTGTAAGGAGAAAACCATTGGGAACGCTGGAGTTGAAAAGTCTCATCATTGAAACGAAGAACTGCCTAGAGGGGCTGAATGGTGGAGATGAACTGGCAGGAAAAGGGATCAGCGAACTTGAAGACCGCGTGGAAGGGATGAGGTAATCCAAGGAACAGAGGGAAATAAACTGAAGAACAATTAACTGAGCCTCAAAGAAACGTGGGATGTCATGAAGTATACCAGCATATGTGTAATGGAAATACCAGAAACAGAACAAAGGAACAGAAAAATATATTAGAAAAAATAGCTAAAAGTGTCCAAATTTACTGAAAAACAATCATCTATATTCCCATTTCATCTTTTCAACTGATTTAAAAAGCAGTTGTGGGGGCTGGTGCTGTGGTGCAGTAGGTTAATCCTCCGTTTGCGGCACCGGCATCCATATGGGCACCAGTTCTAGTCCCAGATGCTCCTCTTCCCATCCAGCTCTCTGCTATGGCCTGGGAAAGCAGCGGAAGATGGCCCAAGTCCTTGGGCCCCTGCACCCACGTGGGAGACCCAGAAGAAGCACCTGGCTCCTGGCTTCAGATTGGCACAGCTCCGGTCTTTGCGGTCATTTGGGGAGTGAACCAACAGAAGGAAGACCTTTTTCCCTGTCTCTCCCTCTCACTGTCTGTAACTCTACCTCTCAAATAAATACATAAATAAAATCTTTAAAAAAAACAAAAGCAAAAGGGGCCAACACTGGGGTGTAGTAGGTTAAGCCACTGCCTGCATTGCCAACATCCCATATGGGCACCAGTTCGAGTCCTAGATGCTTCACTTCTGATCCAGCTCCCTGCTATGGCCTGGGAAAACAATGGAAGATGGTCCAAGTGCTTGGGCCCCTGTACCCACATAGGAGACCTGAAAGAAGCTCCAGGCTCCCGGCTTTGGATCAGCCCAGCTCCAGCACTTGTGGCCATTTGGAGAGTGAACACCATGGATAGAAGACCTCTCTGCCACTCAAATACATAAATAAAAATTTATTTACTTGAAAGTCAGAGTTACACAGAGAGAAAAGGAGAGGCAGAGAGAGGTCTTCCATCCGCTGGTTCACTCCCCAGTTGGCTGCAATGGCCAGAGCTGCGCCGATCCGAAGCCAGGAGCCAGGAGCTTCTTCTAGGTCTCCCACATGGGTGCAGGGGCCTAAGGACTTGGGCCATCTTCTGCTGCTTTCCCAGGCCATAGCAGAGAGCTGGATTGGAAGTGGAGCAGCTAGGACTCAACTGGTGCCCACATGGGATGCCGGCACTGTAGGTGGCGCCTTTATCTGCTATGCCACAGCACCGGCACCTAGGTAAATAAATCTTTAAAAAAAGCAATTGTATAAAATAATATCTATCAATATATTTTTGGTACAAGACATATAGAAAGAAATGTGATGTATCTGCCAGTTTAACAGCATAAAGGAATTCATGGGGGAGAAAAGCTGCAGTGGACTAAGGAAATGTTTTCAGATGGTAACTAAAACCCACAAGAATAAATAAAGAGAACTCGAAGTTATAAGTAACATTAATTTAAATAAAACTTCTCCTTTCTTTTTCTCAGTCTTTTTATAAAATAGGCATGCTTAATACAAGCATCTATGTCATCTCAGAATCAATCTCCATTTTAAAAAGTTTCACTTATTTATTTGAAAGGTAGACAGAGAGATCTTCTACCCACTGGTTCATCGCCCAGACGCTTGCAATAGCTGGGACTGGGCCAGGCTGAAGCCAGGAGCCAGGAACTCAGTCCAGGACTCTCATGTGGGTGGCAGGGGCCAAGCGTGTGAGTTCTCACCCGAGACCTCCAAGGGTGCACATCAGCAGGAAGCTGGAATCCGAAGTCAAGCTAGATGCAGGTTCTAAGAGGTATCTTTTTAAAAAAAAAAATTATTTATTTATTTAAAAGAGTAACAGAGAAGGAGAGGCAGAGGAAAGCGGGACGGAGGGAGAGAAAGAAGGAGAGAGAGAGAGAGAGAGAGAGCAAGTGAGCTTCTATCTGCTGGTTCACTCCCCAAATGATGTAATGGCTGGGGCTAAGCCAGGCTGAAGCCAGGAGCCAGGGGCTTCATCCAGGTCTCCTACATGGGTGCAGGGGCCCAAGGATTTGGGCCATCTTCTACTGCTTTCCCAGGCGCATTAGCAGGGAGCTCGATTAGAAGTGGAGCAGCCAGGACTCGAATCAGTGCCCCTATGGGGGGCTGGCGTTACAAGGCAGAGGCTTTACCCGCTATACCACAGCGTCAACTCCCCCAACAGCCATCTTCACCACTGCACCAAATGCCCACCTCTCTCAGTCCACATTTATAGATGTAATCTCTGGAATAATACCACAAAAGGGGGAGGGGATATGAGCTATAGGAGTAAAATATCTATATTTTATTGAAATGAAGTTAGAACAAATCTGAAGCTGATTCTGATAAGTTTAGATGTAAGCCCTACCTAAAGCAATCACTAACAAAGTATTAAAAAATAAAACTTTCAAAGTATTTATTTCTTTTTATTTATTTGAAAGAGACAGAAACAGATAAAGAGAGCTCTTCTATTTGCTGGTTCACTCCCTAATGCCCACAACAGCTAGAGCTGGGCCAGGCCAAGTCCGGAAGCCAGGAACTCTGTCTGGTCTCCCACATGAGATTCAAGGACCAAAGCAGTGGAGCCACCACTGCTGCCTCCCCAGGTGAATGTTAGTAGAAGCCGGAAGTGGAAATGGAGCCAGGACTTGAACCCAGCATTCCGATTTGGGATGTAGGTGTCTCAAGTAGTATCTTTTCTTTTTTATTTATTTATTTGAAAGGCAGAATTACAGAGAGAAAAAGAGAGGGAGAGAGATCCTTCATCCTCTGGTTGACTCCCCAGATGGCTGCAATAGCTGGGGTGGGACCAAGCCGAATCCAGGAGCCTGGAACTTCATCCAGGTCTCCGAGGGTGGTAGGGGTCCAAGCACTTGGGGCCTCTCCCGCTGCCTTCTCAGGCACACTAACAGGGAGCTGGATGAGAAATGGAGCAGCTGGGACTTGAACCAGGGCTCCCATGGGATGTTAGTGTTGCAGGCAGTGGCTTAACCTTCTGGGCAATGCTAGCCCCTCAAGTAGTGTGCCAAATGGCCACTCTAGAAAAGGCCATTAAAAAAAAAAAGGTGGAAAAAAAGCATTAAGCAAATTAAGGTGGCACATTAGAAAATATTTATTTAAGGGATGGTGTTGTGGTGCAGCAGGTTAAGTCACTGCCCGAGATACTGGCATCCCATCTGAGTGCCAGTGTGAGTCCTGGCTGCCCCACTTCATATCCAGTTCCCTTGCTTATGCGCCTGGGAAAACAGCAGAAGATGGACCTCGTGTTTGGGCCTCTGCCACCCAAGTAGGAGACCTGGATGGAGTTCCTGGCTTCCGATTTTGGCTTGGCCCAGCCTCAGCTGTTGTGGCCATTTGGGGAATGAACCAATGGATGGAAGACCCCCCTCTTTCTCTCTCTCTCTCTGCCTCTGCTCCTCTGTAACTCTGCCTTTCAAATAAATAAATAAATTTTTAAAAAAAGGAAAATACTTGGGGTTGGCATTGTGGTGTAGTGGGAAAAGCCACTGCCCACAGTGCCAGCATCCCATATGGGTGCCAGTTTGGGTCCCGGCTGCTCCATTTCCAATCCAGCTCCCTGCTGATATGCCTGGGAAAGCAGCTGGAGATGGCCCAAGAGCTTGGGGCCCTGCACCCATGTGGAAGACCTGGAAGAGGCTCCTGGCTTCTGGCTTCAGTTTGGCCCAACCCAGACCATCGAGGCCATTTGGGGAGTGAACTAGTGGATGGAAGACCTGTCTGTCTGTCCTTCTTTCTCTCTGTATCACTGCCTTTCAAATAAATAAAATAAATGTTTGAAAAAGGAAAATATTTAATGCAAAAGAAAGCAGTAAAGGAAGATTAGAACACAGAAGATTTGAGACATACAGCAAATGGAAAATAAAATGGGAGATATTTTAAATCAGTGACAACATTACATGTGAAGGCATCGAGTGAGTCAGTCAAAAAGCTGAGCTTGTCAGACATGATTTTTTTTTTTATTTTTATTTTTTATTTTTTATTTTTTGACAGGCAGAGTGGACAGTGAGAGAGAGAGACAGAGAGAAAGGTCTTCCTTTGCCGGTGGTTCACCCTCCAATGGCCGCTGCGGCCGGCACGCTGCGGCCGGCGCGCCGCGCTGATCCGATGGCAGGAGCCAGGAGCCAGGTGCTTTTCCTGGTCTCCCATGGGGTGCAGGGCCCAAGCACCTGGGCCATCCTCCACTGCACTCCCTGGCCACAGCAGAGAGCTGGCCTGGAAGAGGGGCAACCGGGACAGCAGAGTTAGACAGTAAAAAAGAGAGACAGAGAGAAAGGTCTTCCTGCCGTTCCTCCTGGTCTCAGGGCCCAAGCACTTGGGCCATCCTCCACTGCCCCCCGGGCCACAGCAGAGAGCAGGACTGGAAGAGGGGCAACCAGGACAGAATCCGGCGCCCCGACCGGGATTAGAACCTGGTGTGCCGGCGCCGCAAGGTGGAGGATTAGCCTAGTGAGCCGCGGCGCCGGCCTCAGACATGATTTCAAAGCAAACAAGAGCCAGGATCTGTACCTGTGCTGTCTATGGGGGCCCCGCACGTCAGCTTCACAGACACCAGCGAATTAAAAGTGAATGATCAAAAAAGATACATCTAGGAAACAGCCCTGCAGGAAAACTGGTGTGGCTACGCTACCACCAGACAGCACAGACTTTAAAAGAAAAAATGTTACTAGAGATGAGGAGGGACATTTGACTATTTTCAAACGTTCAATCTACTAGGAAGCCGAAACAGTGATAAACATATGTACCAAATAAGAGAGCCCCAACATATAGAAAGCAAAAACTGGCAGAAATGAATGGAAAAACAGGTTATTCCGCAATTGGAGACTATATTAGGGTTTCTCTTTAGAAACAGAACCAATAGGAGATACTCATATCTATTCATGCATATTGCTATATATTCATCTCTATATATCCCTATATCTTTATCTACATCTATAGGTATATAAATATCCATGTACCCATTTCTATATACATCCATATATCCATACCCAGACGGTAACATATCTCTCCACATAACACACAGAGTGTTTATGACGTTGGGCTCTCGTGACCAAGGAGGTTGAGAAGTCCCATGATCCGTGGGCTGCAAGCTGGAAGCTAAGGCCTGAGGGCAGAAGGTGGCCATCACAGCTCAGGGAGGGAGACTGAATCCACCCCTCCTCCACCTCTTTGCTCTACTCAGTCCCTCCACAGATAGGACGATGCGTATTCACACTGGTGAGCGCACTCCTCTGTACCCAGTCTAGTAATTCAGATGCTCTCTCTTCCAGAAATACCCTCACAGCACACCCAGGAAGATGTTTTATCCGCTTTCTGGACATTCCTTAGCCAAGTCAAGTTCACACATAAAATTATCTACCATGAGACTCTAATACCCAGCTTTCAGCAATGATAGAACGAGACAGAAAATCCACAAGGGAATATAAACATTGAGAACAGCATAAACCAACTGGACCCAACGGACAAGTAGTGACCACTTGATCCAACTGCAGGACATACATATTCTTTTTTTTTTTTTTTTTAAAGGTTTATTTATTTGAAAGGCAGAGTTGGGGGGTTGGGGACAGAGACAAGAGAGATCCTCCATCTGCTAGTTCACTCTCCAAAAGGCTGCAATGGCCAGGGCTGGGCCAGGCCTAAGTCAGGAGCCAGGGGCTTCTTCCGGGTCTCTCACATGGGTGGCAGGGGCCCAAGCCCTTGAGTCCTCTTCTGCTACTTTTCCCAGGGCATTAGCAGGGAGCTGGATGCAAGTGTGGAGCAGCAGGGACCTGAACCAGTGCCCACGTGGTACGCAGGCACTGCAGGCGGCTGACCTGCCGCATCACAGCACCGGCCCAAGAATATACATTTTTCTTAAGTGCACACAGAATATTCGCCAGGTTGGCCATATGCTAGGCCCAAAAACAAACCTCAACGAATTTAAACGGACAGATAAAAATAAAAGCGTGTTCTTGGACTACAGTGAAATGAGGACAGAAATGAATAACGAAGACAATTTGAAAAACTCACAAATTGGTGGAAATGAAATAACCCCGGGGGCTTCTCTGTCTAGGAATTCGGCAGCGGCCTGTGCGTGGATTTCCATGTGCCCAGTTTTCTCATGAGGTTCCCAACAGGGAGCGGGGCTGGGAATCCGGTCCTTTCCCTCTGCGCCCCACCCCGGCTCCCCCGGCCCCCAGTCAGAGGGGCTTCAGAAAAGGGTCTGGGGACATCCGAGCCACAGACTTCTGGAGACTAAGGCGGCGGAGAGGCCCCGTGGTTTGGCTGTGGGACCTCGAGCCAGCATCGCGCCGCTCGGAGCCTTAGCTTAGCGGGCCCCTCGGCGGTTTCAGAGGGACACAGCAGGTAGCAGGCGAGCCTAGCAGACGCAGTCCTCCGACCCCGGACAAAGGCAAGTCCACGGGCGGGTCAAGGCGGGGCGCCCGGGTCAGCTTCCATCCCGGGCGGCTGCACGCCTCGCAGGTGGAGACCAGGGGCGCGGGCGGGCGGGCGCGCGCAGCCCGTCCGGCGGGGCGGGAGAAGCCGGAGCGGCGTGGGAGCGCAGGTGGGCCCGCGCGCTGGAGCCCGGTCCGGCGGGCTGGGCGCGGCGAGCGGCGCGCAGGCGGCGCCGAGGGCAGCCGGGCGAGCGCCGGGGCTTCGGCGGCGCGGCGGGAGGCGGGGCAGGAAGGCCCGGCGCGGGGACGGGGCTCCGGCGCGCAACCCCGGGCCGCCCGCGCCCGGCTCCTGCCCGGGACGCGCATCAGCGCGTTCCCGCGGTTGTCATCTCATCCCATGTCACAGCCCCTCCCCTGGCTGGGACCCCGGCCCCATTATCCCGGGGCCTAGCCCTGGTGCTGACCTGCGGTCCCGGCCGCCTCTTCCCCGCGCGGATCCGGCCCTCCGGCGGCGAGCGCGCGGGCCCAGCTCCCGCAGGGGACGCTAGCCAGCAGGTTCTCACCGCTGTCACTTCGTCCCCGTGCCCGGCTCCTCCGCAGGCTCGGGAACCCCGGCCCCAGGCAGCCCATTGTCCCGAGGCCCGGCCTCTCCCCGGAGCGGGATGCAGTCCTCGGGCAGGGCGGCCGCCAGGGAGGCTGCGGGCCGCGACGTGCTGGCCGCCGACCTCCGGTGCAGCCTCTTCGCCTCGGCCCTGCAGAGCTACAAGCGCGACTCGGTGTTGCGGCCTTTCCCCGCGTCCTACGCCCGCCACGACTGTAAGGACTTTGAGGCCCTGGTGAGTGTGTTTTGCCCCAGCGCTACCCACTGCGTCCTGGGCCGAGTGGCCCGTGCACACAGAGCCGGGGGCAGCTCCGAGTGGACGTGGCAACCCCCAGACTTCGGGCCGTGGGGAAGGTTTCCGTGAGCTCAGAACACTCACTCCCGAGCACCTAGTGTCAAAGACAAGGGACTCCCAGGAGCGAGTCATCTGCAGAATTTTCTAGCATGATCAGCAAAAAAGGGTGTTGATCTGAGTCGGGTTCTGTCCTGTGTAACTAGGAAGTGACCCATCCCTTTGCAAATAACTGGACACCAGAAGTCACCAAAGCCACCCAGGCCTTGATCTTTAGATGCAGTATTAAATGATGAGTACTCTTACAAGCTAACAAACAGTGCATACGTGAGCCCTTCCCTGAGGGCTCCGGGGCACTCATTTCTTACAGAGTTGACCTTGGGGGTAAGCCTTCCAGAAATGATTTATTTATTTTTAAGATTTACTTATTTGAAAGAGTTACAGAGAGAGCTCTTCCATTCCCTGGTTCACTCCCCCGATGGCCACAACAGCCAGCATGGGGCCAGGCCAAAGCCAGGAGCCAGGAGTGTCATCCGGGTCTCCTGTGTAGGTGGCAGGGTTCCAGGCCCTTAAATCATCTCCTTTCTTTCCCAGACCATTAGCAGAGAGCTGGTTGGGAAGTGGAGCAGCCGGATCGAACACAGCGCTCATATGGGATGCCGGTGTCATAGGCGGCTTTACCTGCTGAGACACAGCTCCAACCCCCCCCCCCCCAATAGTTATGTTTGAAACCTGAATTGTTGGAATCACCTAGAAAAAAATACCAAAGTTGATTAAAAATAGAAAATCAATATAGTCCATAGTTATTAAAGACTTGAAATACGCCATCAAAGATTTTTCCTTCTAAGAAAACTCTGGGCCAGCGCCGTGGCTCACTAGGCTAATCCTCTGCCTTGTGGCGCGGGCACACCGGGTTCTAGTCCCGGTCAGGGAGCTGGATTCTGGCCTGGTTGCCCCTCTTCCAAGCCAGCTCTCTGCTGTGGCCAGGGAGTGCAGTGGAGGATGGCCCAAAGTACTTGGGCCCTGCACCCCATGGGAGACCAGGAGAAGTACCTGGCTCCTGCCATCGGATCAGCGCAGCACGCCGGCTGCAGCGGCCATTGGAGGGTGAACCAACGGCAAAGGAAGACCTTTCTCTCTGTCTCTCTCACTGTCCACTCTGCCTGTCAAAAAAAATATAAATAAATAAATAAAATAAACTCTGGGCCTAGCTCACTTCCTTGGTGAGTTCCGTCAGTTACGGAGGGAGTAGGTAATCCAGTTTTACACAAAATTTTCCCGAGTGTTGATAGAGGCCACCCATTACCTGGATGCTAACTCTGATAAGGGGGATGCAAGAAAAGTAAATTACAGGCCAGTTTCACTCAAGTAGGTATGCCAGAAACCCTCTACAAAATACTAGGATCCCCAAAACTAACAGTGCATAACAAAGGCTGGTTCCTCCTGACCAGATTGGGTTTATCCCAGGATTGCAAAATTCGTGTGATTTCCTCGTGTTCAACAATGCAGTGAACCACACATGCCACAGATGAGAGGGGCTGTTTAGAATCACCAGCTACCTAGCGTTATCCCTGATGAGGTCGGCAGTGTGGGTTTCCCTCCGAAGTCAAGCACAGACAAGGCTGAGCTGCCTCGTCCCATGTGGATCTTGAAGCCCATCCTAGCCAGATGGTGAGGGCATTTCAGGCTGAGCACGAGGCCCAGTGTCTCAGGGTCCGGGAGGCAGGAGAGGGCAAGCTGCCTGGCTTCCCGCGTGGCTTGCTTCGCAAGGGCAGGTGCTCCATTTTCCAAGTTTGTGATTTCAGGTCTTGGGGCTGAACCTTCCTTTGGTGCCGACAACAGATATTTATGGAATGTGTGTGTTGTGGGCCAGGTGCTGCAATTATGGACATAAACCCACGCGGAGAGCTTAGCAGTGGGTTCCGCTGTAGTGTGGGTTGTAGTGTGGACCCCAGCTGTCAGCAGTGGGCTGGGCCAGGGCGCAGCAGCCAGAGGGATGGCTAATGTCACGCTCGGATGCTGGGAACATGGAGGATTTCAAGGGACGGGGAAGAGGAAGAGTGAATTCCAGGAGGGGTGAACTTGCCAAAAGGGCGAGTCTGTGCTGTAGTGTGGCTACCGTGGGGGCAGGGAGAGAGCAGGCTGAGTCAGGCCGTGCAGGCCCTGAGACGTGTCCAGTGTTATCCTTGGAGGACAGGAGATTGGGAGATCCAGAAAGCACACCTGCAGCAGCAGGGGCGGGGCATGTTAGGAGGAGGAGGAGAGAGTTGGGGGGAGAGAGCTTGTTCTTACCAGGTGGATCTCTTCCCGCCTGAAGGTGGTCTTGACAGACCCAATCAGGTTTCATTGATGAGTATGGGATAAATGCAGGGGGAGCTTTGGGATTGGTTGGATTTGTTTGTGCTTTTTATCTCGTCTGATTTATTAGCGGGGGTGAGAGGAGAGCAGAGAGAGACAGCTCCTGTTCACTGGTGGTTCACTCCCCAAATGCCTGTGGTGTCTAGGGCTGGGCCAGGCTGAAGCTGGGAGCTGGGAACTCAGTCCAGGGCTGTCACGTGAGTGCCAGGGACCCACGTCCTTGAGCCATCACCTGCTGCCTCCCAGGGTGGGTGTGCATTAGCAGGGAGCTGGAATCAGGGCTTGAGCCCCGGAGCTCCGATACGGGAAATGGGCATCTTATCCACTGGACCAAATGCCCGTCCCGGAGGTCATTCTTTACAAGGCTGTTGAAGTTACCTGGGAACTTCAGTTTTAAAAATTCAGTTTAAGAATTCAGTTTTAAAAACTGATGTCCGGGCCTCAGCTTGGAGATTCTGGTTGAACTGCCTTGGGGTGCAGCCTGGACCTTGGGGATTTTTTGTTGGCTTGCAGGGAGTATGTCGTTTTTTATTCTCCTAGTAAATGATTTGATCATTTTCATGAGCACGCACCTTCTGAGTAGTGAAGAAATGATATCAGAGTCAGTGCATGTGCGTGCACACTAGACCTCTCACGGAAGGATTCTGTCTCTCAGATTACAGTTTTTCTCTCACAGGTGGAGAGGCCACAGCTCTGTAAAGATAGGGATACAGGCGTAGATACAAAGTGATGTCCCTGATGCAGCTGGGGAGAGGTTTCAGGGATGTTGGTGTGGTGGACAGAGGGGGTGGGATTCACCCCTCCCCTACCATCCCAGAGCTGCAGGCCTTTTCTGTTGAGTGTTTGATGGCCAATGATAGTGCAGCATGCAGCACGTACGATGATACTGATTGCATTTGCCTGGCACTGACCTGAGCAGCCGCTTCGAGTAACTCATTTAACCTTCCGAACAACTTAGTATTGTAGGTTCTGTCCTTGTCCTCGTCCTTATCAGCTAATCAGGGGCTGATGGCACATCTCTGTCTTGCTCCCCGGTGATGCCAACATGGAGAGAGAACCACTGCTTTTGTTGTTGTGGTTGTTTAAAGATTTATTTATTTATTTGAAAGGCGGAGATAGGAGAGAGAGGTCTTCCATTCACGGGTTCACTCCCCAAATGGGCATAACGGCCTGGGTTGGGCCAAGCTGAAGGATCTTTCACTTGAGTGCAGGGGCTCAAGCACTTGGGCGTCTTCCAGTGCCCTCCCAGGTGCATTAGCAGGGAGCTGGATCAGAAGTGGAGCAGCCGGGACTCAAACCGCTGCCCATATGGGATGCCCACACTGCAGGCAGAGGCTTAACCTATGCCACAGCGCTGGCCCCAGAACCACTGCTTTAAAGGGTCCCCGTGATGTTTCCTGTGTGAACAGTCGTTTTGCAGACCTGGATGGTCAGACCTTGCACCTGTGTAGCTGTGTACAAATGCAGCGTCTTCCTCTGTGCCCTCGCCACCTCCACCCACCTGCACACCTCACTGTTCCAGGGGCCACTCCGGTCCCGAGGCTGGTGACTCTGGCCATGCCTTCAGTCCCTTTCCTTCTCAGCACTTCCCTGCACACCCAGTAACTGTGACCTCTGGCGCTTTCCTTGGTGAGTATTGTTTCCAGATGTTCTTTCTTTCCTGCTACCACACCTTCGTAGGCCAGCACTGCCTAACATCCGAACCTGAGTCTCCCGCTTTTCCTGGTGGTAGAATCACCTGTGGCAACCTCTGCAGATGCAGGTTCCTGGGCTCCCTCCCTAGGACCTTGTGACCTGGGTGTTTGTGAAATGTCTCCAGCTACCTGGCACCTGCTTGAGGCCGGAGGCGGAGTCCCTTCCAGGTCACTGGTCTCCCTCTCCTCTGCTTGTCTCCTGTGCTTCCCTGCCCTTGGCGGCCCAGGCACCCAGACCACCTCTTCACCTGGAGACCTCCCTTCTCAGATGCCCGAGGACTCAGCTCTGCCGCCGGTGAGGCCTGGCCCGGCCAGCTCTCCAGCCGCGTCCTTCCTGAATGCCCACCGCAGAGGCTGCCCACCTGTGCTCTGTGGGCTGACAGGTTTTGTTTGTCCTGTGGCTTTTTAGAATTTGAGAAATCATAGAAAGAAAAGCTTGCTAAATTTTTTACAGATAGATTTATGTATTTAAAGGGATCTTCCATCCCATAGTTCACTCCCTAAATGTGGGCTGCAACAGCCAGGGCTGGGCAAGCTGAAGCCAGGAATTAGTAGCTTCATCCTGTTTTCCCAAGTGGGTAACAGGGGCCCAAGCTCTTGGGCCATTCTTCCACTGCTTTCCCAGGCACATTAGCAGGGAGCTGGATTGGAAATGGAGCAGCTGGAATGAGAACTGACACCCATGTGGGATGCTGGCGTTACCAGTGGCTTAACCAGCTACGCCATAACACTGGCTCTGTTAATTAAAAAAAAATTGTTTGAGAGGTAGAGAGAAAGTAGCTCCTATCTGCTGCTTCATTCCCCAAATGCCCACAATGACCAGGGTTAGGCCAAGGCCCAAGCTGGGGGCTGGGAACTCAATCCGTGTCTTTTATGAGCTGGGTGTTGGATACTATGATGTGGAACAAGGGCATCTTAACTGCAAGGCTAAACACTGACTCCTGATGGCCCAAATGCTTGGGCCCCTGCACCCACATGGGAGACCAGGAGGAAGCACCTGGCTCCTGGCTTCGGATCAGCACAGCGTGTGGGCCGCAACGTGCCGGCTGTAGTGGCCACTTGGGGGGTGAACCAATGGAAAAAGGAAGACCTTTATCTCTGTCTCTCTCACTGTCTAACTCTGCCTGTCAAAAAAAAAAAAAAAAAAAAAAAAAAAAGAAAAAGAAAAAGAAAAAAAAAAAGAAAACACTGTAACTCTGCCTGTCAAAAAAACAAAAACAAAAACAAACAACAACAACAACAAAAAAACCTGACTCCTGATTTTGTTATTATTTTTTTTTAGATTTATTTTATTTATTTGAAAGACAGAGTTACAGAGAGAGGTAGAGACAGAGAGAGGGGTTTTCCATCTGCTGGTTCACTCCCCAGATGGCTGCAATGGCCGGAGCTGTGCTGATCCGAAGCCGGGAGCCTCTTCCGGGTCTCCCAAGCAGGTACAGGGGACCAAGGACTTGGGCCATCCTCCACTGCCTTCCCAGGACACAGCAGAGAGCTGGATCAGAAGAGGAGCAACCAGGACTAGAATCGGCAGCCATATGGGATGCCAGCGCCTCAGGCCAGGGAGTTAACCCGATGCGCCACAGCACTGGCCAGTCCTGATTTCTTTGTAAAAGAAAACAGAATCCGAGGCCCTGCAGTCTCAGTGGAGGTGGCCCTTGCTAAGGAAATCAGCTAAGGCTGTTGGTGCTGGGCCTTTCTCAGGGCCGGGGCCTCCAGTTCAACAGCCCCTGACACTTGTTCCCACATCCTCTCTTACTCATTTTCTTTACCTCTCTGGTCCTAGAGCCTGGGGCCACCTCTGGGGACAGGAGCCACTCACTTCTCTGCTTGTCTGCCGGCTCTTTCCCTGCCCAGAGTGCCTCTCAGAGCCCTCCCTCAGTCCACAGCCACTCCTGTCCTGCTCCATAAACTTCTTTCTGCCTCCTCCCCAGCTCCCAGAAACGCCTGCCTCCCTCCTGCACGCATGTTCTCCTCTGTCCATCTCTGGGTCAGTGCCGTCCGGTGTCAGGATCTGTAGATCAGAACGCATGTGTAGGTGGAGGTTTGCTGTCTCTTTCCCTGCTCCACGCCTTTGTCATCGCCAGCAGCAGCGTCTGGGCTCTGTTAACCTGGGGAGGGCATTCCAACAGCATACCTGCTAACCTAGGTAGCCTTGATTTTTTTTTTTAAAGATGTATTTATTTATTTAAGAGGAAGAGTTATAGACAGAGAGGGAGAGACACAGAGAGAGGTATTTCATCCCCTGGTTCACTCTGCAAATGGCCACAACCGGCTGGAGCTGGGCAAATCTGAAGCCAGGAGCTGGGTGCAGGGGCCCAAGCACTTGGGCCATCTTCCACTGCTTTCCCAGGCCATAGCAGAGAGCTGGATTGGGAAAGGAGCAGCAGGACACAAATTGGCACCCAAATGGGATGCCAGCACCATAAGTGGAGGCTTAGCCTGCTATTCCACAGGGCAGGCTCCAGCCTTGATTTAACAGAAATTTTATTTGCCATATATAGAGAAAAGGATAGATGCACAGTCAGAGAGAGAGAGTGAGAGACTCTTCCATCAGCTGATTCATCCCCCAAATGCAAACAGTAGTTGGAGTTGGGCCAGGCTGAAACCAGGAGCCTGGAATGCAGTGTAGGTCTCCTACGTGGGTGGCAGGGACCCAGTCACCCGAGTCATCACCTCCTGTCTCCCAGGTGTGTATTAGCAGAAAGCTGGGTTGTAAATGGAGGAGCCAGGACTCAAACCAGGGACTCCAGTATGGGACGCAAGTATCACAAGTGGTGACTTACCTGCCATGCCAAATGTGTGTCCCCAAGCAGCCTCCTAAAGTTCTTCTGGCATTGGTCCTTGGGGTAAAATTTTCCTCCATTCGTTCAGTGGGAGAGCATCAGGACTAGGAGGATGGGCTCCTCCTGGCTTCGTGTCCGTGCCTGGCCGCCGAGTGGCTGCATGATCCTCCGTATGGTGCTTGGCATCTCCACGCCTCAGTCGCCTCACTTTTCACACAGGTGCTTGTGAGACTAAGATGACCCCTGCCCAGGAATTAGCCCAGTGCCTGCATGTGGTAAAGGCTCAGCCAAAGCCTCTATTACTCTTTTTTTTTTTTTTTTAAGATTTATTTTATTCATTATTTGAAAGACAGAGATACACACACACACACACACACACACACACAGGTCTTCCATCCGCTGGTTCACTCCCCACTTGGCTGCAACAGCCGGAGCTTCCCTGATCCGAAGCCAGGAGCCAGGAGCCAGGAGCCAGGAGCCAGGAGCCAGGAGCCAGGAGCTTCTTCCGGGTCTCCCATGTGGGTGCAGGGGCCCAAGGACTTGGGCCATTCTCCACTGCTTTCCCAGGCCATAGCAGAGAGCTGGAATGGAAGTGGGGCAGCTGGGTCTCGAACCAGCACCCATATGGGATGCCGGCACTGCAGGCCAGGGCGTTAACCCATTGTGCCCCAGTGCTGGCCTGCTCTATTACTGTTGTGTTCTGAACTGTGTGCGGGTTGCAGGCTGGCTGCTGGGGCTCTAGGATAGATCGGATGTGGTTGGTCCTCGGGGAGTGTTTATCCCAACGAGATGTGAGGTAGCCCCAGAGGGTCACGCACCAACAGGAAGCTCTGCTGTTACCACTGAGCACAGCGGTCCTGGGTGGTCTGGGAAGGCTTCGCAGGGGAAGTGACTCTAGGCTGGCCTCGAAGACTGGGTGCAGTGTCACGTTAGCAGCTGCAGAAGCACGTGGAAGAAAGACCTGGGTCACTTGGGGACCAGCACTGGGGGTGGGAGGGAGTTGACGACAGCAGGCGCTCTTGGGCAGAGGCAGAACCAAGGGCCTTGTAAGGGCAGAGTCATTAGACTTAGCAGAGATAAAAGGTAAAGCAGCTACTTTTGCATTTCAGATGAACCGCAGATAATTTAGTGTAAGCATGCCCCAACTATTTCATGGTTTCTGTTTGTGTTAAAAATGAAATAAACCAAACCTGTTTATCTGAAATGTAAATGTCTCGGGGCAGACTGCTTTATCTGGCAGCCTTACTTGTGTGCCTGGTCCCCATGGGCCCTGCTGCAATGCAGAAGCGTGGAAAGTGAGTCAGGGAGGGGCAAGGAGGGGCAGGGTGCCGCAGGGGCCCCGACCCAGCAGGTGGCAGTGGGGACCTGGAGGAGACTGGCCCTGTGGCTGAGCTCAGGCAGGGCCTGGGACGAGCTCAGAGCTGTGCAGGATTTCTTCCACTGGCCCAGACTGTGTCCCTACAGGGCCCTTGGCCAGCGGACCCTCCTTCAGCGGGGGCTCCCTGCATTCAGGTCTAGACTGATGGGATTTGCGAACCAGAATGGCAGGGCTGCGACCTTGGGAGAGCAGTGGTGCGGCTCTGGCTCTGGCTGTGGGATAGCAAGTGTGGACCAGGACTGGAAAAGAAGGAATGGGGAGACGGAGATGTGCCCCAGGTTGCTGGGGGTGGGGTGGTGGGTGGCCTTTGGGAAAGGTAGCTCCCTGAAGGTCCTGCAGTGGCTTTATGTTACCTGCCAAGCAAAGCCCAGGGGCCCTGCACAGACTGACCTCGGGTTGGTCACCTTCCCAGTCTCCCTCCCCTGGTGCAGCCACCCAGAGCCACCGCAGTCAGGGATGACAAGACCCTCCTCGGCAGTCACACCTCCGTGGGAGAATGCCCAGGACCTTTCTTTCCTTGTTGAACACGAGTGGCCCTCGCTGGGATGCTGTGAAGTGGCTCCTAAAACCATCCCAGTTATGTGTTTGAGGAGACTGAGACATGGAGGTCGAACAGCCCATCCAAGGCCACACAGCTGGCAGGGGGCTGAGAGCCTGGGTTTGGACCCCGGCTGCCGGATTAACCTTGCCACATCCTTTTCCCCGCCTACACACCACGTTGTCAGGCTGCTGTGTCTGCATGGCAAACTGGGTCCCACGACACCTGCTCCTGAAGCCCCTCCCGACACCACCCTCTTGTCACACAGCGCGAGTCCCCTAGTAGTTTGTATCCATCTTTATTATGATAATGAATATTTAATTAATATTGGAGTCATCGTTATGGACATTTCTGCCTCTCTTCTTGACTGGGGCCCTTTTAACTTTTAAAGATTTTATTTACTTATTTGAAAGTCAGAGTTAGAAGGGGAGAGAGAGAGAGAAAGAGAGGTCTTCCCTCTGCTGGATCACTCCCCAGATGGCCACAACAGCCAGGTCTGGGCCAGGCGGAAGCCAGGAGCCAGGAGTTTCATCTGGGTCCCTAACATGGGCATAGGGCCCAAGCACTTGGGCCATCTTCCATGCTTTCCCAGGTGCATTAGCAGGGAGCTGGATGGGAAGTGGAACAGCCAGGATTCGAACTGATGCCCATAGGGGATGCCAGCATTGCAGGTGGCAGCTTTACCTGCTACACCACAATGCTGGTGTCTGGGGGCTCTTTTTAAATCTCTAGTGCCCCCCTGCAAGCCACCCAGCACAGGGCCTGACCCATAGTGGCCACTCAGCAAACAATCCCTGGTAACACAGTCCCCCCCGCCCCCTGGGGTGCACAGCGGGAGAGGGGGAAGTTAGGCGCTGTGGAGCAGTAAGTAGTAATCCTTCCACGGATCTTTATTCTTCCTCGATCCTCACCTCCGCGGTGTGGAGAGAGGTTTCTCAGAAGTCTGAGGCACTCAACGAGTCCTTGGAAATAGATAGGAATAAAATGGGCCTGAGAGGTTTGTGATTTTTGATCCAAGGGGAAAAACCCAAAGTCAGCAAAATGGAAAAGAACTTGTTGTATTCACAAAGTGCCAACTACAGCCAGGCCGAGCAGAGGCCAAGGTCGGGAGCTGGTGTCTGGGCGGGAGTACAGGTGGGAGGAAAAGAATTGGATGTGTGTAGACCAGGCCCTAGGTTCTCATACTTTCCTGTCACCCCATGTGGAGCTGGTGGGGTCCCCGCGTTAGGGGAGACGGGTGCCAGTCAGGCCCCCCGTGCCTTGCCTGAGGAGCAGGATTCGAACTGAGATCTGACTCTGGCACACATACTGCTCCCTCTGCGGCCAGGAAAGATGAGGATTAGGGAAACCCAGGCAGGCCTTGACCTCCAGGAGCCTGGCTACACTGAGGAGAGAATACTGGGCCTGAGGGAGTCAGGGGTTTAGAGGAGGGTGAGGGTGCCTGGGTGTCCCTTGGGCATGTCATGCTCATGGGCATCTGGTAGGGAGGGCAGGGCTTGAGGATGGGCCAGATGTGTGGTCGGAGAGGCTTGGTCAGCGGTCACTTCTGAGCAAAAGTTGCAGATGCTTTGTCATAATCTCTTAGTCCAGGTCCCCCGTCCTGCATCAGAAATCCTAGCACCATAGTAGGTAAAACCTTTGCTTACAACACCATATGGGTGCTGGTTCTTGTCCCAGCTGCCCCACTTCTGATCTAGCTCCCTGCTAATGCATCTGGGAAGGCAGTAGAAGATGGCCCAAGTCCTTGGGCCCCTGCACCCAAGTGGGAGACCCAGAAGAAGCTCCTGGCTTTAGCCTGGCTCAGCCCTGGCCATTGCAGACATCTGGGGAGTGAACCAGAGGATGGAAGACCACTCTATCTCTCCCTTTCTCTTTCTGTAACTTTGATTTTCAAATAAATAAATCAATGTAAAAAGAAAAACAAAAGAAAGCACCAAATGTGCCTCAGGATTTTACATTTTGAAGATTTATTTATTTGAAAGGCAGAGTGACAGAGAGAGAGAGAGAGAGAGAGAGAGAGAGAGAGAGAGAGACTGAGGGATCTTGCATCCAGTGGTTCACTCCCCAAATGGCTGAAACAGCCGGGTCTGGTCCAGGCTGAAGTCAGGAGCCTGGAACTCCATCCAGGTGTCCCGTGTGGGTGTGGGTGGCAGGGACCCAAGTCCTTGGGCCATTCTCCATGCCTTCCCAGACACATTAGCAGGGAGCTGGATGGGAAGCAGAGCAGCTGGGGCTCTTGGGATGCTGCTGTCACAAGCAAGTGACGGCTTCACCCGCTGCGCCCCTCCTACCGATTTTAGAATGGAGATCACCTGCTGCTGTGGCCTCAGTGCCAAAGCCCCATTTTCCCCAGAAGCTGGGCTCTCCTGAGTGTCGTGGGCACAGCTGCCAGGGCCCTTCCCACGGGTCACCATGCTCGAGGTTCCGGGCCTCCCAGGCTGGACACGGGTTACTCTCCTGGGTCGTGTTTACCATGATCAGTGTGGCCGGCTCACTCATCTCCAAGGGAAGTGCTAACAGCAAGTGAATCAGTTCTCGTGCTGGAAGAAAAAGGCTTGTCTCACCCTTGACCCACAGGCGTACCTACCAGATAGTAGCAACACCTCCCTCAGGGTGTCCCCTACTCAGACGTGTTACTCTTCCTGCAGCCAAATGAGTGATCGTAACAGGAAGTAGGGTAAGTGAATACTAGACAAACCCCACCTTGGCACAGGCCAGGTTTTTTTTTTTTTTTTTTGTTTTTTTTTTTTTTTTTTTTTTTTTTTTGACAGGCAGAGTGGACAATGAGAGAGACAGACAGAGAGAAAGGTCTTTTTTTTTTTTTTTTTTTTTTTTTTTGCCATTGGTTCACCCTCCAATGGCCGCTGCGGCCGGCGCACCGCGCTGAAACGATGGCAGGAGCCAGGTGCTTTTCCTGGTCTCCCATGGGGTGCAGGACCCAAGGACTTGGGCCATCCTCCACTGCACTCCCGGGCCACATCAGAGAGCTGGCCTGGAAGAGGGGCAACCGGGACAGAATCCGGCGCCCCGACTGGGACTAGAACCCGGTGTGCCGGCGCCGCAAGGCAGAGGATTAGCCTAGTGAGCCGCGGCGCCGGCCACAGGCCAGGTTTTATACTCAGTGAGCTACAAAGCAAGCCTTTCCGAGTTCAGGGTTTTAGCTTTCGGATTCTTTGGAAAGGGTGTTGTGGCCTGCATGGCCCACCTCCTAGGAACTTCCTTGTCGGGGAAGGAGTGCAAGTTGCCTGCCTCGCCACCAGAGGGTGCCCGGTTATTGTGTCCCGGATCCTTGCTAATGGAGATTGTCCCCTGGCTTCAGCTTGCAGATGCCAGCAGGTTACCCAACCTGAAAGAGCTACTCCAGTCCTCGGGCGACAACGACAAGCGGGCCTGGGACCTGGTGAGCTGGATTTTATCCTCCAAGGCCCTGACGATCCACAGTGCTGGCAAGGCAGAGGTGAGACTTTGGGCTGTAGGACTTAGGGCTCTGGGACAGCACCAGATGGGTCCCAGAGTGGTCTGGCAAGTGTGTTGAAAATGTAGAACTCTAGACCTCACCCCGAGACACCGTCTGAGGTCAGGCCCACTGCATTAGCAGTGCAAAGCTGCATCTTGTCTCTTTTAATTATTTTAAAATATTTATTTATTTATTTGAAAGGTGGAGTTACAGAGGCAGAGGCAGATAGAGAAAGAGAGGTCTTCCATCTGCTGGTTCACTCCCCAAATGGCTGCAACATCTGGAGCTGGGTCAATCCAAAGCCAGGAGCCAGACGTTTCTTCCAGGTCTCCAATGTGGATGCAGGGGCCCAAGGACTTGGGCCATCTTCCACTGCTTTCCCAGGCCATAGCAGAGAGCTGGATCGGAAGTGGAGCAACCGGAACTCGAACTGGCGCCTATATGGGATGCTGGCATTGCAGGCGGCAGCTTTATCCTCTACACCACAGCGTCAGTCCCTGCATATCGCTTTATTTAATTTGCACCTCCAGGCACTGTGATCAGGGTAGACCCCAGTGTTTCAGAAGAAGCATTGACTTGGCCCAGTTGTCAGGAAACAGAGAGGCAGAATTCAGAGTAGTGGAAACCTGAGTCTCCGCGTTCTAATTCCACTTCCTTGATTATTAAGTCTTCCTTTTCCCTGTTTGTAAATTGAGACTATTAATAGTTATAGTTACCCCAAAGGAGGGCTGAGACAGGACGTGTGTCACCCCCAGCGTAGAGTGTGGCACAAGTGGGACGTTGCATCATTCACCTTACCTTGCTCAACAGGTGTCTCCGGGGCACAGGCTGGGGTGACAAGGACCTGGGTGTGGGGCTGGAATCCCGGCCTGTGCTCTTTCCTCTGAGTAGAAGCAGGGGTTTATCTGTGCTGTTAGTCACTTCATTTCAATTTAAGAATATTCAGTTTGATAGGCTCCTGCCAAGGAGAGAAGTCTTTGCTCAGTGGCCAAGAGTTTGGTAGCTTGGATTCTGGTGTCTATGGACCTTCTCCCCCGGTGCTGGATGCTAAAGTGACACAAAAAGCCCCGCCGTGGGAGTCAGGAGATCCGTATTCCTGTCCAGGCTCGGCCGCAGGTTCCTAGGTCATCTCTGGCTTTCACTGTTGTCATCTGTTAAACCAAGATTCATTCATTCACTCATCCTCACAGGGACATCAAACTCCTACCAGATGTTGGGAGCTGTAGCTAAAGAAGATGCAGTGCGGCTCCTTGACTTTTTTTTTTATTTGACAGATAGAATTAGACAGTGAGAGAGAGAGACAGACAGAAAGGTCTTCCTTCTGTTGGTTCACCCCTCCAAATGGCTGCTATGGCCGGCACTGCGCTGATCTGAAGCCAGGAGCCAGGTGCTTCCTCCTGGTCTCCCATGCGGGTGCAGGGCCCAAGCACTTGGGCCATCCTCCACTGCCTTCCCGGGCCACAGCAGAGAGCTGGACTGGAAGAGGAGCAACCAGGACTAGAACCTGGCGCCCATATGGGATGCCGGCACTACAGGTGAAGGATTAGCCAAGTGAGCCACGGCACTGGCCACAGGCTTCTTGACTTTTGATAGGGACCAGTTAAGTTTCCATTGAAATGTGGTATGTTGGGGCCCAGGGCCTCAGGTTGTATTTTACCCTGGTGAGGTTGTTTGCTACCCTGTATCATCGTTTTACAGAAGGGCGTTTTCATACTAAAGCAGGAGAGGCCCGGCCTCAGGATAAAGGATCCTGACCTTTCTATAAGGATAACTCTGCCTGGGACATAGCTTCTTCATTCAGTCGAGACTTTGCTAGAGGCAGCCTTGCTGGGCGGCTCTAGTTTGCAAACAGCAGAGTGGCATAGCCCCCTGCCCTGAAGGAGGCTGTCGTCCTGGAGGAAGGAGCTCACTCCCCCATATCCGGTGGACCGGCCCCCACACCCATCCATGAATGCTTCCCATGATGCTCGGGGATCCGCAGGTGGCTCTTTGGGGCTGGATGGTTGAGAGTGGCCTCATGGGTGTTCTGGGGTCTTTTTCTATGAGATTAGCCCTACAGAAGATTACCCAGGACAGGAGTGAAGGGTGCCTAGTACCCTGCAAGGAAGTGCAGATCTCGTAATTTTTTTTTAATTAATTAATTAATTTGAAAGAAAGAGAGGGCTGGCGTTGTGGCATAGTGGGTTAAGCCACTGCCTGCAGTGCTGGCATCCCATAAGGGTGCCGCTTCATATCTCAGCTGCTCCGCTTCTGATCCAGCTCCCTGCTAATGGCTTAGGAAAACAGCAGAAGATGGCCTAAGTGCTTGGGCCCCTGCACCCACATGGGAGACCCGGATGAAGTTCCTGGTCCCCAGCTTCAGGCTGGGGCCAATCCTGGCCATCGCAGCCATCAGGGGAGTGAACCAATGGATAGAAGATATCTCTTTCTCTGTCTCTGCCTCTGTCTGTAATTCTGAATTTCAAAATAGATAAATAAATCCTTTTAAAAGATAAAGAAAGGCAGAGTTAGGGAGAGGGAGAGAGATCTTCCACCCATCGGTTCACCCCAAAATAGCCAAAGTGGTCAGGGTTGGGCCAGGCTAAATCCAGAAGCCAGGAGCTTCAACTGGCTCTCCCATGTGGGTTCAGGGACCCAAGCACTTGGACCATCTTCTGCCGCTCTCCCAGGCACATTGGCAGGGAGATTAGAAGTGGAGAAGTCAGAACTTGAACCAGCACCCACAGAGGATGCCGGCGTCGCAGTGGTAGGCCAGCCCTCTACTCCACAATGCCAGCCCCAGATTCTTTTTCTCTGGGTCTTTGCCGTGTGGATGTCGGGTCCCGTGGGCTGAGCCCAGATTTAAGGGGTGGAGAAGTCAGCTCATCTGTTAGTGGAATCTTGGTGGGATTTCTGGGGCACTGGCAGGAATGCAGGAAACATTTGTGGCCATTTTTGCCCTTTGTCAAAATGGAATGCAGGACATAGGTGTGAAAGCATTCGGAAAATTAAAAGTGTCGCAAACAGTACTTTTCAGCCCACTATGGGGACAGGGATAATGCTGTTGGTGGCAAGTGGGCTCGAGCTTGCACAGAGAACGTGAACCAGCATCTCATTGTAGGAACCTGTTGTTCTCAGGAGCACAGCCCTTGGGCATGAAGCCCAGGGCTTGGAGGTCATGTCTGTGACCCTTTTGCCCAGCTCTCAGGTCCAACAGTGACTCCCTTCATGTTTTCAAGTTTGAAAAGATCCAGAAGCTGACTGGGGCCCCTCATACACCTGTGCCTGCACCGGACTTCCTGTTTGAAATCGAGTACTTCGACCCAGCCAATGCCAAATTTTATGAGACCAAAGGAGAGCGAGACCTCATCTATGCCTTCCATGGCAGCCGCCTGGAGAACTTCCATTCCATCATCCACAATGGCCTGCACTGCCACCTCAACAAGGTAGGGCCTGGGGGGCTTGGTGGCCTGGGGGCGGTGGCCTGGGTCTGCAGACCAGTGTCAGCGGGAACCTGTGGAAATGCAGCATGTCGGCCCATCCTAGACCCGAAGCAGAGCCTGCGTCTAACCAAGGCTGCCTGGGGATGTCTGCGCCCATGACTGTTTGAGAAGATCAGTTCCCACCTTTGCTGTCCATGTGGAGCCACGTAGGGAGCTTTAAACCAACATCCCAATGCCCAGGGGGATTCCAGCCGAGTGAATGAGCATCTCTGGGCACAGGGATGTGCACTCTCAGGCCCACCAGAGACCACCCAACTAGAATCCACCCGCAGAGATCCCTGTGTGTGTTACAGTCCGGAAGCTTCCACCCTTGGAGCACTTGAGGAACCCCTCGCCCCCATGAGCTGCTTCCCTCCCAATTTTAGGAGTCTGAGCTGTCCGTCACCCCTTTGTACTTATTTTAGCACAGAGTAAGGATGTAGGAAGAAGATTATGGACAGGCTTTGAAGCTAAGAGGTTTAGCAGGCTGTGTCGCTGTGGGCAAATTTACTTAAACTCTGTGGGCTTCAGTCTCCTCTGTAAAGGGGACGCCATCACCCTCCCTTAGGTGTGTGTGAGGATTGAAACGGGCATGCACGTGAAGAGCTCTTCGTGTTCTTAGCCCCAAGGAAGGGGGGCAGCTTTTCCAGCGGACAGAGAGGCGTCTGGGGCACTTGGAAGGGCTGCAGGTCTTTCCTCCTGTCGTGGCAGCATCTGAGAGGCCGGCTGAGCCCTGGGCTCCACTGTGGCCGATGCCCTCCTGGGGCTCCAGAGAGAGACACTTCCCCACATCTCATCAGAGCCGTCAGGGTTTGCCGAGGCCACACTGGCTCTCACCGCGTGATCGCGGCCAGGCTGCTGGGATCCAGGGCCCTCCGCTTCCCACTGCAGCTGCCTGGAGAAGCTGTGTGCAGGTCCGTGGTGTGCACCACGCCTTCACCACAGTGCCCCAGAGAGCTCACTGGTGAGCGCCTTCAGTCAGTCCTCTCCCACCCCCTCTCCTGGGTGTTCTCGGGCTTGTTTGAGGGATCCCACCTGCCCTTTGAAGCTGTGACCTTGTCCTCACGGTGGAGATAACCCACGCTTCCCACCCTTGTGCAAGCCTGCACACGGCAGCGTTGCGTGGGGTGTCTGAGCCTGCAGAAGGGGGAATGCTTGGTGGGTGTGGGGTCAGAGAAGAGGGTGCCAGCTTCCTGGGAGAAGGTCTGTGTCAGCTTCCGAGAGACGGGGGCACTGCCCGGCAAGGAACTTCCCGAGGCCAGGGGAAGGTTTGTTTCATTTTCCTGAGCTTCACTCACCAGGCTTGGAATTGTGACAGCAGCTGTCAGTTCCACAGCACGGGATGTACTGCCGTGAGCTCTTCAAGTCGCCCTGAGATACTGATGCTGCGGCCCAGGGATCAGTTAGATTTCAGCCCAGCCGTTGGTAGCAGTTGCCTGAACGCTGTGCTGAGAAGGACTCTGCGTCAGCATGGCTGACGTGGTGATGTTGGCCGTCGCAGTTGACTTGTTATCCACCCCGGGCAAAGCCTGTGGTTGCTACACCTGCTGTAGCCTCCACTTGCAGCTACTTCACCTAGCACGCTTCTCCATTTTTAAGATTTATCCATTTGTTAGAAAGGCGGAATGACACACAGAGAGACAGATCTTCCATCTGCTAGTTCACTCCCCAATAGCGAGGGCTGTGCCAAACTGAAGTAAGGGGCCAGGAACTCCATCCGGGTCTCCCACGCAGCGGGCAGGAGCCCAAGTACTTGGGCCATCTGCTGCTGCCTTCCCAGGTGCATGTGCAGGAAGCTGGATCGAAAGCTGGAAGCTGAGCAGCTGGGACGGGAGCTGTCACTCCAGTGTGAGATGCTGGCGTTGCAGACAGCGGCTTAACCCGCTCAGCACAGTGCCAGCCCCTAGCATGCTTCCTCATGGAGGGCACTGAGTGAGCCTGCACCACCAGGAAGAAGCCCCATTGGGTTTGTGGGCATTTTCTTGGTCAATACCATCCACAGAGTAACACCCTGCCTCTCGCAGAGGCCCGCCTCGTTTGGTCACAGTGCCTGCTTCTGACTCACTCCTTTTCCCTCCCCGCTGGGATGCGACTTCCTCCCCAGTGTGACGTTGCTTTCATAAGGTCATCCCTGTCACTGTGCTGGATGCATTCAATATCACAGGAATTACCGTACAAACGCACAAAGAGCCCGCCAGAGAGAACCCATTCCTCACTTCCCCACCATCTCCCTGGAGTCTTGCTTGGTGTCTTATGTGCGTATCTCACGTCATGCTCAGCCACAGCTCGGGAAGAGGTGCTGTTCCCGCTGTTTGGTGGATGGAGAGACCGAGACAGCAGAGAGTTTACGTAACTTGCCAGCTGTGGGATTGAAACTGCCGTCTGTTTGGACTCTGCTACCTGTGTTTTTCCCATTCACCCTTGACCACAAGGAACTGCTAGTCTGCCAGTCTAGATGGCCAAACCCACAATCCATCAAAGTGTTGTCAGATAGGAATGTGTTCAGGAGTAGCACTGTGATGATGCCCGGGCTATTGGCTCCTGGGGAAAGAAGGAGTGGGGAATGTTTATTTACAACTCTGTTGAAGGCGGGCCTGTGTCTTCTCGTGGTGCCACCTCCACCTTCACCTGCCTTCCTTTCTTCTCTGTTGGCCTCTGCCGTTCCAGACGTCCTTGTTCGGAGAGGGGACCTACCTCACCAGTGACTTGAGCCTGGCCCTCATTTACAGCCCCCACGGCCACGGGTGGCAGCGCAGCCTCCTTGGCCCCATCCTTAGCTGTGTGGCCGTGTGCGAGGTCATCGACCATCCAGATGTCAAGTGCCAAACCAAGAAGAAGGGTGAGTGAGCGCTCAGCCCAGCCGCTGGGGGGAGCACCTGTTGCATGCCATGGGGTGGGCGGGGTTCAGAGCGGTGCAGGACAGAAACCTGCCTTCAGGGGAGGGTCAGTCTTCACAGGGATTGAACACACGATGAAAGACCACTTATAAAGGGGGTGGGCAGGGAGTGCCAGGTTTTGGGCTGCTGAGGTCAGTGGGGGCCACTTCAGAGGGAGGACCCATCCTGTGGGGTCAGCGGGGGCCAGGGAGAACTCTGAGGAGGAGGTGGGAGTTGGATGGATGGGGGTACCTATGTTGTGGCGTAGCAGGTGTAGCCGCTGCCTGCAGTGTCCCATATGGGTGCCAGTTTGTGTTCTGGCTGCTCCACTTTCGATCCAGCTCCCTGCTAATAGCCTGGGGAAACAGTGGAAGATGACCCAAGTGTTTGTGCCCCTGTGCCCACATGGGCGACCTGGAAGAAGCTCCTGGCTTCAGCCTGGCCCAGCCCTGGTGACTATGGCCATTTGGGAAGTGAACCAGCAGATGGAAGATCTTTCTTTCTCTCTCTTTCTCTGTAACTCTGCCTTTCAAATAAGTAAATAATATTAAAAAAATAATAAACGGGAGTGGTGAGGTCAGAGCATGGGCTCCTTGAGGGTGGAACTTGGTTTTGTTCACTCCGGGGCCCTGGAGGGACCACTGTGTGTGCGGTAAATGAACGAGTGAGTGGAGCCTCTCTCAGCAGAGAGCCTGCTGTGTACTGCCAGTCAATCAGTATTTGCTGAGCTGAAGCTAAGGACGCTGGGTGCAGCTCCTGGGCACGCCGGTGCCCTCCGGGGAGGGTGGGGAGCCACTGAGGCCAGGGCAGTCCATGCCAGGCCCTGCAGGGGCGGTGACTATGCTGGCCCTGTCCTCTCCACTCCCCTCGCGCGTGTCCCTTAGACCGCGTGCCCTGTGCTCCCCTCTGTGCTGCGGCTCCTCACAGAGGCACACAAGCATTATAGAACTGACTTCTGTCTCCAGGGCAGGGCTCTTGTCGCCCTGAGGAAAGGAGAAATGAGAAAACTGAGTGTTCTGGCTTCCGTCGTAAAACCGCCAGAACCCCGAGGCCCAGGCCCAGGTCTGACACCACCCTCCAAGCCGATGGCACCGATGCTTGCCTTTCTCATGCTGAGGAAGTGTGCAAACCGTGACTTTAAACACCGAAGGGCAACCTTGCCGTCTGTGTCCATCTGTGCCATCGCAGGCAGGCGGCCTTGGCCTTTTTTTTTTTCTTGGTAGAGGTTTTTCATATTATTAAAAGAAAACTTGCGGGTTTTTCGTTTGTTTGTGTTTCTTAAACAGATCTTGGTGGGAAGGGTGGGAGGTGAGCGTTCTGAGGAGCCGAGGTCTGCAGGGCTTGGCTCCCACCACCTCCTGCGAGGCCGCCTTCAGGGCGAGGCCGGTTCCTGGGTCCCAGCCCCAGAGCCATGGTTTGCTCCTTCCCTCTGCCCTGCCCTCTCGGCTGTGTTCTCTTCCCTGTGTCCCTTTTACTTTCCTGTTCTTTTCTTTCTTCCTCCCCTTTGTCTGCCGTGGTCTCCTGGTTTTAGTGCTGTGTCCCACATGTGGGATCTTCTGAAAGGTCATGGAAAGTGCATATTGTTAAAAAAAAAAAACAAAAACACAGGAGCAGGCATTTGGTGCAGGGGTTAATACCCTGCTTGGGATTCAAGTCCCAGCTCCACTTCCAATCCAGCTTCCTGTTGCTGCACACCCTGGGGGGCAGCAGGCGTTGGCTCAGGTACTTGGGTCCCTGCCACCCACATGGGAGACCCGGATTGAGTTCCTGGCTGTGGACTCCATCTGGCCCAACCTGGCTGTCGGCAGGCATTTGGGGAGTGAACCAGTAAATGGAACATTTGTCTTTCTGTCTCTCTGCCTTTGAAGTAAAAAAAATAAATAAAGAAAGAAAGAATTTATTTTGCACTAGAATAAAATTATGCTTGAATTCGGTTTTCTGTGACCTTCTCAGAGTCCCCGGGACCCACACAGCCCATTCTTGAGCCTGCAGGGCCCATCCACCCTTAGGACCAGGTGGCTTGTGGCCTTCCTGCTCACCCTGCCCACGTCAGATACAGGGTCCTCCCCAGCAAAGCTGTGCTTTACTGTCGTTCAGATTCCAAGGAGATAGACCGCAGAAGAGCGAGAATCAAACACAGCGAAGGCGGAGACATCCCTCCTAAGTACTTTGTGGTCACCAACAACCAGCTCCTGCGGGTGAAGTACCTGCTGGTGTACTCGCAGAAGCAGGCCAAGAGGTAAGAGGGGGCCGTCCGTGTGTGAGGGCCAGCAGGTTGCGTGCAGCGTGGTCAGCACCCTTTCCCGCCAGCCTTCAGCACGGAGGTGGAGTGTGATTCAGAGAGGAGGTGGTCCTGGCCCTTCAAGGACCCAGTATTCTAGGGAAGAAGGTAGATTCGTAGACAGCAGGAGCACAAGGAACTGAATGGTACCAAGCTGGCTGCCCCAAACGAGGCCCATGACCTCAGTCTGAGACCCACTGATGAGCTCAGACTGGGAGGCAGGGCGGTGGCTGGGACCCTGGCTGGGCGTGTGTGCGGCCCCGCTCAGTCACTTCCCAGAGGGGCTGTTGAACCAGCACCTGTCCCTTTCTGGACCTGAGATGCTTCAGGTTACCTCTGAGGTCGAGGTGTTGAGCATCTCCGCAGTGTGGCAGTGGGGGAACACGGGGTTCTCACGGTTGAGGGTCATGTTGAGGTCTTGTTGCATTGTGGGAGCCCCCAGCAGAGCTGCCAGTGGGGTTGGCTGTAGGCGAGCAGGTACTGAGGAAAAGGGGGTCATTTTTAAATAATCCCCACTCTGGCTTGTACCTGCCAGTAATTACTATGCCTCTGGATTTCGTAGACCAACAAAATACCACCCCTTACTCTCTGCAAGTTTGGGAAATGTGCATAGGCGTCTTGACTGGGTGTGGCGGGGACACTGTTCTTTAGTGTAAGATCACTTTGTGTTTTCTACTTGGAAATTCCATTTCTCTCCCACTTCTCCCCCGGGGTGTCTCGGCTGTGCACACTTGGATGATTGAGGTCAGCTCCTTGTGGGCCAGAGAGGGTTTCCCCAGCTAGGATTTCTGTCTGTCTGTGTTTAAAAGCAAAAAGACTTCTCCTTAATAACCAGTCTCCTGCCACCATCCGGGCAGACACCCTGAGCTAGGGCATCCCTCTAGATACCAGAGTCTCGCTTCAGAGAAGAGCGGTTACAAAAGGTGGGAGGGGGAATAAAGGGAAGATGGGGCTGAGCTCATTGCATAGCTGTCTTTCTGCATCTAGAAAATGTTCTGTTGAAAGGCGTGTCGGTGCCAGGGCAAACAGCCCCAGAGTTCCCAGGCAAAGGAGCACGAAGCTTCATTTCATGGCTCACGCAGAGGATGGAATTCATCATGTCATCCTCTCGGAGCCAGAACTTGTTGCATACACTTCAGAAAAAAAGATGTTTTTCTCTCTCTGCCAATATCGCTCCTTTTTTCCCCATCAGCAGGGCTTCGAGCCAGCTCTCCTGGTTTGCCAGCCATTGGTTTACGGTCATGCTGTCCCTGTATCTGCTGCTGCTGCTCGTCGTAAGTGTCATCAGTTCCTCGGCTTTCCAGCACTTCTGGAATCGTGCGAAGAGATAATCTCTCTGGGCCTGGCATGGGGGCCACCTCAACCATGTGCCTTAGGGTGACTCCACCCGGACCTCCCCGGCCTCTCGGCCAGCCAGGTAGAGCCTAGGAGCCAGCCAGGGACCACAGGACAGTCTTCGTGTGCCATACATGTACCGAATGCCTTGATGCTGCTCCCGGCCACACTCACCAGGGTCCACTGGACCCCCACTTGTAGTTTCCAGGGGGAGCCCTCTCTTCTACTCCTGCCCAAAGTGGTCTGAGGGAGTTGGCTTTTCAGCCAGGGCCAAAGGAAAAAGTCCTGCTGCATTTAAAAAACAAGTGTCCAGGCTGTCAGTGGCGTGTTTACAATCGCTCCTGGCAGAGGCTTTTCTCTACTGCCTTCTGGAAGGCGGAAAATGTGTAGCGGGGGCTATAAATCACCAGGCCATTGCCTTGTTTTGACTCGAGACACCCAAGAGGCACAGTCATGTTGCTCATAAAAGTTGGTGGGATCGGTTTTGGATTCCATCAGCCTTTGTATGTGAGTGCAAAACATTTTCACAGTTTTCTCAAATCAACAAACAGCCGTCTGCCGCAGCTGTGCCCCCGACCCCAGCCATGGATGCGAAAGGAAGGGGACTTAGCAAGGAGCGACTTTTTCTAATAGAAAAACTACCAACTGCTGATTACAGCTGGAAGAGAACCAAATGTTTGTTTTCCGATTTTTGTTTTCAAGTAACTGACAACTTTGCAAACTGAGCTAAAGGGGAAGTTGCTGAACCTAGAGCACCATTTGGCCAGTGTCCACAGCCTCCTTCCTGGCTGTGTTTCAGAGAAAGGGGTTTGAGCTGCAGGCTCCCCTGCGGTTCTCACCCTCATGAAGCTGCCTTGACCGTGGCCTGCCAGCCACCGGTGTCATTCTTCAGGCCTTCGAGACAGGGCCCCGCCTCAGCACCCACAGGTCGAGCCACCTTCAGAGGGGTCGCTCAGCCTGGGCTTCCCGGTGTGGGAGAAGCCTCTGGCTGCCCAGGGAGCCATAAGCCCTGTTGGCTGTGTGCCCTGCTCCCTCCCTCCTGGTGAGTTTCAGCCACAGTGGAGCCCGGTCTGAGTTGGGGGTGAGATTTCTGTAATGAAGGGGGAACATCATTTTTCTATAATTTGTGAAGTTGCACAAAAGCCACTGTCATGGTTTTTACATTGAACATTGGAGCATTTCCAACATAATAAAGGTATTTTCCTAACGACCACATTGCCCTGTTGTTAGTCTTGTCCTCTCTCTCCTCCCTTGTTTGGGGGGCTTCTGCTGGGGACCATCTGTCGCCAGGCTCTCGTAGGTATTGGGTTTCTAGCCGTTCATTGACCAGCTGTGAGCAGTTAGTGCCTAGATATACAGGCGGGATCAATGTCAAAACACCTCTGCCCTCCGGGAGCCCACAGTCTGGCAGGTGGGCAGGTGGCCAGAGATTTCAGGAGGACGGTTGGTATTGTAAAGGAATTTTGGGGGATAGTTGTTGTAGTGCAGCAGGTGAATCTGTCACTTGGGGTGCCTGCACTCCAAATCAGAGGCTGGTTCCGGTCCTGCCTGCCCTGCTTCTGATCCAGCTCCCTGCTGGTGGACCTGGGACCCCTCGGATGAAGGCCTCATGCTTGCTTGGGTCCCTGCATCCCACATGGGAGACCCAGATGGAGTTCCTGGCACCTGGCTTTGGCCTGGCCCAGCTTTGAATGTTGCAGGCATTTGGGGATTGAACCAGAGGATGGAAGGTCTTTCTCTCGCTCTGCCTTTCAAGTAGATGAAAATAAACCAATAAATGTTTTATTAAAAAGGAGTTTTGAGAGAGACTTGGCAAGGAGTCCTACTGTGATCTCGGGTCAGGAGACCTGGAGCTGACGCATGTAGCAGAGCAAGGTACGTGCCCTGTTTACTTTAACCTTCACAGATAAGGATCTGCAGTGCTGGAGAGGTGAATGGCTTTGCCCAAGGTTATAGGCTAGGAAATGCCTGAGCTGGGAATTGAACCTGGGAGACTGGTTTCACTCCCATAACCAACACCCTCCTACCTCCTGAAGTGAAAGGGGAATCAGCTGTAGGCTGAGAAGTGCATGCCAAGTGTTGCAGGCAGTCGGACCAGCAATGCAAAGACCTAGACAGTCACAAAGGAAAAGGCAGTGGTCAGAAATTGGGCTGGGAGAGGTGGCAGAGACTGCATTTGGAGAGACCTGAAAAGCAGTGGGCAATGTCATGAGCAGTTTTCTGGTTTTGTTTTTGTTTTCTTTAAGATTTATTTATTTGAAAGAGTTACAGAGACAGAGAGACAGATCTTCCCTTTGTGTCTGGGTCTCCTACGTGGGTGCAGAGGCCCAAGCACTTGGGGCATCTTCCACTGCTTTCCCAGGCCATTAGCAGGGAGCTGGATCGGAAGTGGAGCAGCCAGGACTCGAACAGGTGCCCATATGGGATGGCAGCGTTGCAGGTGGCAGCTTTACTGCTCTTATTATTATTGGTTTTAATGACTCAGTAGAGAGTAAAGGCCTGCAACAGAGAAGAAGCAGGGGTGTTCAGAGAGGCAGAAGAAAACCAGCGGCCAGGTGTCCGGGAGCCAAAGGGGAGGGCTGGCTGGGCAGCGGCAAACACAGCCGAGCGGCCGGGGCCCCCCTGGAGGGGTGTCTGCTAGATTCACTGAGTGGGTGATTGGCAAACTCGGGGGAGCAGGTTCAGTGCAGTTCCATAGAGGGATGTGGGCAAGCCCTGAGTGCATGGACAGGAAGTTCGTGCAGTGTCAAGGTGTTCTCATTTCTCCGAGACCCCTGCTCTGGGGGCCGGCACTGTGGCGTGGGGGGTTAAACCCTTTCTTGCAACACCCGGCAACCCCTATCTGAGGGCTGGTTCCGGTCCTGGCTGCAGCACTTGATATCCAGCTCCCTGCTAACGCACCTGGGAAAGCAATGGATGATGGTCTTCCAAATAAGTCTTAAGAAAAAAAAAGAACCCCTGCTCTGGCTTGAATGCTGCATATGGGCTTGCAGCTGTAGAGCACAGCTGGGTAATGGGTCCTGATTCAGGCAATATTTATATCAAACTGAGCTGATAGGTGTTTTAAAAAAATTATTTATGTATTTAAGAGGCAGAAAGGTCTTGCATCATTGATTCACTCCCCAAGTGGTCGCGACAGCCAGAGCTGGGCCAATCAGGAGCCAGGAGCTTTTTCCCGGTCTCCCACGATGGTGCAAAGGCCCAAGCACTTGGACCATCTTCTACTGTTTTCTCAGGTGCATTAGCAGGGAGCTGGATCAGAAGAGGAACAGCCAGGGCTTGAACCGAAGTCCATATGGGGAACCGATGGTGCCACAGGCAGAGGCCTAGCCCGCTACACCACAGTGCTGCCCCCACCCTTTGAGAGGCAGAGAGAGATGGAGAGAGAAGAGAGAGCATTTCCATCTGCTGGTTCACTCCCTAGAAGCCTGCAGCAGGTGGGACTGAGAACTCAATCCAGATCTCCCACGTGGGTGGCAGGAGCCCGATTACTTGAACCATCTCTGCTGGCTCCTGTGGCGCATATTAGCAGGAAGTGGGAATGGGGAGTGGAACTGGGACTCAAGTGTAAGCACTCCAACATGGGGTGCAGACATCTTAGCTGGCATTTTTAAGTGATGCCTGCCCCCAGGTGAGTGTTGCTGTGGGGGAAGGAAACCATGGAGACTTGGAGGGAAGACTGAGGCAGGGCCACAGGACGCACCCTTGCTTTTGTGAGCTGCCCGCCCTCCATGAAGAAAGTGTTTAAAACTCTTTGATGACTGCATCGGTGTAAATATGAATATATTAGTATTATGTGCTAAAACATTTTGTTCCACTTAAGAGTTCATTTTTTCCTTCTGATTCGAAAGGAAATGAAGCATTTTCCTAATGTGAGCCTTAGGCACTGTGCCTGTTGTGTCTAACGGATGAGCCAGCCCTGGATCAGTGCAATGGCGGGCAGTGTGAGGCCTCCGGGTACCTGGGAATGGGCAGGCGGGAAGGAGACAACCCTGAAATGAGACTCCGGTTCTGTTCCCATAGGCCATGCAGCTCCAGGCAAGGGGAAACAGGTGCAGAGGCGAGGCGGGAGGAAGGGGCAGTCTCCTCGCTGACCAGTGCCCACTGGGCCAAGAGCTTTGCCAGGGGGCTGATGGCACATGAGCCCACATGGTGTGAACCTGTCTTGGTCTGGTGGCCCCCTCAGTCCTCGGTCACTAAATGCCATGGTCAGCTTTGAGAGGCGTGACAAGTGGGCCTCTCCCAGGTGAGGTACCTGCCTCTGGGAGCCACCAGAGCCCCAGGAGCCATGAGTGTCCACCACAGAGGGAAGGGGTCTTGGTGTGGTGAGGTGGTTTTGGAAAAGTGCACAGGTGTATACTAGAGAGGTGGAGTAGCGGGTGCAGTTCATTGTCGATTCTGAGTGATTTAGCTGATTGCCTATAAAAACCAGGAAAGGCTGGGGGGTTTGTGTGTGATGTAAAGAGCCCCATTCAGATATATATATATATATATATATATATATATATTTTTTTTTTTTTTTTTTGACAGGCAGAGTGGACAGTGAGAGAGAGAGACAGAGAGAAAGGTCTTCCTTTTGCCGTTGGTTCACCCTCCAATGGCCGCCGCGGCCGGCGCACCGCGCTGATCCGATGGCAGGAGCCAGGTGCTTATCCTGGTCTCCCACAGGGTGCAGGGCCCAAGGACTTGGGCCATCCTCCACTGCACTCCCAGGCCACAGCAGAGAGCTGGCCTGGAAGAGGGGCAACCGGGACAGAATCCGGCGCCCCGACCGGGACTAGAACCCAGTGTGCTGGCGCCTAGTGAGCTGTGGCGCCGGACCAGATATTTTCTTTACAACGTGGCCCCATCGCATCAGAGCCCATTCCGGGCGCTGAGCTCAGGTTTGTGTTGGCATAGGGTCAGCGCGCACTCCTGCCCCGTTGCCACGGTGACTCTGAGGCTCCTCACTCCAAAACAGGGCCATGTCCCTCCCTGAGCCCCCTCTACAGCACCCGCATATCTCCTCACTCCCCTCCCCTCCACCCCTCACCCCCTACCCCACCTCATGAGTTTTCCATCTCTTGGCCTTTGTTTGTTTTTGCTTTTGTCAGTCCCCCCTCTCTGGATGGGTTTCTGTTTGTTTCCAGGCTGTCTGGGGCTATGCACCATGGAGACAGTGTCCTGGGCTGCCTCTAGCCCTGATCTGGTTAGAATAAGCCCCTCTGCTTTGCATGCATCTCTGACCTGACATTTGGATCATCCAAAACAAATCACGACATTGACATTCCAAAGCAAGATAGAAACCACCGTCTCCACCCTCACCGCCTGGCGCCCTGGTCTACCTGGAAAGGGTTTTTCGAAAGTTTCCAATGTTCTACTGCAGAGTCTGCATACCGAGGCGGGAGGCAGCATCTGTGAACCACGTACTGAGCTAGGCTTTGCGTGTGTTGGAAATCTGGCGGTTGGCACCAGTGCTTCTGCGTAGGAGGCGAAGCCTCCGACTGACACCGGCATCCCATATGGACGTTGGTTCGAGTCCTGGCTGCTCCACTTCCAATCCAGCTCCCTGCTTAAGTGCCTGAGAAAGCAGTGGAGGATGGCCCAGGTGCTTGGGCCCCTGAACCCCTGTGGGAGACCCGGAAAAAGCTCCTGGCTCCTGGCTTCAGCCTGGTACAGCTCTGGCCGTTGTGGGCCATTTGGGGAGTGAACCAGCAGATGGAAGATTGATCTCTCTCAGTCTCTGTCTCTCTCCTCTCTCTCTAACTCTGCCTTTCATATAAATAAAATAAATCTTAAAAAAAAGTATGGAAGTGATGTCAATGTTTCTTGCATTAAAATTCAACAGAAAGCTGCTTGAGGAGAGAGAGCCTTGTCATCTTTGTATACCCAAGTATCTAAGGGGTGGTGGGCCCTCAAGAAAAGTTTGTTGAACGAATAAGTGGATGAAAGGATGCAGAACATTTCCCTGCCATAGGTGGTGATGGTTGGATGGCAGTAGAAGGAGCCTGAAGTTAGAGAAAAAGTGCACTGGTCGGGCCCGTGGGTGAGGGTTTCCGAGAAGGTCAGATGCTCGCCGCTTGATGTCAGGAGTCCCATTTGCTGTCACCAGAGGTACTTTTGGGGTGGGCAGCAGAGAGCTCTCTGTTTCATTTGGAGTGCAACTGGTCCTGAGAGAGGTTAAACGGCTGGTTTGAACTTATTCATACACATATGTAAATGACTAATATCACAGCCTTTTCTAGAAACAGGGTTTAATAATAAGTTGGGGGAGAAGTGACAGAAGAGAGAAATTACTGGAGATTCAAGGCACGGGGAGCTTTGGCCAGGTCATGGGGTGGGGCCACTGTAGCCAAACTTTATTCCTGGCTCCACCTGGCCAAGGAAGGACCCCAGAGAAAACAGCATGTGGTGCTGCCAGGCCCCTCTGGCCAGCTCTGGTGACACTGGGCAGGAAGGAATGCGACAAGGCCACTCTGAATGACTGGGGGTATGGATGACAGACATTTTTTTACCCACAAAAACAATTTTTTAGAAGATTGATTTATTTACTTGAGAGGCAGAGTTACAGAAAGAAGGAGAGACAGAGAGAGGTCTTCCATCCACTGGTTCACTCCCCAAATGGCCGCAACAGTTGAAACTGGACCAATCCGAAGCCAGGAGCTTCCCTCAGGTCTCCCACGTGGGTGCAGGGGCCCAAGTACTTGGGCCATCTTCTACTGCTTTCCCAGGCCACAGCAGAGAGCTGGATCAGAAGTGGAGCAGGGCCGGCGCCGTGGCTTACTAGGCTAATCCTCCGCCTAGCAGCGCCGGCACACCGGGTTCTAGTCCCGGTCGGGGCGCCGGATTCTGTCCTGGTTGCCCCTCTTCCAGGCCAGCTCTCTGCTGTGGCCAGGGAGTGCAGTGGAGGATGGCCCAGGTGCTTGGGCCCTGCACCCCATGGGAGACCAGGATAAGTACCTGGCTCCTGCCATCGGATCAGCGCGGTGCGCCGGCCGCAGCACGCCAGTCGTGGCGGCCATTGGAGGGTGAACCAACGGCAAAAGGAAGACCTTTCTCTCTGTCTCTCTCTCTCTCTCACTGTCCACTCTGCCTGTCAAAAATTAAAAAAAAAAAAAAAAAAAAGTGGAGCAGCCAGGACTAGAACCAGCGCCCATATGGGATGTCTGCACTGCAGACGGATGCTTAACCTACTATGCTACAATGCCGACCCCAAACCTTTATTTATTTATTTAGATTTAAAATAAACAGCATACTGATGGCTTGGTTTTAGATCAGATTAGTAGATGAGGCTCAAACAGGCATTTTCACCAGTCTTGAGCAAGTGCAGGCTGTCCCAAAACGGTCCCATAACATACAGCCTCTTAGAGGTCTGCAGGGATTTAAAAACACTGCCTCAATTATATATATATATATATATATATATGTATAAATAGACATCAACTATGCATCAGAAAATTATTTTGAGAGGCAGGGAGACAAAATACTTGATGATGGCTCAAATACTTGAATCCTTGCCACCCACATGGGAGACCTGGGTGGAGTTCCTGGCTTCTGGCTCCAGCGTGCCCCAGCCCTGGCTGTTATGGGCATTTGGGAAATGAGCCAGTGGATGGGAGAGATCTCTCTTTGTTTCAAATAAAATAAATAAATAATTTAAAAAATTTTAAATCGGTGCAAAGTGAGAGATGGACTAAACAAGTTGTTCTGGGACCTTCTGTAACCCTGGTTCAAGGTGCCTCCTTGATCACTTTGGACACTTCTCAGGGTACTCAGGTCTGGAAGTGGCAATGGTAGATGTGGCCAGGGCTGGGGTGCAAAGCCGCACTGGATGTGTCAGCTACAGGAAGACCAGAGTCTGGGCAGACGCGGGAAGAGGGATAGTGGCACGGGCACTAGTGTTTATTGAGTGCTCCCCGTGTGACAAATGGATTGAAGGACTATTTAATTCTCGCAACGGCCTTGCAAGGCAGACGCTGGTATCTGCACTGCAGAGAGGAGCCAGCCGTGGAGGGGTGACTCATGCAAGGTACAGAGACCAGAAAAAGGCAGAACCAGGGTTCAGCAGAGCCGGGGTAATGAGCAAGGCAGGTGGGCACAAGGCCACAGCCAGAGGGGCTGCCTGAGCAAGAGGGCCCCGGGCTTGGTGGTCCAGGCCCGGCAGATGGGAAAAAGAGCTCCTTTTCTGGGGTCAGAGCTGTTTTGCTGTGTTTGGTGAGCAGGGACCCCTGGGGTGTCAGAGGTCGGTATCCTGGGAAATCCCCCCTGACATCCAGTCTGTTCAAGCAGAGCTCTGGGGTGGGCTCTGGACACCTTTGTAGCCCCGCGGCTGCAAGGCATGGTGGTGAGCTCAGAAGCACAGACAGCGCTGACCGTGGGCAGGGCAAGGACGGCCCCTCCCGCCCGCCCCAGCTGTCTGCTCAGGGCTCGAGCCATCAGCCTGCTCTGATTAAGTTGAGTTCTTGAGACCTTGCATCCAGGGGCTGCCAGCAGCCAAATCCCCCTGATTGTCTGCGATGTTCCCGACGTGAGAGAATAAACAGTCTCTCCTGTCCAGCCAGCTGTGCTGAGCAGCATATTCCTGTCTGTCCGCCTGCCTGGCTGGGTGGGGCCGCAGGCCTGAGTCTACCTCCAGCAGAGGCCTGGGGGACCCCGTGAGGGGGTGGGAGAGGGCACTGGCTGTCTCCAGCCTGCACAGAATGTTCCCTCCTGAGTCTCCTTTTTGCCCCTGCACCAGGCACCCCAGCCTCAAGCTGCTGCCCGCACAAACCCTGTGTTTTGTAATAATGACTATATCGGGTACGAAGAGGCCCCCACTGGCCACTGTTCCTAGGCGCAGAGTCCCTTCATCCCGGCCCAGGCCCTGCTCGGGCCACCTGAGCTCCCACGTCATTCTAGCTAGATCTGAAGTCGAGTGGACGCAGAGAGTTAAGGCAGAAGCAGGACGAGAACCCTGACCTGCAGTTCCTGCGGAGCGGGACGCCGTGGCTGGAATGGTGTCGGGGTTCCGGGCGGGAGCTGCTGCCTGTGTGTTTCGTGTTTTTTTCATCCCGGGCCTGTTTTGGAGATCAGACTTGTGGCTGAGCCATTTCCTCAGGAAGCCGGCCTCTGGAAAAGCACTGATCCCGGATGCCCCTAAATCACTGGGACGGGAGCCCAGGAGGGCTCTTCCACTGCCCGGAGTGCAGCAGCCAGCGGAGGGTGGACCAGGCCCCGGGTGGCAGGCAGGTCGGAGGGCAAAGTCCTGGGGAATGGGGCACACCCCGCCTCCCCAGCACAAACCCTCTGCTTTTCTGCCCCAGCACTGGAGCGGCGGAGGAGGGAGGAGGAAGCAGCTGTTCCCAGCCGGTCTGCAAAAGGCATTCCTGGCAACAGGAGGGGGTAGGGGGTGGGGAGGGCAGAGAGGGCCGGGGTCTCTGTGGACAAGTGTCTCCCTCCCTGTCTGTTTCGGCCCGCAGCTTCACCGCTGGCTCGCCGAGTCCCTCAGTGTGTGCTCCTGTGACTCATCCCGGATGCGTCCGCACTTCTGATGAGCACAGGGCTCCCCGTGCAAAGTGTGTCCTTGTGTGTTTCCTGCATGTGTGTGAGTGACCTCGTCTCTGCGCGTGCCTGGGAATGTGGGTGTCTTTGAGGCCCCCTTGTCTTTCCCGACGGCCGCCTGTGTGTGTGCCTGTGTGGAGTAAACATGCGAGGTGGCTTTTCTGTGAATGCAAGTGTTTCTGCATGTGACTTTAGCGTGTGTGTCCCCGGGGAACGATCCGTCAGGAATGTGTTGATTGAAAGCCCGTATGCGGTTATGCATTAGCGGTACAGAAGCATTCCTTCACTCATTCATAATCCTCTGCCCCTCAGGCACGTTTCCATGGCCTGCTCTCTGCCTGGCCCCGCACTTGGCACTGGGAATTTAGAGTATGGCCACGTCGAGGGGCAGGCGTGGAACGGAGCTGTGGCGAGGACAGTGAGAGGAACGATACGATGGGTGCCTGGGTCCAGGTGCTGTGTGTGTTTTTCGCCGGTCTATACACGTCTCTGTGTGTGCTTTTCTGTTTGCCTTGCCTGTCTTTTCTCATGGAGGACAGAGCTCAAAGCTTTCCTGCCCTCCCTTCCCTGGCCGGGGTCCTCCTGGGGCTGTGAGACAGGCTGGGGTGTGGGAGGGGCACCACCCTAACACTCCAAGGACTGGCCCGCTGCCCAGGGCACTCTCACTCTGGGACCAGGCCGAAGTTTCCTGCTCGTGGAGTGACAGGGTTGAGCGACCTCATCGCTAACTGTATAGGCCTTGTTTGGCTGATAGAAGGAATCAGAGTCATTCCTGAGTTAATTACTTTTGAGAGGGCAAATTGAGAGAGGCCTAACTATAGAAACCTGGAACTGAACCCCAGCTGGGCCACTTGTGTCCTTTTAAGTTCCTCTCCCTCCCTCTGGGCTGATGTGAGGATGAAAGGAAACAATGTGTATAAAGCATTGAGCCTGATGCCAGGGACACAGTAGCTGTCCAGTAAATACCACCTGGCCAGTCTTTTCAGGGGTGGGCATTTGACTCAGGGAGTAAAGGCAACACCCACATCCCCTAGCAGAATATCTGGGTTCGGGTCCTGGTTCCTCCTCTGACTCCAGCGTTCTGCCAATGCGCACTGTGGGAAGCACCAGGTGCTGGCTCAAGGACTTGGGTCCCTGCCACCCACGTGGGAGACCCAGCTTGAGTTCTGGCTCCTGGCTTTGGAGCCCAGGCTGCTGCAGGCATCTGAGTACTGAACCGGTGGATAGACCATCTCTGTCTCTCAAATTAATAACAATAAATTTCTACAAAGGAGAGTCTTTCCACCTTTCACATCCTACCATAGACAGGCTGGCTAAGTGAATTCAAGTAAACCATGTGTTTAGGGATGTCTGGCCCTGTGTGGGGTGGGGGTGGGGGGTGGGGACAGTTCGGGGAGAAAGTCTGGCCCTTTTCTTCAGTGTCCAGCTGCAGTTGGGAGTCCCTCCCTCCACCCCATTCTCTGATACGGGTCCTTGACACGTTCTCAGTCTGTGTACACGCAAGCGTGATGAAGAACACAGGTTCAGTGCCCTCTGTGTCTGCTGGTGAGCCGCTCCCAGGTGCTGTGTGACGCTGAGCTCAGTTGGATCGGGCCACAGGGCGGAGTGGGTCAGGTGAGGCCTCAGGCTCCCAGACATGTCTCTGCCTGCCTGAGCGGCCCCAACAGTGGGCAGATCCAGCCAGGACAGCTGTCTCCCATGATTGATACCCCCGGGAGGGCGCTGCTCTGCCTTTGCATAGGCAGCCTTAGGGTCCTGGCGCACTGGGGACACCGAGAGGACCTTGGTGACCTCTGTCCCCTCAAGCCTTCTAGAATGGCCGGAGACAGGGACTGTCGGCCAGGGTGGGTGCGGGAGACCATCTCGGGAATCCCCTGGAGCCTGTGAGAGCTGGCGGCTCTCGCGCTCTCCTGAAATATCTCTGACCTGGAGGGAATGAGGGAGGGGTCCGGGGTGCGGCCAGGGCTGCCGGGCTGAGAAGGGCTCTGAAAGAGAGCTCAGGGTGGCCGAGGCCCTGAGACACAAGGAGAGACGTTCTGTCCCGGAGGTCCCGCTGGCCAGCCCTCGGACCCCACACACTCCTGGGGCCTGGGAGTTGCTTCTCTCCTGGTCTCCCAGCAGGTGGGGGCAACTGGAACTGCAAAAGGCCCTCGGGTGGGTTGGTGGGGCGGTTGTCACCATGACTTTCCCCTACTATCTCTGGGCTGTTGTATTTGGGGCTATAACTGGGAATTTTCCTCTTGAAAAAAAAAAAATGGAAAGCAAAGGAACAAGTGGTGGGTTGAGGCCAAAGTAATGTGTTTAAGGAAATTTCTGCTTCATGCTGGCCCGGACAGGGGGTGTCTGGTCAAAGAGCCGCTGACGGCCAGGGGCTCTGCGAGTAAACAGGCCACCTCCGACGGCTGCCTGAGCTCATTTCCCTCGGCAGTGTGAGGGGATGATGTCACCATGAGCGGGGCGTCCTGGCAGGGGAGTGCGTCCGTGAACAGGATGGAGGCTGCATGGCTGCTGGAGGCCTGGGCGCTGCTTCGTGGTTCTTGCAAACAGCTGCTTCCCATACGGAATGTTCGGACGCCCACCTCTGCTTACTCCCCAGTGGGATTCTGGCTGCAGCCAGGACCCCACTGCCATGGTCCTGGGAAAGCTGGGATCCATTGTCCTTACCCCCAGTGCCCAGGCAAGCCTCCCCCACCCGGCAACCAGAGGCCAAGGCCTTCCCCGCCTAGTGGAGGGGCACGTGGGGTTGGATCCGTTGGGAGGAGGGGCCCCTGGTGCTCCAGGCGCATGTTCTGCCCCCTGTAGAACAGACACTGGCAATGTGGACCTCGGTCCGTCTCCTGGGGCCAGGCCCAGCGGGGGACTTTCCATGAGCAGGGAGCCGAGGTCCGCGGTGCGGTGAGGCGGGGAGGAAGCCACAAGGCCGCCTCTGTGCCTGCTCCACAGGCTCTTCATGAGGGCCACGGCCACCGGGGGAGGCTTTTATGGGGCTGGAAAGACTTGGCAGGGTCAGTGAGCAGCGGCTGCCGCAGGTCCCTGTGGCTCCATGGTAGGTGGGCGCGTTCCACCCACTTCCCCTCCTGCTGAGGAGTAGAGAGCGGGGAGCCTCCCAGGGAAGAGGTGGGTGGGCTTTTGCATCTTTGTGTCCCCCACAATCCTGAACTGCCTTCCCCGTGGGCACATCAGTCACACAGAGCACGCCCCCATTCCCATCCCCGCCAAGCCACCTAACCCCTCGGTGGCTGCCTGGCTACTTGATGCTGACATCAAACCTCAGCCTGACCACAGGACTCGGGCTTCCCTGGTGTGCGGCCTGGCTGAGCTGCGGGCAGAGCCGCTCACTTAGTGTGTTTATTCAACACTGTCAGCGCTCGCCTGGTGGGGGCCAGGTCTTGTGCTAGGTGCAGAGGTTGCAGCCATGAACAAGACAAGTACAATCTTCGCTTTTCTTTTTAAATTATTTGTTAAAGATTTATTTATTTATTTGGAAGGCAGAGAGAGAAAGAGAGCAAGAGCAAGAGTGAGCGAGAGCGAGAGCGAGAGAGCACCAGAGATTTTCAATCCACTCGTTCACTCCCCAAATGGCCACAACAACTGGCGCTGGGCCAGGCCAAAGCCAGGAGCCCAGAACTCCATCCGGGTCTTCCATATGGGGTGCAGGGGCCCAAGCACTTGTGCCATCCTCCACCACTTTCTCAGGCGCGTTAGCAGGGAGCTGGATCGGAAGTGGAGCAACTGGGACTCGAATTGATGCTCTGATCCTGGATTCTGGTGTTGCAGTTGGCAGCTTAGCTCACTGCACCACAATGCCAGCCCCACAACACCAGCCCCACAGCCTCTGCTTTTAGGAAGCTTAATAAAAGCACACCAAACAATGGCAGGGTGTGGCCCGTGCATTGTACATTAGAAGGAAGTGACCAGGCCCCTGGGGGACACACTGTTCACAGGCACTACCCAGGCTATAAAGGTGAGGGACGACCTCTCTGACCCCTACTCCAGGATGTGGGGATTGGGAGCGAGAAGTAAGTGTGCAATGAGCCTGTGGCCAAACTTGCCAGGGCCTGAGGCGGGGCAGAGTGTGGCGTGGTCTTGGAGTGACCAGCAGCCCTGTGTGACTGGAGCCTGCTGAGTGTGGGCAGTGGCTGGAGCAGACACACAGTGCGTGGGGCAGACCTTGAGGGCTTTGAGCAAAAGTGCAATCCACATTCAAGGAGAAAGATATAGCAGGATTTATAGTAATAAACCTCTCCCATAAACAAAACTCCAGGCCCAGATGCCTTCACTGGTGAATTCTATCAATTTTTTTAAAATTTTTATTTTTTATTTATTTGAAAAGCAGCATTACAGAGAGGGAAAGAGATCTTCCATTCACTGATTCTCTCCGCAAATGTCCCAATGGCTGGGGCTGTGCCAGGCCGAAGCCTGGAACTCTATCCGTGTCTCCCAAGTGGGTGTAGGGGCCCAATGACTTTGGCCGTCTTCTGCTGCTTTCCAAGGTGCATTAGCAGAAAGCTAGATCAGAAGTGGGGCAGCTGGGTCTTGAATGGCGTTCCTATGGGATGCTGACGTTGCAGGCAGTGGCTTAATCCACTGTGCTACAGCTCTAGCCTTTCTACCAAACATTTAAGAAGAAACAATACCAGTTTACAAAACATCTTCCAGCACACGGAAAGGAAGGAGTTCTTCCCAACTCATCTGTGATGGCCAGCTTTTCTCTGGTTTCTCGACCAGAGAGAGATAGGCCGGTGCCAGTGCTGTGGCATGCTGTAGTGCTGGCATCCCACATGGGCGCCAGTGCAAGTTCCGGCTGCTCCACTTCTGATCCAGCTCTCTGCTATGGCCTGGGAAAGCAGTGGAAGATGGCCCAAGTGCTTGGGCCCCTGCACCCACGTGGGAGACCTGGAAGAAGCTCCTGGCTCCTGGCTTCGGATCGGCGCAGCTCCTGGCCATTTGGGGAGTGAAGCAGCAGATGGAAGACCTCCCCCCCTCCCTCAGCCTCTGCCTCTCTGTAACTCTGCCTTTCAAATAAATAAATAAATCTTTTAAAAAAATAAACAAACAATTCAAAAACCATACCTCAATAGATGCAAGAAAAACATTTGATAAAATCCAACATTTATTCCTGCTTTAAAAAAAAAATAAAACTGGCCAGCGCCGTGGCTCACTTGGCTAATCCTCCTCCTATGGCGCCGGCACACGGGGTTCTAGTCCCAGTTGGGGTGCCAGATTCTGTCCCGGTGGCTCCTCTTCCAGGCCAGCTCTCTGCTGTGGCCCGGGAGTGCAGTGGAGGATGGCCCAAGTGTTTGGGCCCTGCACCCGCATGGGAGACCAGGAGGAAGCACCCGGATCCTGGCTTCAGATCGGCAAAGTGCCGGCCGTAGCAGCCATTAGGGGAGTGAACTAACGGAAGGAAGACCTTTCTCTCTGCCTCTCTCTCACTGTCTATAACTCTCTCTCTGTCTCTCTCTCACTGTCTAACTCTGCCTGTCAAAAAATAAAATAAAATAAAAATAAAACCAACAAGAACCTTAAGCAAAGTAGGAGAAGAGCAGAACTCCCTTTCTCTGGAAGATGACACCCAGGAAACACTGCTAATGTTAGCCGAGCTGGCTGGAACGGAATCTCCAACATGGGACAGGGAGTGGAGATAAGCAGGCCAGCCATGGGGAATGAAGCAGTACACCCGACAGGCTGGATGGGGAACTCAGCCAGGAGCTCAGTACCCAGTCTGTGCTGGGCCAGGAGGAGTTCCTGGGGATGTCCCCTGGGAAGGAGGCTGGGACCTCTGCAAGGTGGGAGCCTGGGCAGGACTTCGGTGTGTAAATGCTGAGCTGCTTCTAAGGCTGCTGCATTCCTTCCCGCGTGGATTTCTTTTCTTTTCCCTTTGTCCCCTTTCACACACACAGGCTAATGTCAACCTTCCTACCTCACACTAGCACCCTTGATGGGTCAAGATGGAAGGCTGGGAATGAGGCAAGAACTGTCCATTCTTTTTTTTTTTTTTTTTTTTTTGACAGGCAGAGTGGACAGTGAGAGAGAGAGAGAAAGAAACGTCTTCCTTTGCCGTTGGTTCACCCTCCAATGGCCGCTGCGCTGCAGCCGGCGCACCGCACTGATCCGAAGCCAGGAGCCAGGTACTTATCCTGGTCTCCCATGGGGTGCAGGGCCCAAGCACTTGGGCCATCCTCCACTGCACTCCCTGGGCCACAGCAGAGAGCTGGCCTGGAAGAGAGGCAACCGGGACAGAATCCGGCGCCCCGACCGGAACTAGAACCCAGTGTGCCGGCGCCACTAGGCAGAGGATTAGCCTAGTGAGCCGAGGCGCCGGCCAAACTGTCCATTCTTGCCAGCGTTGTGGCGCAGCGAGGTAAGCTGTGGCCTGCAATGTGAGCGTCCTGGTTCAAGCCCTGGCTGCTCTGCTTCCAATCCAGTTCCCTGCTAATGCACCTGGGAAGACAGTGGAAGATGACCCAAGTGCATGGTCCCCAGCTAATTCTTGGCTCTTGGCTTTGGCCTGGCCTAGCCTGGGGGGACTGGGCCATTTGAGAGAGTGAACCAGTGGATGGAGGATCTCCCCCCGCCCTCCCCCTACTACCTTTCGCAACTGCCTTTCAAATAAGTAAAATAAATCTTAAGGAAAGAGAAATGTCCATTCTTACCATTTTATTCAAGTTTATTTTGGGGGTCCTAGCCAGGGCAATGCAACAAGAAAAGGAAATAAAAAAGTATGCAGGTTGGAAAAGAAAAAGTAAAGCTGTCTTAATTTACAAATGGCATGATCATGTACATAGAAAATCCTAAATAATATAGAAAAACTACTAAAATGAATGAGTTAGCAAAGTTGCAGGATATAAGATCAAAATATGAAAATCAATTGTATTTCTGTATTGAGTAATGAACACTTGATCAATTGGCACTATTAAAGACAATCCATTTACAATATTGTCAAAAATACAAAATACCGGAGTGGGCATTTGGCTTGGTAGTTAGGATATCTGTTTCCCACGTTGGAGTTCCTGGGTTCAGTTCCCACCTCCAACTCCTGACCCCAGCTTCCTGCTAATGCAGACCCCGGGAGGCTCTGGTGATGGCTCAAGTAGTGGGGTTCCTGCCACGCATGGGAGATGGGGACTGAGTTCCCAGCGCCTTGCTTCAGCCCCAGCCACTGTGGGCATTTGGGAAGTGAACCAGTGGATGGAACCTCTCTCTCCCTCACTCTCTCTCAAGTAAACAAATATTTAAGAAAATTGAAATATTTATAGATTAACCTGATTAAAGATGAACAAGTCTTGTCCTCTGAAAACTAGAAAATACTACTGACAAATTGAAAAGATCTAAACAAACAGAGAGAGCCACTGTGTTCACGCACCAGAAAACCTGACCTTTTCAAGACTGCGATTCTTCCCAGCTTGCTATATGGATTCAAAATCATTCCAATCAAAATCTCAGCAGGCCTTTTTGGTAGTAATCAACAAGCTCACTCTCAAATGTGTGTGGAAATACAAAGGACCTTGAATAACCAAAACTGTTAGTAAAATGGCGCAGTCTCATCTGTGGCGGGATCTACGCCCCAACAACATCCTAGGCTCCAGCCACCCAGCCCCATTGCTGGCAGCCGGGTGACCAGACGGCCCAACCGCAGGTGTCAGCTCTGCCCCTGCTCTAATGGGATTTGCTGCTCCTACTCCCCTGCCCACCCCCTCCCCCAAGGTTTAACAACCTGTTCCTGAACACATGCTCCCTCGATCTCTCTCTTATGCTCTCCTCCTCTCTTTTACTCTCCCGCCCTCTGCCCCTGGCCCATCGGGCTTCCCCCATCCGACAATAAACCCTTCCTCTAACTCCGGTGTTTGGTGTGTTTTGTAGTGGCCTTACAAAAACAATTTTTAGAAGAACTGTAAAAAATGGAAGGGTTTACCTACTCTACTTGATTTCAAGACTTATTTCAAGCTACAGTAATTGAGACAATGTGGTACTGATGTAAAGATAAACATATAGCTCCCTGAAACAAAAAAGACAGTCCAGAAATAGAAATGATTTTTTTTATAAAGGTGACAAGGTACCTTTGGGGAAAAGATGGTTTTTTCAACAAATGGTGCTGGAACAACTACGTATCTTTGTGGAAAAAAAGCACAAATTTCTGCCCTACTTTATATGATACACAAAAGTTAATCAAATGAATCACAAACCCAAATGTAAGAACAAAGCTATAAAACTTTCAGAAGAAAGCGAAGGAGAACATTTTATAACTTTGGGTTGAGTAATGAGTTTTTAGAAATGATCCAAGAAGCACTCATAATGAAATAAATAAATAGCTGACAAACTGGATGTCATTAAAACTTTTTATTTATTTATGCTCATTTTTCACTTGAAAGGCAGATTGACAGAGATCTTCCACTGGTTCACTCCCCAAATATCTACAGCAGCCAGGGTTGTGCCAGGCTTAAGCCAAGACCCTGGAATTCAACCTGGGTCTCTCATGTGGATGGCAGATGCCCAAGTCCTTGAGCCATACTGAGGGTGTGCGTTAGCCGGAGCTGGGTCAGAGGCAGAGGAGTCAAGGCACTTCAAACATGGAAAACTTCGGCTCTCTAAAATGTGCCATTAGAAAAATGACACTACCACCAAAAGCAGAAAATATTTGCAAAACATATATCCAACAAAGGATTTATATCTAGAATGTATTTTTTTAAAGATTTATTTATTTATTTGAAAGTCAGAGTTACACAGAGAGAGAAGGAGAGGCAGAGAGAGAGAGAGAACTCCTCCATCCTCTGGTTCACTCCCCCAGATGGCCACAATGGCTGGAGCTGGGCCAATCTGAAGCCAGGAGCCAGGAGCCAGGAGCCTCCTCCGGGTCTCCTACATGGGTGCAGGGGCCCAAGGACTTGGGCCATCCTCTACTGCTTTCCCAGGCCACAGCAGAGAGCTGGATTGGAAGTGGAGCAGCTGGGACTTGAACTGGCGCCCATATGGGATGCAGGCACCGCAGGCAGCAGCTCTACCTGCTACACCACAGTGCTAGCCCCAGAATGTATTTTTAAAGCCCTCTTTATACACCTGAGATGTATAAAGAATAAAGGATTTGTATCTAGTCTATACAGAAACCACACGATTAAATAAGAAGACAAAGCCCAAGTTTTTAAAAAATGAGCAAAAATTTTGAACATATACCTCTGAAAGAAGACTCACAAATGGCAAATTAGTGCTTGTAAAGGTGCTGCTTGGTTATCAGGGGGCTCGCGGAAGCTAAGCTGCTGAGTGGACACCTGTAATGTTCCTGGATGCCTGGGCTCAAATCTCAGCTGTGCTTCCAGTCGCAGCTCCCTGCTAATGCACACCCTGGGAGGCAGCGGGGATTGGCTCAAGTGATTGGTCCCTGCCACCCAGGATGGAGACCTGGATTAAACTCCTGGCTCCTGTCTTCAGCCTGGCCCAGCCCAGCACAGCCCCAGCCATGGCAGGCGTTTGGGGAGTGAAACAGCAGGTGGAAGATCTCAATCTGTCTCTGCCTTTCCAATAAATTTTAATAAATAAATAAACAAAAAATAAAATATCTTTTGTTATCTATAGTTGTAGATTTAAAAAGAAAACGGCAACCCGGTATCATTTATTATTTTGAAAATCGCCCTGGCTGCTGTTAGGAGAAGGGGCTGGGGGCTATGTGTGGAAGCTGGAAGTCATTAGGAGCCTGGCACAGGCATCTGAGTGAGAGGCTGACGGAGACAGAGGGGAATGGGCAGATCGGAGAGAAGTCCCGAGATTGCACCAGCAAGATTTGCCAAGTCTGGACACAAGGCAGGAGGCAAGTGGAGAAATCTGGGCTGGTTACCACATTTCCAGCTGGAGCCTAGAGTGGCTGTGGAGGCGTGGGCCAGGAACAGATCTGTGGTTGGGAATGGGCGTGGAATGAGAGTTCTTTCTGGATTTACCTCTGGAGGTAGCTGGGCTTTGGGAGAAGGGCCTGGGTGGAGACGAAGGTTGGAGGACGTTAGCAAATGAACGGATGAGATCATGCAGGGAGAGAGAATAGAGAAAAAAAGGCATCTGAGAACTGAGCCTGCAGCCCTCCAACAGCCTGGTCCCCTGCAGGAGGGAGAGGTCGTGAAGTTCCCTGGAGTGGTACTCAGGATTAATTCCCTGGGGCTTATGACAGCCAGAAAGTTTTCCTCTCACAGCTCCGAAGGCCAGAGGTTCAAAATCAGATCAGTGGGCTGAAGTCGAGGCATTGGCCGGGGTGCTGTCCCCCTGGAGGCTCCAGGGGGAGATTTTGGTTCCTGCCTCTTCCAGCTCTGGCGGCAGCTGGCATCCCTTGGCTTGTGGCCGCATCACACAGCTCTCCTTCTCCATGGTCACGTTGTTTTCTCCTCCTCCAATTGGGTCAAATCTCCCTCTGCCTCGGTCTTATAATCACATTTGCCATAGAAATTAGGGTCCAGGATGTGCTCTTCATCTTGAGGTCTGTAATTAAGTACATTCACAAAGACACACTTTCCAAATAAGGTTGCATTCATAAGCTTTGAAAACTAGGATGCAGGGGCTGGTGCTGTGGCATAGTAAGTTAAGCCTCTGCCTGTGGCGTCGGCATCCCATATGGGCGCCAGTTTGAGTCCTGGCTGCTCCACTTCCAATGCATCTTCCTGCTAATGTGCCTGGGAAAGCGGTGAAAGATAGTCTAAGTCCTTGGGCCTGTGTACCCATGCAGGAGACCAGGAAGAAGCTCCTGGATCCTGGCTTCAGCCTGGCCCGGCCCCAGCCATTGTGGCCAATTGGGGAGTAAACAGCAGATGGAAGATCTCTCTCTCTCTCTCTCTCTCTCTACCTCTCCTCTACCTCTCTGTATCCGTAACGCTGCCTCTCAAACTGCGGCTTCTCAAAGTCAGAGTTACACATAGAGAGAAGGAGAGGCAAAGAGAGAGAGGGAGAGAGAGAGAGAGAGAGAGAGGTCTTCCATCCTCTGGTGCACTCCCCAGATGACTGTAATGGCTGGAGCTGTGCTGACCCGAAGCCAGGAGCCAGGAACTTCTTCCGGGTCTCCCATGGAAGTGGAGCAGCTGGGACTCAACCGCTGCCCATATGTGATGCCAGCCCTGCAGGTGGCAGCTTTACCTGCTACGTCACAGCCGCGGCCCCAATAAATAAGTCTTAAAAAAAAAAAAAAAGAAAAAAAGAAAGGAAACCAGGATGCTGTTGTGTCTTTTGATGGGGGCCACCCAAATAACTGACCGACTAAGGGAGTGACTAATAGAACTCAAGACAGCAGGACTTCCGGTGTCTGGGAAGAGGCACCGAAGATGTCAAGTGTAGGATGCAGGAGCCCAGCTCGGAGCCCTGGGCCAGGAAGTGCGACAGCAAGGCTGCAGCTGGCTTGAATATGTGTAGGAGAGTCTCCTGGGGAGGGGAGGTACCGCAGACAGGAATCTCCCAGCCCTCCCAGGCCTGACTCAGCATCTGGCAGGAGCTGTCTACACAGCAGCCAAAGGGATCTTCAAGCACAAATCTATTCCTACCACCTTCCATTATGGGACCTTCCGCCAGCTCCCCGCAACGTTCCGGGGAAGACCAGTTCCCTCACCGGCCTTCCAAAGCCTGGGGGCCTGGGCTCCAGCACGCCTCTGTGACCGTGTCTCTCCCTTCCTGGCCCTGCTCTGGCCCCCAGTGTGCCCAGCTGCCTCTCAGGCCACTGTCTCCCCTGCTCTGGGGCCTTGACCTGTGTCCCCTCTGCCTGGAAGGTTCTTTTGCAGCTCCACTCCATTGTGTTAGTCTCCACAGCTGCCTCAGATCTCAACCCCATTGTCTCTTTTTCAGGGGCTTCTCGGTGGGCTCCCTGGCCCAGGCCACACAAATGTGCGGTGGAAATTCTCATGGCTCCCAGTAGTCCTCCGCCAGAGCACTACCAAAGATTATCACTGTGTACGTGTTTATAATGCCGTTCCGCTGACATGTACCTCTCCCACTAGGCTGCCAGCGCCGTAAGGGCAAGGTTTCTCTTATTCCCCACTCTGTCCCAAGTGCCTTGTCCAGTGCCGGCACACAGATGGCAGACATGGTAGCTTTAAACATGTGTGCAGGGCAGGTGTTTGGCGCAGTAGGTGAGATGCTGCCTGGGATGCCCACACCCCTATCAGAGTGCCTGGATTCGAGTCGTGCACCCTGTGAGGCAGCAGGTGATGGCTCAAGTACTTAGGTCCCTGCTGCCCACATGGGAGAACTGAACTGAGTTTCTGGTTCCTGGCTTCAGCCTAGCCCAACCCTGGCTGTTGCAAGCATTTGGGCAATGGAACCAGCAGATGGAAGCTATCTGTCTCTGTGTCTCTTTCTGCCTGTCAAAAAAGATACAAATAAATATTTAAGACATGTCTGCAATTTTTTTTTTGCATTTTCCCTAGCAAGTAGAGTCTAACTGACCTTCCTTTAAATATGTGCCAGTCTGATGACTTGTGTCTAACAGAATGGAGCCAGAGTGATGCCACGTGACCATCTGAGATGAGGCCATAGAAGGTAAAACAGCTTCTTCCCAGCTCTGTTTTCAGATGTCATGCGGTGAGAATGTCCTGGGCACAGAGAGGTCGCATTTGGGTGTCTCAGCCAAATCCCCACGGCAGCCTCACCCACAGCCAGCACCAACTACCAGCCCTGTATGGACACAGTCTTTGAGAAGAGCCCAGCTTCAATTACCATGCGTTAGACACTAGGTGGGACTTCCCTGAGCCCAGTCACTCCCAGACTCATAAGAGATGACATGAACGAGCCACTAATTTGGGGATGCTAGTTTTGCAGCAGTAGGGTGGCTAGAACGGGGTTGTATACATACTTAGTGACTGCGTAAGCGTGGTGAGGTCTGGTGGAAAGAACACTGAGCAAGTTTTAGCTGACGATTCTCTTACGTCTCCTTCCCCGAGAGTCCTGGAGATTCTGGAAGCTCGGGTCAGGAACTCAAAGTGAGACTCCTGGAAACTCTACTCAGCCGGGAACACGGCAAGGCTGTCAAAAGTGAGTTTGTTTTTGTTTAAAGACTTGTTTATGTATCTGAAAGGCAGATTTACAGAGAGAGAGGTAGAGAGAGCTTCCAACCACTGGTTCCCTCCCCAAGTGGCCGCAACAGTCACTGCTGGGCCAGACCGCAGCCAGGAGCCAGCAGCTACTTCTGGGTCACCCATGTGGGTGCAGGGGCCCAAGCACTTGGTCCACCTTCTGCTTTCCCAGGGCATAGCAGAGAGCTGGATTGGAAGAGGAGCAGCCGGGACACAAACTGGCATCCATAAAGGATGCTGGCATCACAGGAAGTGGCTTTACCCACTCCACCACAGTACTTCCTCCTCCCCCAAAAAAGTGAGCTTTGACGGTGACCTCAGAAAGCATTCATTTCATCGGAGAATCCTAATATTGGGCTGATGGATGGTTTTAGGGGAACGAAACTCACTTTTCTCTGCATGTGTGTGCATTTCTCTTGGGAGGAGTCCTCCAAGCTTTGACTTATGTCAGTCTTAAAATAATTTGTGTTTCCCAAAGTGTTAAGAACTTCTATCCAGTTTGGATCGGTGCAGCTCTGGCTATTTTGGCCAATTGGGGAGTGAACCAGTGGATGGAAGACCTCTCTCTCTCTCTCTCTTTCTCTCTGCCTCTCTGTAACTCTGCTTTTCAAATAAACTAATTAATTATAAAAAAAGCCCTATTTATTTTCTTTTTTCATTTTTCCTTTTTTAAAGATTTTGTTTGTTTATTTGAGATATAAAGCTATAGACAGAGAGAGGGAGAGACAGTGAAAGGTCTTCCATCCACTGGTTCACTCCCCAAATGGCCAAAATGGCTGGAGCCAGGCCAGTCTGAAGCCAGGAGCCAGGAACTTCTTCCAGGTCTCCCACATGGGCTCAGGGGCCCAAGCACTTGGGCCATCTTCTACTGCTTTCCCAGGCCTTAAGCAGAGAGCTGGATCAGAAGAAGGGCGGTGGGGACACAAACTGGCGCCCAAATGGGATGCTGGCGACACAGGTGGAGGCATAGCCTACTACACCACAGCACTGGCCCCCATTTTTATTTTTTTAATTTAGTAAAACTTGAACGTGAGCTGCCAAGGTCTCCTGAGGAGTGGGTGACAGGAGAGAACCAGTGGTGCGTTAATAAGAGGCTCTTCCACAAAACAAAACACCTGTATCCTGTGCTAAGGTTTGAGTGTCCCTAAAAAGCTTGTGTTGGAAACTTCATCCTCAATGGAGCCTCGTTGGGAGCTAGGGCCCAAGAGGAAGGGACTGGGTCATGAGGTCTCCACCCTCATGAGTGGATTAGTTACAGCGTGAGGCTGTCGTTGGATCTCCTGCTCCTTTGCCACCATACCTTCTTCCGCCTTACGATGTGGCCAGAAGACTCAACAGATGCGGCCCCTTGATCAGACTTCCCAGAATCCAGAATCACAAACCAAGTAAACGTCTATTGTTTACAAATTACGCAGTCCCAGATGTTTGGTTACAACAGCACGGAATGGATGAAGGGACCCTGTTTCTGGAGGTTGTGTAAATGTTCCCATCATGGCTGATTTCAAGTATTCAATGATACTAAGAACTGGCACTCAGACCTAAAGGAATTCTTCAAGGGGCTGCCATTGTGGTTTGGTGAGCTAAGCTGCCTCCTACTATGCCAGCACCCATATCCGGAGCATTGGTTCTAGTTCTGGCTTCTCCACTTCCATTCTGATTCCCTGCTTAGGAGTCTGGGAAGGTAGCAGAAGATGGCTCCAGTACTTGGACTCCTGCTACCAACTTGGGAGACCCGGATGAAGCTCCCGGCTCCTGGCTTCTGTCTGGCCCAGTCCCAGCCATCGTGGCCATTTGGGGAATGATCTTTAGAGGAAGATCTCTCTCTTTCTCCTGCCCTCCTAACCTCTGCCTTTCAGATAAATGAATAAGTCTTTGAAAAAATTCTTTAAAATACAGCACAAATAAAATTATGGAAAATATGAAGGGTGATTAGAAAATATGGAGGGTAGAATGAGAATATCCAAGATCTATGTAATCGGAAGCTTCAGAGAGGAGAGAATGGGACAGAGCCAACGTTTCAATAGTGGCTGATACTCACTGAGACTCAGCCATCCATACATCCAAGAATCCCAGGAAGCCTCCAAAAGGAGAAATGAAAAGAAACTCACAATTAATCACTTCATAGTCAAAATGCAGAATACCAAAGTAATAAAGAAAGATTGTTTTCAAAATGATGACAATCAGGCTAAAACAGTTGATTTCTCAATAGCTGGAAGAGAGAGCAATTAGATCTTCAATGTGCTGAGAAAAAATGACTTTTAAGCAAGAATTTCTAAAACTAGTGAGAAGATATTTTGAGGGTAAGACAAAATAATGACACAATGAGATAAACAGAAACTGTATTTGCCACTGGCAGGCAGAGACAAAGCGATCCCAGATGGAAGGGACGAGAGACAAGACAGACTGCAGAGCAGAGAGAGTCCATACATGAGTGAGTCTAAGCAAGTAGTGTACGAGCGGTAACAATAACAGCGATTGCAGGTTTAAAAACGCAAGATAAAATCTGGAGCTGGCTTTGCGGCGCAGTGCATTCCATGTGGGTGCCAATTTGAGTCCTGGCTGCTCCACTTTCTGTTCAGCTCCTTGCTATGCACCTGGGAAAGCAGTGGAAGATGGCTCAAGTCTTTGGGCCCCTGCACCCATGTGGGAGACCTAGGTGGAGTTCCAGGCTCCTGGCTTTGGCCTGGCTCAGCCTCAGCTATTGTGGCCATTTGGGGAGTGAATCAGCAGACAGAAGATCTCTCCTTCTCTCTCTCCCTCCTTCTCTCTGTAACTCTGCCTTTCAAACAAACAAATAAATCTTTTTTAAAAAAATAAAAACACAAGATACAATTCAAGTACATAAGATAATATATAAATTGTGTGAGAGGTGATTAGAATTAGTTCAAAGTTTTTGTATTATTTGAGAACAAATTAAAGATATTAACTTTAGATTTGACAAATAAAATATGCATATTAAGAATTTCTAGTGCAACCAACAAAAATGGCCAAAAATACAATTTGTAAACTAGGAAAGGAGAAAAATGGAAAAAGAAAAAATAAGAAAGGAATCAAGGATAGAAAAAGAAACCTAGAAAAGGTGGGGAAAATATAAAATAATATGGTATATGTAAAATGTGGGCATGACTGTGAGTATCTGTATTTTGATAAATGTAAATTAATTGAATGCTCTGGTTAAAAGAAAATGGTTATTAGATTAGACAAGCAAGTGAACCCAGTTATAAACTGTTATTTTATCATTTTTTCTTTATTTGAAAGACAGAGCCATCAACTGGCTGTATCTCCCCCTCTCTCTGTAATTCTGCCTTTCAGATAAATAAACAAATCTTTCTTTTAATTGCATCCTTTTTGTTGCCTGAAAGCCTTCCATAGCCCCAAGACTGAGAGCTCCAAATGAAGTGATCTCTGGATCCTCCTTAGCTAATTTGCCTTGTTCTGTCGCACGGGCAGAGTTTCTTTCTTTCTTTCTTTCTTTCTTTCTTTCTTTCTTTCTTTCTTTCTTTCTTTCAGGATTTTATTTATTTATTTGAGAGGCAGAGTTATACACAGTGAAAGGGAGAGACAGAGAGAAAGATCTTCAGTCCGCTGGTTCATTTCCCAAATGGCCACAACGGCCGGAGCTGCCCCAATCCGAAGCTAGGAGCCAGGAGCTTCTCCTGGTGGGTGCAAGGGCCCAAGGATTGGGCCATCTTCTACCACTTTCCCAGGCCACAGCAGAGAGCTGGATGGGAAGAGGAGCAGCCAGGACTAGAACCGGTGCCATATGGGATGCCAGTGCCGCAGGCGGAGGATTAACCTACTGCGCCACAGTGCCAGCCCCTGGAGTTTCTGCAAGTCTGCTCTTGATGGGGTTTTAAGAGTTTAGCTTGGCCAGCGCCGTGGCTCACTTGGCTAATCCTCCGCCTGCGGCGCCGGCACCCCGGGTTCTAGTCCCAGTTGGGGTGCCGGATTCTGTCCCGGTTTCTCCTCTTCCAGTCCAGCTCTCTGCTGTGGCCCGGGAGTACAGTGGAGGATGGCCCAAGTGCTTGGGTCCTGCACCCGCATGGGAGACCAGGAGGAAGGACCTGGCTCCTGGCTTCAGATCGGTGCAGTACGCCGGCCGTAGCAGCCATTTGGGGAGTGAACCAATGGAAAGAAGACCTTTCTCTCTGTCTCTCTCTCTCACTGTCTAACTCTGCCTGTAAAAAAAAAAAAAAAAAAAAAAAAAAAAAAAAATTTAAAAATAAAATAAAAGAGTTTATCTCTGAGTTTCTTAATTTAGGGCTTTCAGGAGTCTGCAATCCAATATCATTTAATAAGTTCCTTTTCTTTCTAAACAGGGAGCACTGGGGATAGCCGCTGACCTGGTTGTTAAAATGCTTCTTGGGGCTGGTGTTGTAGTACAGTGGGTTAAGCCACTCTCTGTGACCCCAGCATCCCATATGAGCACCAGTTCAGGTCCTAGCAGCTTCACTTCCAATCCAACTCCCTGCTAATACTTTCCTGCTAATACGCCTAGGAAAGCAGGGGAAGATGGTGCGAATATTTGGGCCCCTGCCACCCATGTGGGAAACCTAGATGGAGTTCCAGGCTCCTGGTTTTGGCCTGGCCCAACCCTAGCTGTTGTGGTCATTTGGGGAGTGAACCAGCAGATGGAAGATAATCTCTCTGTCTTTCCTTCCCTCTCTGTGACTCTGCCTTTCAAATAAATAAAATAAACCTTAAAAACAAACAAACAAAAAAAAAAACAAGACCGGCGCCGTGGCTCACTAGGCTAATCCTCCGCCTTGCGGCACCGGCACACCGGGTTCTAGTCCCGGTCGGGGCGCCGGACTCTGTCCCAGTTGCCCCTCTTCCAGGCCAGCTCTCTGCTGTGGCCAGGGAGTACAGTGGAGGATGGCCCAAGTACTTGGCCCTGCACCCCATGGGAGACCAGGAGAAGCACCTGGCTCCTGCCTTCAGATAGGCGCGGTACGCCGGCCGCAGCACGCCAGCCACGGCGGCCACTGGAGGGTGAACCAACGGCAAAAGGAAGACCTTTCTCTCTATCTCTCTCTCTCACTGTCCACTCTGCCTGTCAAAAAATTATAAAAAAAAAAATGTTGCTTAAGATGCCCACACTCATAGCAGAGTGCCTGGGATCAACTCCCAGCTCCAACTTCTGACTCCAGCTTCCTGCTAATGCAGACCCCAGTCGGCACAGTGATGGCTGAGGTACATGGGTCTCTCCCACCCACATGGCAGAGTTGAATTGAGGTCCTGACTCCTGCCTTTGGTTTAGTCCTGGCAATGTGGGCTTTTGGGGAGTGAACCAAGAGACAGGAGCTCCCCTTCTCTGTCTTCCTCGCATTAACAAAAGCAAAAAAACCAACAACCAAAGAAGCAAACAAACAAACAAAAACATACAGTGTTGCTTTCAGCCAAAAATCTTTTTTTTAAGATTTATTTATTTGTTTGAAAGGCAGAGAGAGAGAGAGATTTTTTTAAGATTTTATTTATTTATTTGAAAGTCAGAGTTACACAGAGAGAGAAGGAGAGGCAGAGAGAGAGAGGTCTTCTATCCGCTGGCTCACTCCCCAGTTGGCCCCAACGGCTGGAGCTGCGCTGATCCGAAGCCAGGAGCCAGGAGCTTCCTCTGGGTCTCCCACGTGGGTGCAGGGGCCCAAGGACTTGGGTCATCTTCTACTGCTTTCCCAGGCCACAGCAGAGAGCTGGATCAGAAGTAGAGCAACCGGGACTCGAACCAGTACCCATATGGGATGCCAGCACTGTAGGCGGCAGCTTTACCCACTACGCCACAGTTCTGGCTCCAGAGAGAGAGATTTTCCATCCGCTGCTTCACTCCCCAAATGACCACAATGGCCAGGACTGGGCCTGGCCAACGCCAGAAACCAGGAGCTTCTTCTGGATGTCCCACACAGGTGCAGGGGCCTAACCACCCGTGCCATCTTCTGCTGCTTTCCCGAGGCACATTAGCAGGGAGCTGGATCAGAAGTGGGGCAGCTGGGACTCGAACTGGTGTCCATACGGGATGCTGGCACTGCAGGCAGAGGCTTAACCCACAGAACCACGGTGCCGGCCCCTAAACTTATCATTTTCAACAATACCTCCTGCAGGAAATTTTCCCCAAAAGCTGCCTCAGATGATGCACCAGCGGAGCTGCCAGACCTTACACGTGATTGTCGTCGGCGTAGGCGGCTGTTCTACAGTGAGCTGGTTGTGAATCCGTCTCCCCACCCCACGCCCGCCGTCTGATGTCGGGAGTGCTCTGTGCTTTCCTGCACACTGGTCCCTAGCTTAGGGCAGGGCACCCTGTGGAAGCCGATGAATCAGTGAACACAGCTGATGTGTAGCGGAGGCCATCTGGAACTCCCCCCGCCCCGCCCCGCCCCGCGGTGGAGTGTGATGGCTCCCTGTCCTATCTCCTTCCTGCCTGCCGTGGGGCTGTGTCCCCAAAACCCCGCTCCCTGTGACTCCCTCCCTCTCTTTTCCTACCTCTGGCCGGGAGCCCACGAGGGCTCAGAACAGTGTCCCCCACACAGCTCGCCCTATGGCTGCAGTCTCCCACGGGGTCTCCAGCCCAGGCCGGTGACTGCCTGTTGGAGGAGCTCCACCCAGGAGGCTGAGGCTCTGGCCCTCTGCTGGGGGACTTGGTCTTTGCATGGAGCTCCCCCAGGCAGGGGGCTGTGCCTGATTTCTGCTCCTTTGTCCAGGACCAGGACAGCTCTGGGCCACGGCAGGGCAGGGCGGTGCAGCAGACGCAGGGCACTGCGAGAGGCCATGGTGCTGCTCCCTGCCCTGTTTCTCAAGGCTCCTGCTCTGGGCTGTGGAGCTGTGTGCAGACGCTGCTGTCTCCTGAGGAGGAAGCAGGCAGACGTCTGTCACCTCCGCCCCCCCCCCCCCCCCCCCAGGCCTCCAGCAAGGGAGGAGACAGGAGCAGGTGAACTCACATCCCACTCACTGGCTCAGGGCCTGTGTCCAGGTGCCCTCTGGGGCAGACCTGCCTGCCCAGCGGAAGGGGTTACCAGGCAGGCGTGCTGGGCCCTGGCTGCCCGTGGGCAGCGCTGGCTTGGGAGGCTCTGAAGCCAAGGAGTTCACCTTCCTTCCCACCCCTCATTTCAGTGGGGTCAGGCATCGCTGGGGTTGTATTTTGGAGAAACGTGGGGCGTGGCACACCAGCACTCGTAAAGACTCAGTTCAAAAAGTGCTTTCCCTTCAGAGCAGTTGTGTCCAGCTATGGCTGGGGCAGCCACACAGACAGCTTTCAAAAACCCCCGCACCCCAGCCCCAGCCCCTCCTGATGTAGTCGGTGTCTCCAAGGAGGGTTCGGGATCTGCTAGGCATGGGCTTCCTAATGCTCCCCAGAAGAGCCGAATGTGCAGCCTTGGAGCCAGCACTGTGTCTCCATGACACAGACAGCACCTGGGGCCCAGAGAGGAGAAGCCACCTGCCAAGGTCAGAGGGTAGAGGTCAGAGGCTGGGGCTGAGGTCTCAGGTGGAGCCAAGCAGGGGTCCCTCCGCCTTGTGGCCCTGGGTCCCAGCTGCCTGTGTGACCTGGAGGCCTCAGGCTGGCCTGGCAGCACCCTCCCTTGGCTAGGAAGGCACTTCTGCCACTTCCTCCCCCAGGGCTGGGCTGTGGCTCCTCCCAGCCCCGGATCGCGGGTGGGTCACGTCCCCTCGCCCGGCCTCGCTGGAAAGATGCGCCCGTGGGTGAGGGGGGCAGGAAGCATTTTTGAGGTGAAATATTGTAAAGCAGCCAGGAACGGAAAATATGAAAAGCCCAGTGGCGCCAAGAAGGTTCACGCCAGGGCCAGCAAGTACAGAGAAGAGAAGGGAGGCCCCTGCAGTGGGGCCCTGGGCTCGGTGGGGTCAGCCAGGGGCCGCCCACGCCCTGAGGCCCAGGCTGCCTCCCTCCTAGGCCACAGCAAGGTCCTGGGTGATGACCCCAAGGGGAAAGCCCTGAGGGTGTGCAGAGTTTGGTTTACCCCACAGTCCAGAGAGGGCAGTGGGCACAGGAGTGTGAGGCCACTGAGGGCGTGACATTGTCCTGGGAGTGTGCGCGAGGCCAGGCCAGCCCTGTTCACACACGGCTTCAGAACGTTCTGGGTGCTGGGATGCAGAAAGGGGAGGGATAAAGCCAGAAAGCAAAGTCAGTAACACGTGGCAAACTCTGCTGGAGGAGCACACAGGGATGCGGAGGACACAAGGCGCACAGCTGATTAGTTGCAAGGAAGGATGCTCAGAGGGGCGGCACCTGGGCTGTCTCACTGCTAAATAGATACCAAGAGCATTTGCACGGAGCCGGTGTCGGGATGCACGCTCTTAGGCAAATGTATTTCTTCTCTCCAGGAGGATCCCCTTTCCCACTTCCCCCGCCACGCACACACACACACACACACACACACACACACACACATACACCATAGCAGAGAACATACTTGAGCAGACTCAAGTTCAAGTATCCCCAGGAGCCGGGTCTTGGTGGGAGTCTGGGGCCCCGGTGTTGGGTTGCTGTCATCTGCTTTATGGTCAGGCTCAGGCCTGGTGGACATGAAAACAGCAGCAGCTTTGAAGGTGAGACAATAGAAAGGTGAAGGCATCCTCCCTGTGTCTGCTGGAGGCTGATTAGTCGAGTGCAGAGGATTCAACACCTCCTGGGACACAGGGGAGTCCCTAGAGGGGGAGGGGCAGCGTACTTGACAGGGGCAGGCTCCTGTGCAGTTCTCAGGAGACCCTTGTCTGGTTCTGGGGAGCACTGAGGGGCTGAAAGTGAAAGCCCAAAGAGCGCTTCCACTGAACCCCGGTGTGCTCTTTGGTCATCAGAAGTCCTGTCTGGGGGTCATGAGGGAGACACTTGTCCCACTGCTGACATGTGTGCCCTGAGAAGTCTTCACGGTTGTGAGGTCAATGCCACCAAGAGTCATTGTGTTAAAAAAAGAAGTTGGTCAGTGGAGAAAGGACAGTGTTTTCAACAAACAGTGGTAGAACAATTGGACATTGCCATGCAAAAAAATGAACTTGACCCATGCTTCACCCATGCAAAAATCAGTTCAAAATGAATCATGCACTTAAAGGTCAACCTAAAACTTACAAATTCCCAGAGAAGATAGAGGAGAAAATCTTTGCAACTGTGATTTAGGCACTAGATTTCTCAGATGCAGCAGCAAAAGTATAGCTCATAAAATACAAGATTGATAAGACTGGAAAAGAAAAGTTATAGACTGGGAAAAATATTTCAGAACACATATATGATAAACAACTTATATCCTGAATACATAAAGTGCACACAAAACTCAGTTATAAGAAAGTATGTCGGCCGGCGCCGCGGCTCACTAGGCTAATCCTAGTGCGCCAGCACACCAGGTTCTAGTCCTGGTCAGGGTGCCGGATTCTGTCCCGGTTGCCCCTCTTCCAGGCCAGCTCTCTGCTGTGGCCAGGGAGTGCCGTGGAGGATGGCCCAGGTGCTTGGGCCCTGCACCCCATGGGAGACCAGGAGAAGCACCTGGCTCCTGCCTTCGGATCAGCGCAGTGCACTGGCTGCGGCGGCCACTGGAGGGTGAACCAACGGCAAAAGGAAGACCTTTCTCTCTCTCTCTCTCTCTCTCTCTCACTGTCCACTCTGCCTGTCAAAAAAAAAAAAAAACAAAACAAAAAAACAAACAAACAAACGAAAAAAAAACAAAAACAAAAGAAAGTATGTCACAGCCGGCGCTGCGGCTCACTAGGCTAATCCTCCGCCTTGCGGCGCCAGCACACCGGGTTCTAGTCCCGGGCGGGGTGCCAGATTCTGTCCCGGTTGCCCCTCTTCCAGGCCAGCTCTCTGCTGTGGCCAGGGAGTGCAGTGGAGGATGGCCCAAGTCCTTGGGCCCTGCACCCCATGGGAGACCAGGAGAAGTACCTGGCTCCTGCCTTCGGATCAGCGCGGTGCGCCAGCCGCAGTGCGCCGGCCGCGGCGGCCATTGGAGGGTGAATCAACGGCAAAGGAAGACCTTTCTCTCTGTCTCTCTCTCTCACTGTCCACTCTGCCTGCCAAAAAAATAAAAAATTAAAAAAATTTAAAAAAAGAAAGCATGTCACCATTATAAAATGGGCAACTATTTGAACAGGTAATTTACCAAATAAGATGTATGAATGGGGGGTGGGCATTTGGCTTAGCAGGAAGGATGTTACATCCCATATCAGAGACCCAGGGTTTCAATCCCAGCTCTGCTCCCAATTCCACCTTCTTGCTAATTCACACCCTGAGAGGCAGCAAGGATTGGCTCCAGTGGTTGGTTCCTGCTACTGGCATGGGAGATCCAGACTGAGTTCCATGCTCCCAGCTTCCGTCTGGCCATTGCCAGTGTTTGGGGACTGAACAGGTGGATGCGAGCTCTGTCTGAATCTCTCTCTCTCTCTCTGTTTCTTTGCTTCTCAAATAAATAAATAAGTGGACATAGGAATGGCAAATAAGATGCTCAACATCACTGGTCTCCAGGGAAATATAAATTAAAACCACAATGAGATCACATTGCACCCCTGTAGAATGGTGAACCAAAACCCACTCAAAAGCAAAACCACATCAAGGCCAAGTGCTGACGAGAAGGCTGAGCAGCTAGAACTCTCATACCTGGTAGGAATGTAAAACAGCGCAGTCACTCTGGGAAAGAGGTTAGCAGGTTCTTGCAAAGTCAAGGGCTCTTTCTCTCTAGAGCTTGCCTGCACTTCTCCCTGGGTGTGTAGTTTTGCTTTAAATAAATCTTACTTCTGTGTTAAAAAAAAAAAAAAGCAAAAACATTTACTTACCACAAAACCCCCTTACTCCTAGGCATTGACCTCTAAGAAATGAAGATCATGTTTACACAAAAATCTGTATATAAATATTTAGAGCTAAGATATAATTGCTAAAAACTGGAGAACCAGAGACAACCTGCACGTCCTTCAGTGGGTAAAGGGACAAATGGAGGGGCAGGCACACAGTGGAATCCACCCAGCGGTGAAGGAGCACACACTACACGGATGCTTCCACCAAAGGAAGGAAGCAGACTCAGAAGGCTCATCCCATTCTATGATGCCCTCAAGAAGACAAGACCACAGGGACAGCAAACAGCAGTGGTCACCAGCACTGGGCCTGGAAAGAGGGGTTAACTACACAGGAAACCTCCAAGGTGAAATACTCAAGATATATACAAATACAAATACTCTGTTTTTTTTTTTTAAGATTTATTTTATTTATTTGAAAGGCAGAGTTACATACACACACTCACACACAGCTTCTTCCAGGTCTCCCACGCAGGTGCAGGGACCCAAGGACTTGGGCCATCTTCCACTGCTTTCCCAGGCCATAGCAGAGAACTGGATCAGAAGTGGAGCAGCCGGGACTCGAACTGGTGTCCATATGGGATGCCGGCACTGCAGGCAGCAGCTATACCACAGCACTGGCCCCAAGAAGGAGATCTTTTTCTGTTGGTTCACTCCCCAAATGGCTGCAACAGCTGGGGGCTGGGCCAGATGGAAGCCAGGAGTCTGGAACTCCATCCGTGTCTCCCATGTGGGTGTAGCTTCACAAACATTTTGGGCTGTCCTCCACTGCTTTCCCAAGCACATGAGCAGGGAGCTGGATTGGAAGTGGAGTAGCTGGGACTCAAACTGGTGCTCACACTGGTTGCCAGCATTGCAGGCCTAACACACTGTGCCACAATACTGACCCCAATATTTTATATCTTGAGTGTGACGGTGCTTACTGTGGGGAGCAACTCGGACTAGACTGTTACTGGAATTAAGACTTATTCTATGCATCTGCTCTCCCACAATATGGCGCTGGGAGAGGAGGAAACAGCTTCTACCCAGCTGCCTCTCACCAACTTGACAAGCTGTAGGAGCTGCTCCTGATTGGAGGAGAGCAGCGTACTCGGCGTGTGGGTAGCAGAGTTGGGATTGGTGGAAGAGGACTATAAAGGAGGAGAGAGACAACATGCACCAGGAACATCTATCTGAAGGAATACCTGAGCAGCCCCCGAGAGAGCCGGCTGGCGGTGTGCCGCTCCCCCGCGGAAGTGGGGAAAGTGGCAGGGGGAACCGCCCTTCCACGGAGGTGGAAGGGTCGGTAGCCAACCCGGGAAGAACCAGCAGCAAACCCGGGGAGGGCCGAGCAGACAAAAGAACAGCGCAGGGTCCTGTGTCGTTCCTCCACGAAGACGGGGAGCGACATAATGGTGCCGTGACTCGGATATGAAGCCTAGGCAGGGTTTGGTGTCGTTCCTCCACGAAGAGGGGGAGCGACATAATGGTGCCGTGACTCGGATATGAAGCCTAGGCAGGGTTTGGTGTCGTTCCTCCACGAAGAGGGGGAGCGACATAATGGTGCCGTGACTCGGATATGAAGCCTAGGCAGGGTTTAGTGTCGTTCCTCCACAAAGAGGGGGAACGACACTTACCTGATTGAATTTGTCAAACATCCTAGAACTGTATATTCAGAAGGTAAATTTTACTGTATGAGAGTTATACTTCAAGTTTTTACACTTGGGGTTGGGATTCAAATTCCTTTTCCCCCTTCTCTCCCCCTCACTGCCCAACAACTTGTCCTTTCTCATGGTGGGGGAAATCCTCCAATTCCTGAACATACTGGTTAGTTTCTGAGGACAAGAGGCAAACCCACAAAAGAATGGGCCCCAGGGGACACATGTCTGTCTCTATCCCTCTGTCCCACCCTGACTGCCTAGGCCTGGGCACCAAGGGCCAGCCCAGCCCTTCTGTTCTCCAGTTTGCCTTTCCTGTGCTAGTTTGCTCACACCCAGTGACATTGTAGTGTTGGCTGCACAAGCCAGTGAGCTCATCTTCCAGGGTGTCTGGAACGCGATGTGGTGAGCTCCTTGGACATGACGGTGACGTAGTGTGAGATACGCAGCAGTGATGATGCTGGGGCCTCCAGGGTTTGCGTGCACACCTTGCGATAGGGGGTGAACGCTGTACACACTCTGTGTGCCACTGGGATGCCGAGGTGACCCTGTTTTAAGCTTGAGGAGCATTCCACAGCAAGCAGAGGAAGGAGAGTTCTCCTGGACGAGGTTGGGGGTCTGTGGCTCAGGCTCTAAGAATCTGCTCTCCCCGTCACCCCCGCTGTGTAATGACATCTTGTGGCTCTAAGTGCCCACCTGCAGGCTGTGGTAAAGGCAGCGACCGGCGTGGCACACTTGTTTCTGAAGGTATCTTTTTCTCTGGTCTTCTAAGCTGGAGCGGTTCAGTTTCGCTCAGCTCTTCTGGAATGTGTTGATGTGGCGACAAGGTGGGAAGGGGCTATCCATGGATGAGTTTGCAATTGTAAATCCCAAGGTTGGGCCGGCGCCGTGGCTCAATAGGCTAATCCTCCACCTTGCGGCGCCGGCACACCGGGTTCTAGTCCCGGTTGGGGCGCCGGATTCTGTCCCGGTCGCCCCTCTTCCAGGCCAGCTCTCTGCTATGGCCAGGGAGTGCAGTGGAGGATGGCCCAGGTGCTTGGGCCCTGCACCCCATGGGAGACCAGGAAAAGCACCTGGCTCCTGGCTCCTGCCAGGATCAGCGCGGTGCGCCGGCTGCAGCGGCGGCCATTGGAGGGTGAACCAACGGCAAAAGGAAGACCTTTCTCTCTGTCTCTCTCTCTCACTGTCCACTCTGCCTGTCAAAAAAAAAAAAAAAAAAAAAAAAAAAAAAATCCCAAGGTTGACAGCTGTCAAGGTGGGCCTTTGACAGATTGTTTTCTTCATGTCATGACTCTTGGTTCTTGATATCAAGGTCAACAGTCTAGGAAGGAGGTGCCTGGTTGTGGCTGTGTTTTTAGTGGGTCTATGTCATGTTTTACTTCCCAGCATCGATGCTTCCTATTTCTGGTGACTTCCTTTTGTGGAAAAAAAAAAATCAGTCCACATGATCCCAGTGTGGGCTGATCTACCCCTGGCTCCAGGAGTGGGTTAATCCGAGCTTCCCATCCCCATTTTTCAAGGACTAGGTAATGAATGGGCAATGAGAACCTTCCCAGGGAGCTTTCGTTGGAACAACTGGGGAAGAGACACTCTTGGCATTGGTGACTCCAGACAAGCCAGCAGGGGGCATGGAGCCATGGGAGACTGGGAGATGCTACATGGGAATAACCTCTGGTCCAGTTACTGGTGCCCTGTCCCAGACCACCCCAAATCCTAGAGACTTAAATGATACCACTTTATTATCACCTACAGATTCTGGCAGATTCCATGGAGGACTTGATTGGGCAGCTCCTTCATTTTTTGTGGCACGGATTGAAGCCATTGAGTGGCACTCAGCTGGTGGCTGGACTGTTCTGGAGGACCCAGGCCACTTCACTCACACGACTGCTGCCTCAGTGGTGATGGCGGGAAGGCTGGGACTCCTGGGAGAGCACCTGCACCTGCCTTCTAGTGTGATGGCCTCAGGGTAGCCAGACTTCTTGTATAGAATGCTATTTATTTATGTTATGTATTTGAGAGACAGAGAGAGAAGGAGAGAGAGAGGGAGAGAGGGAGAGAAATTTCTCATTAGCTGGTTCTCTCCCCAAATGCCCACAACAGCTAGGGCAGGGCCAGGCTGAAGCCAGGAGCTGGAAATACAACCTAGATCTCCCACGTGGGTGGCAGAAACACAAGTACTTGGGCTGCTACTTGCTGTTTCCCAGGAAGGAGGAAGCTTGCATCCGGAGAGGAGCCAGGACTCCAGCCTAGGCAATTTGAAGTGGGATGTGGGCATCCTAGGCTGCACCTTAACTGTGGTGCCAAATGCACACCCCTGGACTTCTTATATGGCAGCTGGTTTTCCCCAGAGTGAACATCTTAAGAGACCCAGGTGGAAGCTGCCTGACCTTGTCTGGCCTTGCCTTAGAAATCCACCTCATTTTGCTGGTTGTTAAGTCATGAGGCCAGCTGAGTTCCCAAGGGAGGGAAACTGGATTTTCTTTATTGATATTAGAATAGTGCAGTACATTATACAAGAACATGAGGAATGAGAGATGCTCTCATGTGTATCAGTTATCAATTGTAGCATAAATCCACGCTGAAATCATACTGCTAACAGCAATGATTCGTTATTTCTGAATGTTCTGTGGTTGGGCTGGGCTGTTCCTCTGCCAAGCTCACTTGGGCCCCATCATGCATCTGCTGGGGTGTGAAGTTCAAGATAACCTTGCCCTTGGTGTGAGTGCCGTGGCACAAGAGGTAAAGCCACCTGCTACATCAGCATCCCACATGGGCACAGGTTTGAGTCCTGGCTGCTCCACTTCCAATCCAGCTTCCTGCTAATGTGCCTGGGAAGGCAACAGGAGATGGCCCGAGTACTTGGACCCCTGCCACTTATGTGGGAGACCAGGATGGAGTTCTTGGCTCCTAGCTTTGGCCTGGTCTATCTATTCCTCACCTTTGTGGCCATTTGAGGAGTGAACCAGCAGATGGAAGATCTCTCTTGCTCCCTTTCTCTCTATAACTCTGACTTTCAAATAAATCTTTAAAATATAGAAATTAAAAATAAAGATATCCTTACTCCCGGGGCTGGTGCTGTGGTGTGGCAGGTAAAGTTGGTACCCATGGTGCCAGCATCCCATATGGGCACTGGTTCGAGTCCTGGCTGCTCTACTTCTGATCAAGCTCCCTACTCATTTGCGTGGGAAAGCAGTGGAAGATGGCCCAAGTGCTTGGATCCCTGCACTTCCATGGGAGACCTGGAAGACCTGTCTTCTGACAAGCCCATCTCCAGTCATTGTGGCCATTCGGGGACTGAAACAGCATTTGGAAGATTCTCTCTTTCTCACTCTCTTTCTCTGTAACTCTGCCTTTCAAATAAATAAATACATTAAAAAATCATAAAGCTAGCCTTACTCCCTTGTCTAGCTACTTCCTTGCCTGGCTATTGGCTGGGGCCCTCAGTTCTTATCCATGTGATCTCCCACCTGCTGACAGAACCAGTTGACTTCCTGTATGGTCGACAGTGATCCAGAGAATGAAGGCAGAGTCTGCAGGGCCCCTGGAGGCCTACACTCTAGAACCTGCACAGTGCAACTTCTGTCATGTTCCTTGAAAGCAACTCACAAAGCCAGCCCAGGTCAAGGGAGTGAATGAATAGACTCTACTGATATCATATGGGGAATGTTGTGAAGAAGTTCTGGCCTTATTTAGTGATTTACTTATTTAGTTTTATATTTGAGGTGCAGAGAGAGAAAAACAGATACTCCCATCCACTGGTGCATTCTTCATATGGTGGCAACAGCCCCAGATGGGTCCAAGGCTGGGATCCTGGAACTCAGTCCAGGTTTTCTACATGGGAAGCAGGAACCCAGCTGCTTGAGTCATCACTGCTGCCTCCCAAGGTCTGCTTTAGCAGGAAGCTGGAGTCAGGAGTCAGAGGCAGGTATGGAACCCAGGCCCTCCAATATGGGAAGCAGGCTGAATTCCCACCCCTGTGGCTGTACTTAATCCACCAAGAGCATGACCAATAGCCGGATCATGTTAGATTATCTTTGGAATCAGGAAGCAGCGAGCATCAGGAAGGCGGGCCCGGCTAGTCTAGGCATGTTGTTGGGGAGGTGTGTGCAGGTGCAGCGTGATTTCTATGCTGGCCCCTGTGAGCCGAGGGCCCCATGGCAAGGCCAACATTGGATCCCTGGTTCCCAGGGGCGCCTCAGAGCTGCAGACCATCCCGTCTGGGCCACTTCCCCCTCTGACCCTCCGTCTTTTCTCTGTGAGCTGGGCTCGCTCTGTCTCGCAGATTGGTTGTGAGACTGAAGATGAATGAGCACATGGACGTGCTTTGTGACAGAGTCATCCACACGTGACTGACTACGGTTATCTGAGATCTGAGGAAGGAGTCATCAGGAAGGGCCCAGGTAGTCGGAGAGACCAGGAGGGAGGAGACTGAGACGCGGCTCTGCAAGGCGGGGACGGGTACTGGTTCCCTGGGGAAGCAGGGCAGGGTTTCAAGATAGGCCATGGCAATAAAAACCTGAAGGGACAGAAGTATAAGAGTGGCAGACTGTCCCCGGGACAGGGAGCACAGCAACCTGGTCAGAGGGTGGATCACAGTCCCTGACGGTCACCCAGAGCAGTGGGCAAGGCTTCCAGTCCCCAGGGGCCATCGGTAGCCTATCCCCACCCAGACATGCATAGCTGCTGTGTCTCACGGGAAGATGATCAGCAGGGAGGGATCGGAGAACACTAGAGACGAGCACTGTCCTCTGCAGCCAACAGGATCAAGTCAGACCCAGCGTTCCCAAGCTCCCTTCCCTACAGCAGGGTGGGGAGCCCTGGCCACAGGCTTGGGTCACAGATGGCCTGGCTAAACTGGGCTCGAAGCCCCTCTATCCCCTGGGCAGGGCTGGGGGTGATTGATGGGTTTCTAGGATTTTCCAGGCAGAAGATTGGAGCTGCTGCAGACTAGCCTGGCCTGCAGCAGCCCCAGATGGCCACTTGTGGCTGAGACCGACCCATGCAGGCCAGGCCCTGGACAGTGCAGACCTATGGCTGCCTCCCAAGGCCTCTCTGTCCTGGGGTCCCAGCTGAGGAAAGCAGCAGACTCTCCACTGTAGAGAGTCCTGGGGTAGAGGGTCAGGGCAGGCTCAAGGTCCCCCAGTGTCGCCCTGTGCAGACCACAGCCCAGGATCACTGGGTGGGGGGCAGGAAAGGACTCTGAGGGGAGTATGGGAGCCGGGCAAGATATAAACACAAATGGTAGGGCTGAAGTTGGAGCCCAGTGATTCCTGTTTCCAATCCATTGTCCCTATTCCAGCCACGACAACACCCACTGACTACTTTGCCAAATCCTCGTTCCATAGGGTTCCCTGCTTCCCACTACAGAAACAGAAAAGAGGGAGGCAACTGGGAGACCTCTTTTATACGTCCTAGGAGTGTGTAAAGCCACAAAGTGAAAGCTTTGGAGAACAGCTAATTACCTTGACCCTGACTTTGACCTCTGACCCTCTGGTCTGCCTCCCTTACCTTCCTCTGCTATCTATTTGGCTCTTCTTACCCAGCTTTAGTGATCATATGGCTTCTCTGGCCTCCTTTCTATGGCCTTGACAGATTCCTTGGAGCTGTCATTCTGTTTCTCTCCTTCTTGCCATGATTTTTTCCCCTTAAGATTTATTTATTTTATTCAAAAGGCATAATTAGGAAACAGACAGAGGCAGAGAGAGATCTTCTATTTGCTGGTATACTCCCCAAATGACCAAATAACCAGGGTTGGGCCAAGCCGAAGCCGGGAACTTGGAACTCCATCCAGGTCCCCCATGTGGGTATCTGGGGCCCTATTACTTGGGCCACCTTCTGCTGCTCTCCCAGGTGCATTTTTTCCCCAGAGAGCTGGATTGGAAATGGAGCAGCCTGGAGTCCAACCGGTGGCCATATGGGAGGCTGGCATCACAGGCGGTGGCTTAACCTGCTGCACCACAATGCTGGCCCCCCTGCTGTGTGTGTGTGTGTGTGTATCATCAAATCTTACAATCCCAGAGCCAACAAGGGCCTATGAGCTCATTCAGTCTCCGCTCCCATGGCACAGGTGGGCTCACTGAGGCCCGGGGTTCTGGGGTTACTTGGATTGTTGCCAGTGCAAGCTCCTACATCGGAATCAGCAGCAGAGCCAGACGAGGCCTCTGACTCGCTGTTTTCCGCCTGTCCTTCGACTTGGCTGTCCTGTCTCACCCGCCGTCCGACTGTCTGTTCCCCAGACCAGCAGCGTTCCTGTGGGCTTCACTCACTTCAGACATCTGCTGTCACAACCAGCTTTGTGGCTCGGATCTGACAGGTTGGACAAGACTGGGGCCAGGTTCCAGGGGCCATGGGCCAAAGGCTGAGGGCTGGAAGGGAAAACAAACAGAGCTGTTGGCCCTGTGTGCTCAGGGGCCATTGCTGACCAACACCCTGTCTCCGCCCCCAGTCTCCACCCCACCCCTGCCCAGGGCAATGCTCAGAGCAAACTGACTCCTAACCCCCTGCTCACCCCCTCACAGAGACAGAAACTCCACACGTAGGCGCATGCTGGCCGTGGAGGAAGGCACGGACAGGCGCTGACAGGTGCGCATGCGCACACGCACGCACACGCCCCGCCGAGCTCCCAAGCGTGAGGCTCTGAGCTGTCCGGTCATTTCCGTGTGCGGCTCTTTCACTGAGGGCACAGGCACTTCTCCCTTCTTGTGGCTTCCTAGTGTCCAGTCTGCGAGCTTGCTCCAAATAATAAGAGCTCCGTGAGGGTGTGTGGAAAGAATGAGCTCACCTGGTGTGGACGGCCACGGGGCCAGGCCTCCGCCTCCAGGTGCTGCCCACGAGGCAGGAAGTTCAGCCCAGGCAGGGTGTCCCCGGGACATGAAGCAGGACCCGAAAAGCTCCTTCCGTGGTCCCTAATACCCTCCTCCCTCATCTTCTGCTTCCAGCCGGGGCTCTATGGTTGTGCCCAGTAACTCGCAGAATGTGGTCCAGGAAGCAGCAGCACCAATGCTACATGCAAAGTCTCAGGCCTCACTGAATTAGAAACTCTAGGTGTGTGTGTGTTGGGGGGGGGGGGGTCCAGGAGTCGGCGTGTCAACAGTCTTCCAGGAGATCTGGAAGGGAACCGTCAGCCAGGCCGGGGATCGGGGCAGATGGAGCCCCAAAGCACAGGCAGCTGCTTCCACCACCTGTGGGTTAGGCTGGCTGGTCACGCGCTGGGAGGCGCCCAGCCAGGAGGCCAGACACCTACGCACCACACACACAGGCGCATTGCAAGGGGCTTCAGATAGCTCACGGAGTGTGGATTCAAAGTTAAGTTTATTTTGGTGCAAAACAGTTTTGAAATCCACATACAGGTTTTTTGGCATGCACGTTGGCCATGAGTCTTTTTTGAAGACGCCTCATATAGAAATATCTGGCAGGTCAGGGGAGTCCACATGCGGGGCTCTGGGGTCCCTGTGGGTACAGGCAGGCACCCGGATGGAAGTGAGGAGGGACAAGGAAGAACCCCTCCCACCAAGGGACATCCCGTGCCCCCACCATTCCTCTGTTCCTCACCCCTGCAGAGGTCTCCTGGGTGCTGCCTCCAAGAGCAGAGAAGCTGAGCGGTTTGCCCAGCAAGGGCTGGACCTACCCAGCTGAGAGACCAAGGTGGCCCGCGTGCCTGAGAGTTTGGGGTCTGTGCTAAGACTAGCCATGTCCCAGGGCAAGGGCAAGGGAATCTGGGGGATCTGCAAGCAAAGCTTAGTGCAGAGTCCTGAAATGCTGCCCAGATGTGGAATTCAGCCCCTCGCCAGTGCCCACTGCACCTCCCGACAGCCCCCATCGCCCAGCTCAGGCCCGCAGGGAGCCCCCGGCAGCGGCCCACCTGGCTCATCACCAGCCTCTGCACCATCTCCCCCTAAGGCCCTGGATGTGAAATCCTGGCCTCTGTGAGCTGCAGGGGCCATGGGGAGGGGAGGCGAGGCGAGGCTCAGGCTCAGATCTGGTTTCGCGGCTGCTCCCTGTGGCTGGCTGCCACACAGCCCGAGCCACCAGCTGTGCTATATAAGGGCAAGCGGCTGGACGGCTGCGGAGGCGAAGACTTGGACCCCCAGCTGAGAAGTCCTGCTCCAGACCCGGTGAGCGGCACTGCCATTCCTCCCAGCCCGGCCCTGCCCCCCGCTGCCCGGTTCTGCTGCCCCTGCCATCCCCCAAACACCCCATCCTCTCTCTGCTGGCTGAACCCTCGTCTCCCACAGAGAAGACGCCCCTCTCCTTTGAGGTTCTTCCTCTTGCTCCATTGGCCCTAAGTCCTCTCCCTCCCCCAGGTGAGGTCAGGCGCACCCCGCTCCCCTCGGTGTCCCACTGAGGGTCTTTCTACCTGTGGGCACCCTGCTTTGTCCTGCGGCCGGCCGGGCTGCTTTATCCCAGAGCTCTGAGGAGCGTGGGCCGGTAGACCTGACTGTCATGGCAAATGCAGAGGAAACAGTGTGGGGGGGAGAGGGGGGAGCTGAGCAACCTCCGTGGGCTGCCAGATGGGAAATGGCTTTTCCACAAGGGGCCTCCGGCCTCCCTGGCCTCCCCGACAGCCCTGGAGCCTGCTCAGGCTGAGCGCTGCAGGTTCCCGGCTCAGAGCCCGGCAGCTCGGGTAAGACCTGCAGGTGCTGGAGCCCTTGGGACCCGTTCCCTTGTCTGAGAAACAGGTGGTGGTTGGGGGTGGGGGGTAGGGGTAGCGGTTTTCCAGCTAGGAGGTCTGCCCTGTGGTATCGCTTTGTTCTTCCCTGGGTCATTCAAGTGCTTTCGGGTCCTCTTCCAGAAAGGAGGAATCTTCCCTTTCCTACCACACCCCAGATTTTGGAGGGTGAAGGAAGCCGCCTGTGAATTTCCAGGAACTGCTCTGACTCGGGGCTAGCCAGAGCTCTGCAGCTTGTCCTGCTGAGCTGGAGTCTGAGCCACGCATGCCCCTTGTCCTCACCCTTATTGCCAGGCCTGTCTTCCTTCCCCAACTCCTACAGCCCCCTCAGCTGTACTCACAGTTTCTGGGGCACCCTGGCTCCTCACAATGCACCCCCACTCTGTCTCCCTTGGCTGGCGCCAGGCCCTGGACAAACAGCTCAGAGATGCGTTCCAGCTGCAGCCGTGCACATCTGGGAATGTGTTCATGGAGGTGTTGTGTCTGAGCCAGTGGGTCCTCTAGCTTGCCCACCCTAGGAGGGGCCATGGGGCAGGGACCAGGGCTGTATGTTCTCAATATGTAGCCTCCTGTGCAGGAGTGTGACCCCCCAACTTAGGGTAGCAGAACAAATGCCCCCAGCAAGCCCAGGTCTTGGAAGCACTCAAGGAACCCCTCAGAAACTGGCCATGCCTCGCCTCGCCTCTCCTGTGTGCCTGTGTCGCTGTGGAGCCCTGGAGCCTGGACTCAGGACGGGAACCAGGGTCTGCCTCACTTAAAGCCACAGTCTGAGACTCGGCCCCCACACAGCTGCCCATTTTCACAACTCGGGCCGACGTCGCTCCTACTGTCCATCTGTCCGTCCTGCCGGTCTTTCCTTGACAGGTCAAGATGTGTTTCTGCTTGAGCCCTAAGAAGTGACTCAGAGATGCGGAGCCTGAAGCTTTGTTTCTTTGCAGGTCACTGGATCTGAGAACCTTCCCAGGAGGCCATATTTCAGAGCAGAGCCGACGCCGTGACGCACCCTCCCTGTCTCCTGCCCCATTCCCGTGGGGCCTGGGCAAAGGATGGCGGGGACCAAGGCCTGGGTGTGCTCCTTCCTGGTCCTGGAAGTCGCTTCCGTGTTGGGTATCGGCTAAGTATCTGCCAGCTCCTAAATCGCTCGCTCGTGGTAGGGAAGTCGTATCTGACCTTGACCCAACCATGCATTCACTTAAGACACAGCAATGGCCCTAAGAACTGAGCCCATTGTAGGGGTGGATTTATTCATAATTCATGTCCCCTACAAAGAGTGAGATAGTTCCCAATATTAAAACTCACGGCAGAGGACATTTTTGAAAGGCCGGAGTGGTGAGCAGGGGGAGCAAACAAATAAGAGGGTGACGCCCTGAGCACTAAATTTAGCACTGAGCTTCCTGGCAGCTGGAGCCAAAGGGAGTAACAGGGGATCGCTGAGCTCTCTGAAGCAGGCGTGGGGTTTGGTCTGTTTTTGGTTTCTAGAAAATTCTTCTGGCCTAAAGCTCCACATATTTCAGCCCACCCAGCCGACTTTCACAGATGTCCACACCCTGCTGGCTACCCTGCCCTCTGATCCCACTGTCTGGTGACCCTGAGCTCTGGGAGGGACAGGTGGAGAGACTGCCCGGTGGACCTGCTGACCCCTGGAGGCAGCGGCGCTCCCAGCGCTGCACGGTACACCCTCTCCCACCTCCTTTCCAACTCCTGATTTCTAACCACATCCTCAGAGCAAAAAAGGCTCAGACCCTACTTCTAAAGCGGCAGCCCTGCAGGCTTTGTGACCACAGATGCAGGAACAAAGATGCTCAGCCGCCTCCTCCTGCCTTGTTTCCACCCTGACAGCTGCTGTTTGTGGAGATGATTAACACGCAGCCGTGGGAGGGGAAATCAGATTAGGTTGATTAAAAGCGCTCTCATCACCCCAATTAAAGCAGTGCAGAGAATTCTGAATTGGCTCCTCCCCACGAGAGTTAATCTCTCCAAGCTTTTGCAGCTCTCTGCTTTCCCCTTCTCCTTCCCATTCTGCACCCCTCCCCCCCAGCCTCCGATGGGGTAGGACAGAGACTTCCCTTAGCCTGAGGACCTTGTACCCACTCCCAGGCAGCCCCAAATTGCGAGACTGCCTCAGTGGGGCCACCTGAGTCCTTGACGTGAGGGTGGTGTCACGAAACCCAAACTTTGCCAGGGGAAGGGAAGAGTGCATCTCTGTGCCAAGCGCTGGTTGAAAGGAGCCGCAATGCGCAAGGCATTGCTCTAAGTGGACTTTGTGAGTGAGCTTAGGCAAGCCCCTCAATCCTCCAAGGCAGGGGTCTTAGTATCCTCATGTTACGGTGGGGTCAGCTGGGTCAAGCGGCTTGCTCAAGGTCGCAAGTTAGGGAGCGGCAGAGCTTCTGAAGCCCCTGTTCTCAATCTACGTACGCCGCAGAGAGGTTTTCCTTCGATCTCGCTGAGCCATCACGTCACTCCCCATGACGGGAATCAACACCTCCATTTTACAGAGGAGGAATCGAAGCTCCAGAGAGTTCCAGACACCGAAGCAGGAGCCACAACCCATGGGTTGTTCAGCAGCGTCTTCTGGGATCCTTTTTTTTTTTTTTAATTTTTTTTATTTTTTTGACAGGCAGAGTTAGACAGTGAGACAGAGACAGAGAGAAAGGTCTTCCTTCCATTGGTTCACCCCCTAAATGGCCGCTATGGCTGGTGCGCTGCACCGATCCGAAACCAGGAGCCAGGTGCTTCTCCTGATCTCCCATGGGGTGCAGGGCCCAAGCACTTGGGCCATCCTCCACTGCACTCCCGGGCCACAGCAGAGAGCTGGACTGGAAGAGGGGCAACCGGGACAGAATCTGGTGCCCCAACAGGGACTAGAACCTGGGGTGCCGGTGCCGCAGGCGGAGGATTAGCCAAGTGAGCCGCTGCGCCGGCCATCTGGGCTCCTTTTCTGCACAAGAGTGGAAGGGATTTCCGGTTCTCTGAGCCTGTTCTTTACATCTGTGGTCACCTCTGAGGAAAGCAGCAGGGCCCTCTAGTGTACTGACCACGAATGCATCTTCATTTTAGGAGGAAGTGGGCTCGGAAGATTAAAGCTTTTCTGAGGCTGCCCAGCAGGAGGTGGCAGAGCAGGGACTTGAACTCCTGTCTGGGGCTCACGCTCCCTCTACCACAGCATGCTGCTTCCCTGCCTGGTGAGACCCCGGTACTTTCCCTCCTCACACTGGCCCATCCTTCAGCCTCTTCTCCCTCTGCCCTCAGGGAGGCGGCCGATGCTTACTCAGTCCGTGAGAAGAGTCCAGCCTGGGAAGAGGACCCCCAGCATCTTGGCCAAGCCTGCTGACCCATCAGAGAGTGAGTGGTGGTGGGGGTGGGGAGGGCACGGGATTGGGCGATGGGGTCTTTCCTGAGTCAGGACACGAGGTCAGGGTTTCATGGAAACCCACTTCAAAAAAATATTTTTTTAAAATTTTACATATTTGAGAGACAGGTGTCTCATCCACTGGTTCATTCCCCCCAAATGCCCCCAATAGCTGAGGCTGGGCCACACTGAAGCTGGGAGCCTGGAGCTCAAATTGGGACCCATCACTTTAGCCATCACAGCTTGTACAGGAAGTACAGGAAGCTGGTGTCGAAGTGGAGCCCGGACTCCAGCCCAGGCACTCTGATATGGGAGGTGGGCATCGCAAATGGAGTCTTATCTGCTGTGCCAAGTGCTTGGCTGGGAAACCCACTTTTCCAGGTCATTTAGTGGACATGTCTGCCCAAGCATATAGGACAGCTCAGAACCATGTACGTTCCAGGAACGGTGCAGGGCTTGCTGGGGCCAGCGCACAGCCTGGTGGGGAGGGAGCAGAGGACATGAGGATGGAGAGATGGCGGTGGCTTACAGAACCCTGAGTGGCTGGCTGGAGAAAGCTCACCCTACTTGACAGTAGGGGAGGAGAGAAGCCAAGGAGAAACCTGAGACAGGGGCTGAGGCTGCCTGGGGTACTGAGAGGTTCCAGGGGTGCCGCCCTGGGCGGGCAGAGCCGGAAAGAACTGGAGTTCACCTGGGGATCTAGGGCGTGGCTCCCACAAGTCGGCTGTGTCTCTCAGGTCCTGGCGAGTGGACAACGTGGTTCAACATCGACCACCCAGGCGGGCTGGGTGACTACGAGCGGCTGGACGCCATTCGCTTCTACTATGGCGATCGTGTGTGCGCCCGTCCACTTCGGCTGGAGGCTCGGACCACCAACTGGATGCCTGCAGGCAGCAATGGCCAGGTGGTCCATGGCAGCCCTCACGAGGGCTTCTGGTGCCTCAACAGGGAGCAGCGGCCTGGCCAGAACTGCTCCAATTACACCGTGCGCTTCCTCTGCCCACCAGGTGAGCCTGAATGGGCTCAGCACTTCCTTCCCATGAGCTGTGGCACAGGGAGAGGCCATAACCTGCCTCTGGCGACAGGAGCTCTGGACAGTGATTGTCTACCAATAGTCAGGTGGTGCTGTTAACGCCGTAAGCTTCCCGGTAGAGTTCCGTGGTTCTGCGTGCCCTGCATGCATCCCATCGTATTGAGGTTGAGTGGCCTGGTGGTGGAGACCCTGGGCTCTGCTGCTAGCCTGCTCGGGACTGAATCCCAAGCCGACCACGTGAACTGCATTCCACAGTACAGGAACTTTCTGAAGTTCTCTAATCTTAGGTTTCTCACGTGTCAAACAGGAAACGACACGTCTCTATAGGGGTTGTTATGAGGATTGAATGAGATAATGAATGCAGAGCACTTAGTCCAGGCAAATGTTTACTGAATGATAAGCTTCCATACTAATTTTCTTTTCTTTTCTTTTTTTTAAAAGATTTATTTATTTATTTGAGAGGCAGAGTTACAGAAAGAGTGAGGGAGAGTCAGAGAGAGGTCTTTCATCTGCTGGTTCATTCCCCAGATAACCACAATGGCTGGGGCTGAGCCATTCTGAAGCCAGGAGCTTCTTCTGGGTCTCCCATGTGGGTGCAGGAGCCCAAGGATTTGAGCCTTCTTCTACTGCTTTCCCAGGCACATTAACAGGGAGCTGAATCGGAAGTAGAGCAGCTGAGTCTCGAACTGGCGCCCATATGGGATGCTGGCACCACAGGCAGAAGCTTAACCTACTACACCACAACACTGGCCCCTCTATACTGTTCTGATATGACAGGTGCTGGATGAATTATCCATATTTTCAGCCTTTTCAACGGACCTCTCAAGAATCTCAATCTTTTATTTTAAAGATGTATTTATTTTATTTGAAAAGCAGAGAGAGAGAGAGAGATATCTTCCATTCACTGATTCACTCCTCAAATGGCCACAATGGCTGGGCTTGGCCAGAATGAAGCCAGGAGCTAGGAGCTTCATCCACATTTCCACCTGGGTGCAGGAGCCCAAGCACTTGGGCCATCCTCTGCTGCTTTCCCAGGCGCATTAGCAGGGAGCCGGATGGGAAGTGGAGCAGCTGGGACTGGAACCTGCACCTGTATAGGATGCTGGCACTGCAGGTGGCAGCTTACCCTGCTGCACCACCACGCCAGCCGCAGGAATCTCTGCCTTGACAGCAAGTTCAAGGAAGCTCAGAGAGGTTAAGAAACTTCTATGAGTGCAAACTGAGATTGCAGAGCTGGGATTTGGGTCTGTGCTCACAGAGGTCATGTTCTTCCCATCCTTCACCCCGCCACACACAGATACAGCAGGGGCAGGGGTGCTTGCTTCTTGGATGAGCACGCTCCCTTCTGGGGTCCTGCCAGTCCTCACAGCCTGCGTCTGTAGGCGCGGGGACTCCAGGCTGGTCTCCTGGGTGAGGTCTAGGACTGCAGAGTCGAGGTGAGGAGGTGGGCAGAAGGGGGCATAATGTCCAAGTCCCTGCAGGTCCCAGGCCCTGACTTCCCAGGGAGCTCTTTGGCTGGAGCACGTCACTGTTCCCACACTGGTGGAGAAGGAAGGTGGGGGCCCTGCACATGCCAGGGCTGCACGCCAAAGTCTGGGGGGCTTGGCCAACAAGCCTCGCTCTGCGTCACCACTAGTCCTTATACACCTTAGTGACATCAAAGGCACGACTTCCTGTAGAATTGTGACTCCTGTCAGTTGGGAAAATGGTCGCCGTAAATACAAATATCAATGACGTCTATGGTATAACCAGAATAGGAAGAGCTTCAGGGTCAGGTTTCCAGACAGGGTCCTCTTGGGAGGGAGGTCAGATCATCTGTTGATCCCACTTTGCAGGGTCCCTGCGCCAAGACTCCGAGCGCATCTGGAGCCCGTGGTCTCGCTGGAGCAAGTGTTCAGCTGCTTGTGGTCACACTGGGGTCCAGACCCGCACACGCACCTGCTTGGCAGAGTCGATGGCGCTGTGCACTGAGGCCACTGAGGAGGGCCGGCTCTGTGAGACCCAGGCCTGCACAGGTACCACCCTCCTTCTCGGCGTGGGGCAGAGTGCGGTGAGCGAAGCCGGCCTGTCAGGGATGGGTTCCATCGTCCACTCACCGAGTAGTAACTGAACATCTACTACATGCTCTGATAGGGCTTAAAGGGGATAATGTAGGAGCATGGGGCAGCGTCAGTTGTCAGAGCTTAGGGAATTCCAGAAAAGCCTTTTTTTTAAAACTTTTTTTAAAAAAGATTTATTTATTTGGAAGAGAGAGAGAGAGAAAGAGAATCTTCCATTTGTGGTTTATTCCCTAACTGGCTACAAAGGCTGGGGCTAGGCCAGGCCAAAGCCAGGAGCCAGGAGCCAGGAGCCAGGAACTCCACCCAGGTCTCCCATGTGGGGAGCAAGGACCCAAGCACTTGGGCCATCCTCTGCAGCCTTCCCAGATCATTAGCAGAGAGCTGGATCAGAAGCAGAGCCATTGTCGCAGCGGTGGCTTAACCTGCTGTGCCACAATGCGGGCCCCTCCAGGAGAGCTTTCCAGAGGAGGCGTCCTAGGCTAAGTGTTGAAGGATGAATAAGAGTCAGTGATGCAGGCTGACAAGGAAGAGCAACAAAGGCCCAAGGTGTGTGTGTGTGGGGGGGGGGGTACACATGAGCCTGCAGCCTGGGCCATGGCCACAGAAGAGCTTGGACCCACGCAAGTCCTGCTGATGTGGCCCCTTGTCCCACAGCGTGCGACCTGTCCTGCCCCATGGGGAAAGCGAACGCTGACTGCGATGCCTGCATGTGCCAGGACTTCCTGCTTCACGGCGCTGTCTCCCTCCCTGGCGGTGCCCCGGCCGCAGGGGCCACTGTCTACCTGCTGAACAAGACGCCCAAGTTGCTGACTCAGACAGACAGCAATGGGAGGTTCCGTGTCCCAGGCTTGTGCCCCGATGGTACAACCATCCTGAAGATAATGAAGACCAAGTTTGCTCCCATTGTGCTCACAATGCCCAAGACTAGACTGAATGTGGCCACCGTCAATGCAGAGTTCAGGAGGGCAGGTAACCCTGTTCCCTGGGGTAGGGCTGGTGAGGCGGGCCAGACTTTCAGACAAAAGGGGCACGGTGCTGAGAGTTAGGGTCCTGCCTTACTCAGAGTAAAACTAAAGTCCTTACCAGGGTCTGCAGGGCTCTGTATCTCACACACACACACACACACACACACACTCATACACACACTCACACTCTCACACATACTCACATACACTCATACACTCTCACACACGTACATACACACATACACACACACATACTCACACACACTCTCACGCACATACACACACTCACACACACATACACTCACACATACTCACACACACATACTCACACACACTCTCACGTACATACACACACTCACACACACACACACACATACTCACACACACTCTCACGCACATACACACACTCACACATACATACACTCACACACACACACGCACACACACCCCACATTTACTTCTCTGTTCTCTGATCTCCTCTGTTACCCTCTCCACACTGAGTTACTCTTCTCCAGCCATCTGCCCCTCAAACACACAAACTCCTGCTCCAGGCCCTTTGCACTTGCTCTATGTACTCTGTTTAAGTTTTTGTCCATCAGATATCGGCACGGTTTGCTTCCCTCAAATGTGCAAGGTCTTCCCTGACCACCTCAGAGCGAGGTTTTTAGGTCATGGAGAGAGAGGCTTGGGGAGTGCAAAATGGCCGGAAAATGCTGTTGTTGGCAGCAGAACACGAACACGTCACTACTCAAAACAGCCAGTCCTGTCCCAGTGGGGGTGCTTGGGAGTCTCGGCGGGCTCAAGGTCCCCTTGGTTCCCACCCAGATGCCGTTTGGGGGCCCACGGGAGCAAGGTCCCAGGCTGAGGATGAGGAGGGGGTGGCCTCCACTCCAGACCAGCTCCCTTAGGTGTTAGGACCATGAGAAGTGGGCTGGCGGTGGATGGGGTGGGGGCAGCCATGCAACAGGAGCACCGTCGCAGACCCGAGGGAGCAAGGCTCTGTAGAACGTGCCCCACAGAACACTCTGTCTCATCTTCTGCTCCAGAGACCCCGTACATGCTGACGAGCCCCCAGACGAAAGCGCGGAGAGCCGGCCAGAGTGTGTCCCTGTGCTGTAAGGCCACGGGGAAGCCCAGTCCAGATAAGTATCTCTGGTATGCACTGCTGGCTCCCTGGCCCAGCTCCCCCTCTTGGAGACCATCTGGACTTATTAATGGCAATAATAGTCAATAGCAGAAAGCTGCAAGCAAGACACCATCCAAAGCCTGGTTGGCACCTACAAGTGGGAGCTGACAGGGTAGGGGCTGTCCAGATGGGTCAGTAAGACCTGGAGTTGTACCCTTAAAGCAGGCATCCCCCAGAGCGTCGCTGGGGGGTGAAGTGATTTGTCCAAGAATCAACAGCCATTTAAGCACTGGGGCTGGGGCTGGGACCTAGAACTTGATGCTCCAAGCCGACCAGTGCAGCTGAGTCTCTTGGGTGAGCTGAGGTGGTGTCATCCGTAGGAACCCATCCTGTCAAGCCACCTGTCTCCCTGGCTGCTTGCTCCTGGCACTGTCCTCGGGGATACCCGCGCCCCACTGCCCGCTCAGGCCCCGCCTCTCCATCCTTGCAGGTACCACAACAACACCTTGCTGCATCCCTCCCTCTACAAGCACGAGAGCAAGCTCGTGCTGAGGAACCTGCGGCAGGAGCAGGCCGGGGAGTACTTTTGCAAGGCCCAGAGCGATGCCGGGGCTGTGAAGTCCCAGGTGGCCCAGCTGATGGTCATAGGTAAGTGTCTGGATCCCTGGGGGCCCTAACTCCGCAGCAGGGCTCACAGCCTGTCTCTGCTGTGCACAGTGCCCCTGACCGCTGGGACAGGGAGGTGGCACAGACGTGAATCTTGCCATCACAAAGTCCCCATCTGAGGAGGGGTGAAGTAATATAAATACCGGACAAGATGGAAAGTGCAACTGAAACAGGAGACGGGGGGCCATGGACTTTAGTACATGGGAGAAAGGTGCCGGCCAGACGGGAGGGGCGGGGCATGGCTGCTTGAAGGAGCACCTGATCAGCTGGGGCTCCACTCATGGTTCTTAGCCAGGGCTGCCTTTGGCACCATCTGTTGAGTTTTTTTTTTTTTTTTTTTTTTTTTTTTGATAGGCAGAGTGGACAGAGAGAGAGACAGAGAGAGAAAGGTCTTCCTTTGCCGTTGGTTCACCCTCCAATGGCCGCCGCTGCAGCCGGCGCACCGCGCTGATCCGATGGCAGGAGCCAGGATCCAGGTGCTTTTTCCTGGTCTCCCATGGGGTGCAGGGCCCAAGCACCTGGGCCATCCTCCACTGCACTCCCTGGCCATAGCAGAGGGCTGGCCTGGAAGAGGGGCAACCGGGACAGAATCCGGCGCCCCGACCGGGACTAGAACCCGGTGTGCCGGCGCCGCAAGGTGGAGGATTAGCCTATTGAGCCACGGCGCCGGCGTCTGTTGAGTTTTTAAAAAATACCGATGCCTCCGTCTACCTCCTGGAGCACCTGATTTAGTTGACCTGGGGTGTGGCCTGAGCCTGCCTGGTTTCAAAGCGCCCAGGAGATTCAAATTTGCTTGGAGGTTGTGCACTCCTGGTCTGAAAGAATGGGCAGGGAGGGACAGTGTTTGTGTAGGTGAGGGTGCCCTAGCGGTGGCGGGGGGGGGGGGACAGAGGAACAGAAGGGGGGAACCAAGGGAACTCTATGAGACCTGCTTGAAGTTGGCTTTAAGAGTCAGAGAGGGGGAGACCGGAGGCCAAAGACCTATCAGGAACTTGTCCTTGGACAGTGAGGTGGGAGGAGAAGATCTTGGTGACTGGCCTAAGCAAAACAAAACAAAAGGCAGAGGGAGGTGGGATTTATTGGAGGGATCCTGGGATATTTCACAGAGCAACAGAGCTCAGGACAGACAGGACACAGGGCATTCCAGGCGCTGGCAGGGGAGAGAGGAGCTCCCGGCCGTGGTTCTCAACACATCACATCGAGGCTCCATGTGTCACAGTGATTCCCAATACCACTTTGATACAAAGTAGTATGCCTTTCAGTGTCTAAATGCCTTGGCATGATGACAAGAGAAGGCAAGCTGAGAGGCCAGATCCTTGCACTTACTTCCGGTGTCACCATGAGTGTGACAGCCGCAAATGCTGATGGGTGTTGTTCCAAACTAAACAAAGTACAGTCTTCATCTGATTCATGGGGAGGTTGCATTCTTAAAAAATCAGTGTATGGTTAAAGCTGTGTAAACAGTGCCAGACTCTGAGCATCTGAACCCGGTTTTGCACCCACATAAACGCCTGCTGGCACTCGGGAAAGTCGTGTAGACACAGGAGAGCTCTTCCAGCAGAACAGTGCCAGGCGCTGTGGGACACAGACCAGCCATGGCCCCTGCCCATGGCATGCCAGCAGCACCCCTCATTTGGATGATTAAAACACCCCCAAACATTTTCAAGACTGTGTCAGTGAGAACCGCTAGTCCAGAGTCCAGTGTTGTTTTTTTTTTTGTTGTTGTTAAGATTTATTTATTTGAAAGGCGGAGTTACACAGAGAGAGAGAGATCTTCCATCCACTGGTTCACTCCCCAGATGGCCACAATGGCTGTGTCTGGACCAGGCTGAAGTGAGGAGCCAGAAGTTTTGTCTGGATCTTACATGTGGGTGCAGGGATCCAAGTGCCTGGGCCATCTTCTGCTACTTTTCCAGGTGCATTAGCAGGGAGCTGGATCAGAAGTGGAGCAGCTGGGTCTCAAACCAGCACCCATATGGGATGCTGATGTTGCAGGTGGCAGCTTTACCCACCATGCCACAGTGCCGGCCCCATGAACTTACATCCTAATGCACACACCACTTTCCTCCACAGCACCCGATGAGACTCCTTGCAACCCAGTCCCCGAGAGCTACCTGATCCGGCTGCCCCACGATTGCTTCCAGAATGCCACCAACTCCTTTTACTACGATGTGGGCCGCTGCCCCGTCAAGACCTGTGCAGGGCAGCAGGACAATGGGCTCCGGTGCCAGGACGCCGAGAACTGCTGTGGCATCTCCAAAATGAAGGAGAAGGAGATCCAGTGCAGCGGGTACACGCTGCCCACCAAGGTAGCCGTGCAGTGCAGCTGCCAGCGCTGCACGGAGACCCGCAGCATCGTGAGGGGCCGAGTCAGCGCTGCGGACACCGGGGAGCCCATGCGCTTTGGCCACGTGTACATGGGGAACAGCCGCGTGAGCATGACCGGCTACAAGGGCACTTTCACCCTCCACGTCCCCCAGGACACGGAGAGGCTGGTGCTCACATTCGTGGACAGGCTGCAGAAGTTCGTCAACACCACCAAGGTGCTGCCCTTCAACAAGAAGGGGAGTGCGGTGTTCCACGAGATCAAGATGCTTCGAAGGAAAGAGCCCATCACTCTGGAGGCCCTGGAGACCAACATCATCCCCCTGGGGGAGGTGGATGGCGAAGACCCCGTGGCTGAACTGGAGATCCCACCCAAGAGTTTCTTCCGGCAGAACGGGGAGCCCTACACTGGGAAAGTCAAGGCCAGTGTGACCTTCCTGGATCCTCGCAACGTGTCCACGGCCACAGCTGCCCAGAGCGACCTGAACTTCGTCAACGATGAAGGCGACACCTTGCCCCTTCGGACCTACGGCATGTTCTCTCTGGACTTCACAGACGAGGCCACGGCAGAGCCCCTGAATGCCGGCAAGGTGAAGGTGCACCTCGACTCAACCCAGGTCAAGATGCCGGAGCACGTGGCCGCCATGAAGCTCTGGTCGCTCAACCCGGACACGGGGCTGTGGGAGGAGGAAGGGGATTTCAAGCTGGAGAGCAGGAGGAGGAACAAGAGGGAGCAGAGGACGTTCCTGGTGGGCAACATGGAGATCCGGGAGAGGAGGCTCTTCAACCTGGACGTCCCTGAGAGCAGGAGGTGCTTTCTCAAGGTGAGGGCCTACCGGAGCGAGAGGTTCTTGCCCAGTGAGCAGATCCAGGGAGTCGTGGTCTCCGCGATCAACCTGGAGCCCAGAGCTGGCTTCTCGTCCAACCCAAGGGCCTGGGGCCGCTTTGACAGTGTCATCACGGGCCCCAATGGGGCCTGTGTGCCTGCCTTCTGTGACGACCAGTCCCCCGATGCCTACTCCGCCTACGTCTTGGCGAGTCTGGCTGGGGAGGAACTGGAAGCTGTGGAGTCCTCCCCCAAGTTCAACCCCAACGCCATTGGTGTCCCTCAGCCCTACCTCAATAAGCTCAAGTACCGTCGGACAGACCATGAGGACCCGCAGGTTAAGAAGACAGCCTTCCAGATCAGCATGGCCAAGCCAAGGCCCAACTCAGCCGAGGAGAGCAACGGGCCCATCTACGCCTTTGAGAACCTCCGGGCCTGTGAGGACGCACCGCCCAGCGCAGCCCACTTCCGGTTCTACCAGATCGAGGGGGATAGGTATGACTACAACACGGTCCCCTTCAATGAAGATGACCCCATGAGCTGGACTGAAGACTACCTGGCGTGGTGGCCCAAGCCCATGGAGTTCAGGGCCTGCTACATCAAGGTGAAGATTGTGGGGGCTGTCGAGGTGAATGTGCGATCTCGCAACATGGGGGGCACCCACAGGAGGACGGTGGGGAAGCTGTATGGGATCCGGGATGTGAAGAGCACTCGGGACAGGGACCAGCCCAATGTCTCATCCGCCTGTCTGGAGTTCAAGTGCAGTGGGATGCTCTACGACCAGGACCGCGTGGACCGCACACTGGTCAAAGTCATCCCCCAAGGCAGCTGCCAGCGAGCCAGCGTGAACTCCATGCTGCATGAATACCTGGTCAACCACCTACCCCTGGCAGTCAACAATGACACCAGCGAGTACACCATGCTGGCGCCCTTGGACCCCCTGGGCCACAACTACGGCATCTACACAGTCACTGACCAGGACCCCCGCACGGCCAAGGAGATTGCCCTTGGCAGGTGCTTTGATGGCACGTCTGACGGCTCCTCCAGAATCATGAAGAGCAATGTGGGAGTAGCCCTCACGTTTAACTGCGCGGAGAGGCAGGTGGGCCGCCAGAGTGCTTTCCAGTACCTCCAAAGCACCCCGGCCCGGACCCCTGCCGCAGGCACTGGCCAAGGAAGGGTGCCCCCAAGAAGGCAGCAGCGGGCAAGGAGGGGTGGCCAGCGCCAGCCTGAGAGGCCAGCCTCTCTGAGGTTCTCTGGGGCTGCTCAACAACCTCCAAGCAACTAGATTTTGTGGTGCTTCCCACGCTGCCCCGTGTGACAGTCATTCTGACATTGAGACACACTTGGTTAATTTAAGCACATCTGTTTTGGTGCAGTTTGCTTGTTTGTTTCTTCATGCCTTTTCTTCCTGTCCTCATCCTAGGATACTGATTGGTCCCAAAATAGCAAAATAAAACCCCTTCGTGCTGTTTATTTTATTTTGTTTTTAAAAAGAACACAAGTATTGGCCGCTGGTAAAACTCCACAGCTTGGGTCATTCTTCATTTAGTGCCATGAACACACAAGCTCTTCCTTTTCTCTTGGCATGGGTTTTGTCTCGCTCCACAATAAGGATAATCTGATGCTGAGGACCAAATAACCAGGAGGAAACGTATCACCTGGCCTTGGTCTACAAGATACAAGCAAGGCCTCTATCACAGTCCGTCCATAAAGAAATAAACCACAGTATTTCTACTTGAAATGTAAATAACGTATTTATTTCTTTGCTGAACTTGGAACTCTAGTGCATATTCAAAATCAAGCTATGGAGTATAGGGTAACCATAGTTCCCCTAGAAACTAGGAAAGAACTAGAATGCTCTAGAAAGAACATCCAGCTGCCACAGTTGCACCAGGCTGCCAATTGCATTTAGGATGTTTTCCTTTATAGTTGCTTTTGTCCTTGCGAGGAGTCCCGTGTAGCCCAGGGCAGATGCCAATAGATATACATTCTGTATACTTTGATTCTAGGTCACTGTCCTGTCTCTGGGCCACTGAAGTGAGCCAGCTTCTCAGAGCAGCAGAGGGGACTCTGGGCAGCAGTCACAAGGTGGTGTGAGGCCTGGGCCCCTAAGCTACAGGGCTGGGCAACGAGGCACCCCTTCCAGCAGTCAGGTTTGTTGTCATGGATCATATTTTCCATCTGCAGAGATTCCTGCAGTTGTGAGCATGTTCTGGGCTCCTGAGCAAAACTAAAATCATGTTCCAGCTTTTCTTCCTCCTTTCTTTCCAATACTGTGGCGCTTATACAATGGCTTGGCCCAGGCTCAGGCAAGCTGGCCAAGAGGTCCTTGGGCTCCGGCAGCCTGCCTGCCTCCTCCGGCCGGGCCAGCTGAGCTCACTCGGAAGTCATGGACATTTTCTTCCCTGCAAAGCTCTTCTCAAGACACCTCCAGATCTCTGCTGTGGAACAGCCCCTCTCCCTGGAGCAAAGACAGTGGTCCAAACAGACAGGAACGGTGTCTGACTTAAAAACAGTAAATCAGAGAGCAAGGGGTGGTGCCAGAGGAACCCTGGAGCCATCAACTGTCCCATTGGTGGGGTGTGGAGTTGGATGCGATGCACTCACTGTCCCTCCTCGCCCAAATCCCCACCCCTGTCAGGGAAGGGGCCAAGGGGGCTGGAGGCAGAGAGGGCAGTGTTTACCATCAGAACAAAAAAGCTTTCCCCGAGCCCCTGGCCAGCGCAGGACAGCTCGCTTTGGCCACCTCTGGCCTGGGCTGGATTTGTAGTCTTGGATCAGCCTGTGCCTGGCACCCCCAGGGATCCAGCGTGAAATCCATTAGAACCTCTCTGGCTGAGCACCCCATCCCCGTGACTGCTGCAAGTTGACCCACTTCCACACTTGACTCCTGTCTCACGGTTCCCAGGGAGCAGTTCTCTTTGACTGCCTGTTGGGGGCTTGGCAGCCTCTGCCAGGGGGTCGGGGTGGAGCTCTGTGCAGCACAGACACCCCAGCTGCTTCAGGAGCCATCGTGCAAGCTGCTTTACCCTGACCACCGGTTCCCTTCAGACCCGCCCCCCCCCCCCCCCAAGGCCCTCCACTTGCTGCTCTCAGGTGAGGCCCTGCAGGCAGCAGCTGGTACCTGGCTCTTTTCTTTGTCCACCAAATAGTCATCAAGTGACTACTTGACACTGGGCCAGGTGCTGCCAGCAGAGGGGGGAAGGGGCTTCACCAGATAGTACCAAATCTACTACATGGGGTGGCACCTGACTTGGAGGGTGTGACGGTCACAGAGGCTCCTTGGAGGATATGACACAGAGTTTGAGGTCAGCGGGGTGGACAGGTGCAAACAGCTTTGCAGAACTGGGGGGTGGAGCCTGGGGGAGACTGGCAGGTAGATGTTTGCTGCTGTCGCACTCAAGAAAACTCCACAGAATGGAATGCATGGCTCCTAATTCCTTGATGTCTCGCCTCTAAAGCCAGGTATGGTCCTCGCTAGCTGTGTGCCTTTCTCCTGCACCCCGATTTCTTACTTATAAATGAAGGAGCTGGTCTTGTAGACATGAGACCCTCTCTAAAGTCCTACCCACAATTTCTGGAACAGCTAAGAGTCCTGTTCCCAGGATGCCTCTGGTTCACCCAACGGCTTCTGACTCTCTGGTCCCTGCCCCTGCGGAGTCTGCACACTGGACGGGCAAACTATTCATCTCAGAAAAGCCCCGGGGGTTTCAGTCTCTGCCTGACTGGCCACCCAGTTCCTGAGTATGAATTGTACAAGGATGGGCATCATATGGCTTGTAGGCAGGCAGACGGAGGGGCCAGTCAGCTGTTTCTGCTCACACACAGGGCATTTCCTAAACAGAATCTCTCCAGAGTTTGGGGAGCCTTAGCAGCTGGGGTGATAAGGAAAAAAAATGTCACCAAGATGTCTAGACAAGGACAGTCCTCTTGAAGGTCAAGCAGAATTGGAAGCAATCTAGGGATGGATAGGGTTTCTGGCAAAGGGATTGGCTAGAGCCAAGGGGTAGGGTTGGGGGTGGGACTGGACACAGGAAGTCTTTTTTTTTTTTTTTTTTAAGGGAAAGGGTTTATTGGGGAACACCCTACAGACCGGAGTGAAGGGGCAGCGAAGGAAAAAGAAAGAGAATATAAGAGAGAAACAGAGAGGAGAGTAGCTAGCAAGGAGAGAAGATAGAGCAGAGAAGAGGAGAGCAGAGCCAAGAGACCAGAGGAGGAGGCTAGAGAGAGGAACCGAGAGAGGAGTCAAGAAAGCACATGTTCAGGAACAGGCCCTTTTAAAACTTTGCCTGAGGGTGGGCGGGGAAGCAGGAGCAGCGAATCCCATTAGGATGGGGGTGGAGCCTGGCTCAGGTAGCTGGGCCACTCGGCAACCTGGCTAAAACTTTGCCAGTTTCCTAACATTCCCCCCTTTTGTTTTTTATAAAGCAGGATTTGTATGGGGTTACATTAGTCCCAAAAGTCCGGGAGGGGTAGAGGGACGATGATCTGTCTTTAGAGCTACTTCCTGCTGACATGGGGCGATGATGTACTCTTCGCTGGTATGGGGTGATGTCTCAGGCCGCTGTCTCCTGGGTGGGGAGCGGAGTATAGCCCTGTAGCAGCATTTGGTTGACTGCCTGGTTGCTGAAGGCCTTTGTTTGTTCCATTATAACATGCTGTAGACACTTAGACACTGTAGTATAAAAGACAGGGTGAGAATAGTAACCAATGATCCTAAGAGTAGCATTAACCAGGTAATGAGAGGATTTTATAGAGGAGAGGAAATGGAGAGGTCTCTGGACCCTTTTGGGCACAGTTTGATGGATGTGGCTTAAACTGATTCCAGCTCAGACTGGGAAAAAAAGCCACTTAACTTTTACAGGTAGCGGGGTTTGTCTGTAGAGAAAATTTGAACAATCATACAAGTGGGGAAGAGGACCATTAGTACACACAGGTTGGGAGTAGAGCCACTGGTGGTAGAGTAGAGGCTATGGTTACAAAGGAATGAGGCCCAAGTGGGCTAGACAGGGTCTAGAACAAAGGACAGAATCATTAGAGGAGCTAAGAAAGGTGCTGTCTAAGCTACAAATAAGTTTTCTGATTGAGAGGCAAATAGAACCTGATGGAAGGGGCTTGATAATAATCAGGTGGGCTTTAGGCCCAGACCTATATCTCTTCACATAGGGTACATCCTAAGGGAGGTGTGAACCTCCTTGGGGAAGGCACCCTGTTGAGGAAGTCTTTTTTTTTTTTTAAGATTTATTTATTTATTTGAAAGTCAGAGTTACACAAAGAGAGGAGAGGCAGAGAGAGAGAGAGAGAGAGAGAGAGATGTCAGTCTTCTATCCACTGGTTCACTTCCCAATTGGCCACGACAGCCGGAGCGGGGCTCAATCTGAAGCCAGGAGCCAGGAGCTTCCTCTGGGTCTCCCATGCGGGTGCAGGGGCCCAAGCACTTGGGCCATCTTCCACTGCTTTCCCAGGCCATAGCAGAGAGCTGAATCGGAAGTGGGAGCAGCCGGGACTGGAAACAGCGCCCATATGGGATGCCAGCACTGCAGGCGGCGGCTTTACCCGCTGCGCCACAGTGCCGCCCCAGGAAGTCTTGATAACAAGTAGCAGTGGAGTCAGCTAGCTTCAGGAAGGACTGGATCCGGGAAGTGCAGAACCCACAGAACCCAGGCCATCACTTTCTCTGGCTGATTCTTGTATTCTCTCATCCTCACTGTGTTTTTGCTCTCTCAGTCTCGAATGTAACCTCACTCTGCATGCTCCACTTCTCAGACTGTCTCTCTGACTGTATTTCCGTTCTCTCTTACTAGGACCCTTGCTAGTTCATTATTCTCTCCCTCTCACTGGTGCTCTCTTCTCTTTGTAGGAATCCTTGGTTCCTCTTTGCAGGTCAGCTGACTCCACTTCTCGGAGCTCAGGAAGAAAATAGCTCCCCTACTTACATCCTTGCAAGCCTGTCTCGAAGCCTGAGTCTGATTGGCCCTATTTGAACTGGGGCTCCATCTGTAGTCCACTCAACTGTGGTCATGGTGGAGTTGAGGCATAACGGGATAGTCCTATTACACAGTCCTGGTTTCTGGGGAGATGAGGGCCATTCTAGGAGAAAAGAGTCCTCCTGAGTGAGGTGACACCCCAAGAGGTGAATACTTCCGGGGGACAGTGAGAAGATCACCGTGGGGTTACTGAGAGTTTAGGGTTTTCATTTCCAAACATGCAGGGATTAAAGTATATCAAACGCGATCTGTATGACACCTGCAGTTTGGAACCCGTTGAGTTTTATTTCATGACTTAGTACTTGGTTACTTTTTGTAATTTCCACTTGTGATGGGAAAAAAGAAAAGCATTTTGGGGACAGGTGTTTGGCACAGAAGTTGAGACTTTGCTTGGGAAGCCCACATCCCATTGGGATAGTTAGGTTCAAGGTGTTGCTCAGTTCCTGATTCCAACTCCCTACTAATGTGCACTCTGGGCCCAAGCTACCCTGTGGGAGATCTGTGCTGAGTCCCCGGCTCCCGCTTCACTTGGCCCACCTCTGGCTGTTATGGGCATTTGGGGAAGGAGCCAGTTGATGGGCACTCTCTCTATCTGCCTTTCAAATACATTTTAAAAAATTCCAGAAGTACATGGGAGGGGTTCAAGCTTCTTGGTACACAGACATGCACCACACTTGGTAGTCTATTTGCTTTGTTGGCTACAGCTCCCTCAGACATCAAGGAAAGGTTTTTACCCACTTAAGTCTCTGCAAAACAGGAAGTTCTCCACTCTACCAATTCAGCTCTGTTTCATATTTCATTTAGTCTCCAAATTAACTGATGCTTGGTAGTAACTCGTATACAAAGTGCTAGAAGATCATGTTTCCCATCCTGAATAATAGTTAATCAAAGTAAATGCATATCTGGTTCTTTTTTTAATAATTTATTTATTTGAAAGAGTTACACACAGAGAGAAGGAGAGGTAGAGAGAGAGAGAGTTCTTCCATCCTCTAGCTCACTCCCCAGATCGCTACAACAACTGGAGCTGGGCTGATCCGAAGCAGGAGCCAGGAGCTTCTTCCGGATCTCCCACAGGGGTGCGGGTGCAGGGGCCCAAGGATTTGGGCCATCTTCTACTGCTTTCCCAGGCCATAGCAGAGAGCTGGATCAGAAGAGGAGCAGCTGGGAAATGAACTGGTGCCCATATGGGATGCTGGCACCACAGGCAGCAGGCTTTACCTGCTAAGCCTCAGTGCCACCCCTGGAGTTATTTCTATGGTGTAAATTGTGATCATTGTTTAAGATGTTGAAGTATTTTTATACAGGGGTCAGCGCTGTGGCACAGGGTGGCGCAGTTTGGAATTGCATGTTGTGTAAAATTATTCTAGTCCATGAGTTTACAATATTGCAAACTGTATTATGTCATCTAGTCCATTGCTTAATTTGTGTATCATTTTTCCATGAATGTTTATATTGTGGTTACTATGTTAGCATAACAGTATTCCAGATAGCTTTGTGTTGGGTTGCGGGTTTTTTTGTTTTGTTTTGCTTTTGTTTTTTTGTTCTTTGCATAAAATATCTTACTTTATAATGACGGGATTGCTTTTTCTTTTCGATTTGTGGTTTTTGAAGTGAAATTTAATTTTTTTGTGCAAGTACTACTATATACCCATCTTGAGTGTCTTACTTGTATCAGATTCCATACCCTCATTTAATTCTTAATAAACTGTTCACTTGTTAAAAAAAATGGGGGTGCTGTTGTGCCACAGTGGGTTATGCACACCAGCATCAGAGTGCCAGTTTGAGTCCTGGCTGTTCCTAGCTGCTCTGCTTCCAATACAACTTCCTTCTATTGTACCTGGGAATGCAGGGGATTATGGCCCACGGCCTTGGGATCCTGTCAGCTATATAGGAAACCAGGATGGAGTTCCAAGCTCCTGGCTCTGGCCTGACCCAGAGCTGGTTGCTGTGGCCATTTGGGGAATGAACCAGCAGATGGAAGACTTCTTTCTCTCCACCTCTCTGCCTTTCAAGAGACCTTGGAAGAAGCTCTTGGCCCCTGGCTTTGGCCCGTCGTTGCAGCCATTTTGGGGAGTGAACCAGCAGATGGAAGACCTTTCTCTCTCTGATTCTACCTCTCTCTGTAACTCTGCCTTTCAAATAAAGATAATTTTGATGTGTTAAAATGAGTATTTAAAAAATCTGCGGGGCCGGTGCGTGGCTCACTTGGTTAATCCTCCACCTGCGGTGCCGGCATCCCATATGGGCACCGGGTCCTAGTCCCGGTTGCTCTTCTTCCAGTCCAGCTCTCTGCTGTGGCCTGGGAAGGCAGTGGAGGATGGCCCAAGTGCTTGGGCCCTGCACCCACATGGGAGACCAGGAGGAGGCACCTGGCTTTTGGCTTCGGATCGGTGCAGCGCGCCAGCAGTAACAGCCATTTGGGGGGTGAACCAATGGAAGGAAGATCTTTCTCTCTCTCTTTCTCTCTCTCTCACTGTCTAACTGCCTGTGAAAACAAACAAAAACGATTGAATAAAGGTGGAGGACTCACATTTCCTGAATCCAAAATTTACTATAAAGCATAGTAATCAAGATAAGTGGCACTGTCCTAAGGAGAGACAATTGAGCAAGAGAAGAAATAAATCCCACATTGTTATGGGGCCTCAGGACCTCATATACACATACCGTAACTATTCTAAAAACACTGAACCCACCTTCTGAGAAAAACAGCAGTTAGTATTATTATCACTAACAGAATCGCAGGCCTGTGGAAGCAAGGGGCGGGTCATGTTGAAGCCCAAATCAATCTCCCCATTCAGAAAGGGAATGAAAGGGAGTGGAACTGGGCAAAGAATATGACAGAACATGACAGGTGCAGAGGAAAAGAGTGGGGACCATCCTGTGGGCTTGCACCTTGAGAAATCCTGCCTTTACATTCACCAGATGATCAAAGACAGCTGCTGAAATGTCACGGGAGGCGTGTCATTTAACACAATAACGCAGCGTAAGGTAACTCCCAGGTCAGTGAGAGCCAGTCTGTGAAGGTCCCAGTTACAATGGTGGCTGCAGTCAGTCCTGTTCAGCTTTATCAGGGACCCTAGAAAGATGGTCCAGCAGATTTTTTTTTTAGTAGAAACAATTGTTATGAGGTTGCAAGTTACTATGCCACAGTCATGCAAATGCTGTCATGTGCTGTTAGCATGTTAGGCAGCGTTAGAAGCTTGCTGTTAAGCAAAAGGCGAGAAATCTTTCACTGTGCATGGTTTTAATATTTGCAGTCAAATGATTTTCATCAGGAGTGCTAAGGTCATTCAATGGGGAAAGAGGAGTCTTCTCACCAAATGGTAGAGTCAACTGGATAGCCACGTGTAAAAGAATAAAATGGGATGCTTACCTCACACTGGATACAAAAATTATCTCGGGGCTAGCACTTTGGTGCATTGGGTTAAGCCACTGTCTGCAGTGCTGGCTTCCCATATGGGTGCTGGTTGGAGTCCTGGCTGCTCTACTTCTGATTCAGCTCCTACTAATGTGCCTGGGAAAATAGCGGGTCCCCTCCATGTGAGAGACCTGGAAGAAGCTCCTGGGTCCTGGCTTTGGTCTGGCCCAACTGTGGCTGTTGTGGCCATTTGGGGAGTGAACCAGTGGATGGAAGATTCTCTCTCTCTCTCTCTCTCTTTCTCTCTCTGTAATTCCATCTTATAAATAAATAAATAAATAAGTCTATCTCTGCCTCTCCCTCTTTAACGTTCAAATAAATCATCTTAAAAAAAAATCCCAAATAAATCAAACACATACATGTTAAAGCTAAGACAGAGACCTCTCTCTCTCTGCCTCTGCCTCTCTGCAACTGTGCCTTTCAAATAAATAAATAAATCTTTAAAAAAAAAAGTGAAGACAATAAAATTCTTAGAATGAAACATATATATAATTCTTCATGACCTTGGATTAGACAATCATTTTTTAGACACCAAGGCATAAGCAACCAAAGAAAAATCAGACTTTATCAGAACTATAATTTTTTCTTGCTTCACAGTGTTCCGGGAGTGGAGAGTAGGAAGGCAAGGAGCAGGCACAGGCTCTTTAGAGCCTTAGGCGACAGGCTGAATGCAGCTCACAGAGACTTTAACAGTGAAGTTGATTATAGTAGAAATAAGTACACTTCTTAAGAGAGAAGCAGACTGAAAACCAATGCTCAGACAGGCTGAGACTCAAGGCCCCAGATATGAAAAATATTGTGTTTTTATAAGGCTGCGAAGACCCCTGGTGTAGAGATCCTCTGTTATCTATCTATACAGCTTCTAAGTGAGGGTTTTCAAGCTTGTAAATTATTTTTCTCTCAGCTTCCCCAACTAGTCCCCCTCCCCCTTTTTGGTCTCCTGCCTCAAGGTAGGTGCAGACAGAGACAGACTATGAAAGAGTTTTGGAATTTGCTTTTCTCAGCTTGATGAGTTAACCTTTAGCTGTCTCCTGCCTCAGTTGGACACTGTTTTTTAAAAAGGGAAAGGACTAACCCACAGCATGGGAATAAAATATTTGTAAATCAGGTACTGATAAGGGCATAGTATTCCGAATATATAGAGAACTCATAACTCAACAATAAAAAGACAATCCCTGTTTTAAAATAAGCAAAGGATTTAATAGATATTTTTTGAAACAAAATGTACCAACGATCAATGAGCACATGAAAAGACACCCAACATCACCAGCCATTAGGGAAGAGCAAATGGAAGCCACAGTAAAAAACCACTTCACCCTCACTAGGGTGACGCCACAAGACCAAAAACATCAGTGTTGGCAAGGATGTAGAGCAACTGGGACCCTCACGCATTGCTGTGTGAATTAGCGTGGAGCAGCTGCTCTGGGAGTTTCCTGAAGGTTAAACATAGAGCAGATTAAACACAGGCATCTCCCGCGGAGGCTGTGGTTAACACGACTGCTTTTAGCACCTCCCTCCCAGGAGTTACACAGCTGAAAAGCTGTGTTATCTACGCACCCACGCTGTCTCTGGTACCTGTGCCCTTAGAAAATACAACGCTAGGGCTGGCACTGTGGCGTAGTGGGTAAAGCCGACGTCTACTGTGCCAGCATCCGATATGGATGCTGGTTCGAGATCTGGCTGCTCCTCTTCCAATCCAGCTCTCTGCTATGGCCTGGGAAAGCAGTAGAAGATGGCCTGAGTCCTTGGGCCCCTGCACCCACGTGGGAGACCCGGAAGAAGCTCCTGGCTCTCGGCTTCGGATCAGCCCAGCTCTGGCTGTTGTGGCCATTTGGGGAGTAAACCAGCAGATGGAAGACCTCTTTCTCTCTCTCTCTCTCTTTCTCTCTCTCTTTCTCTGCTTCTGCCTTTCTGTAACTGTGCCCTTCAAATAAATAAATAAATATTTTTTTAGTTTATTTGAAAGTCAGAGTTACACAGAGAGAAGAGAGGCATTGAGAGAGAGAGAGAAAGAGAGAGAGAGCTAGCGAGCGCTGGCTGACATCTTCTACCCGCTTGTTCACTCCCCAGTTGGCTGCAATGGCAGGAGCTGATCTGATCCAAATCCAGGAGCCAGGAGCTTCCTCTGGGTCTTCTCATGCGGGTGCAGGGCTCCGAAGACCATCTTCTACTGCTTTCCCAGGCCAGCAGAGAGCTGGATTGGAAGTAGAGCAGCCAAGATTAGAACTGGCGCCCAAATGGGATGTCGGCCCTGCAGGTGGTGGCCTTACCTGCTACGACACAGCGCTGGCATGAAAATAAATAAATCTTAAAGAAAAAAAAAAAAAAAAGAAAATAGCAACACTATTGCCTGGCTCTAGCTTCAAGATGTAATACACCATCAGTCAGCAAGGCTGGCAGAGAAGATGGAGCTGTGTTGCTGTGGGGGTGTGTTCATAATTCATAGGTGGAGAGATGTTGCCCCGTATTTCCAGATCTGAGATCCCCAGCTCAAGGGCCTAGTGGCCAGGTTACATTGCAGGCAAGGCTACTACTTGCAAATGTACCCCGATGGAGCTCTTGATGGAACCAAGGATGACAGCACCAATTCCACAGTGTTTAACCTCATCCCCGTGGGACTGTGCATCGTTGCCATCCAGGGAGTGAAGACAGGGTTGTATATAGCCATGAATGGAGAATGTTACCTCTTACCCATCATGCTTTTCCTTTAGGTGTATAGAATTAAAATCAGCCGTAGTTAACAGTCACTGGTCACCAACATCCCCTGCAGATGAACCAAGCACCTCAGCTGAGGACTGCCCATCTGGGGACAGGGAAGACAAAGCTATAACCAAGCAAGATTCCAAATTCAACCAGTTATCTCAAAATGCCCTTTAAAAATGAAAATTCTTCCATTCTTTACCCCTTGGAGTGGGTCACTGACCTTAATAGCTATCTCGAATTTAATGATATTTAATGTCTGAGTATCCTAAGAACCTACGATACTACATACATAATTTTTGTGTACAAATAATACACCAAATTTTTATATATACACAGACCCATATTTAAAAAAAAAAAAAAAAAAAAGATGTGTTACACCAGTTAAGCTTCAAGAACCAGAACTGCTGGAATCCAAGGAGTCAAAGGGGGAAGCCATGGGGAGCTACTGCCATCTGCCGACCATCTGCCTGAACAGCAGGATGAAGGACGAGGGGGAGACCAGTGCCGAGGTCACACCAGCCCCAGGGGCAGGCCCAGAAAGATGGAAGATGGTGAGCACCTCCTTGTAGTCCCCTTGGCCTTGTCACAACACCAAGGTTTGGTAGAAAGTCCCTGAGGGAGGAAGTGTGGCCTCTGGGGGGAATTTAAAGAAGAGACCTTGAGAAATACGACCAGACGCTCTGTCCTGACAGTGGAACCATACCTTCTTCAATTCTGCAAATAAAATTAGCATCTCCTGGCTCCAACATTCTAGTAAGACAAATAGATCCCTGTGAGCCACTGTAAACTTTTATCAAAACTTTTAGGGGAGGGGGTTCAGTACATCTTAGCAAATGCAACAGCAATTCTTTTTTTTTTTTTTTTTTAAAGATTTACTGGGGCCAGCACTGTGGCATAGCGGGTAAAGCTGCCACCTGCGAAAACAGCATCCCATACAGGCACCGGTTTGTGTCCTGGCTGTTCTACTTCTGATCCAGCTCCTTGTTAATGGCCTGAGAAAAGCAGCAGATGACGGCCCAAGTGTTTGGGTCCTACCACCCATGTAGGAGATTGGATGAGGCTCCTGGCTCCTGGCTATAGCCTGACCCAGCCCTGGCTGCTGATGGAAGATATCACTCATTCTCTCTCTCTTTCTCTCTCTGACTCTTAAATAAATAAATATTTTTAAAACCCTCAGATTTCAAAATAAGTAAATATTTTAAAAAGAAGATATAATGATTCCCAACAGATTGATGGCTCTCTGAGAATCTGTACCAGAATTTCTGGTTAAGGAGAGGGTGAGATTTTTATTTTTATCAAAAGGCATCATGAACCAAAAAAGAAAATATGGTGAAACACAGTTTTAAAATCTAGAAACTTGGACTCTATTCTGTTTTGACTCACTCTGTGACCTGGTCATATCCCTAACTTTCATAGACAGGCCTGTTTTCTCATCTGAAAAACACAGTGCTTATATGGGATGACTCACAGACTCTCATCTGTAAAAATATTTGTCATGCAACTCCCTATGTTTACAATGCTGGAAGGTACAATCAAGTATAAAAGAGCTTTATATAAAATGAATGTATGGGAGCCAGTGCTGTGGCGTAGCTGGTAAAAGCCGCCTGTAGTGCCGGTATCCCATATGGGCGCCGGTTCAAGTCCTGGCTGCTCCACATCCAATCCAGCTCTCTGCTAATGGTCTGGGAAAGCAGTGGACGGCCCAAGTCCTTGGGCCCCACATGGGAGACCCAGAGGAAACTCCTGGCTCCTGGCTTTGGATCAATGCAGCTCCAGCTGTTGCAGCCAAATGGGGAATGAACCAGCAGATGGAAGACCTCTCTTTCTCTCTCTCTGCCTCTCCTTCTCTCTGTGTAACTCTTTCAAATAAATAAATAAATATTTTTTAAAAAAAGATTAAGAATCAGTTCCTTGAATGAAACTATTTGAGCTGGAAAATTTCTCTGGACTTTTTTTTTTTTAAGATACGGAAGTAGAATAGCCGGGTCTCAAACCAGCACCCATATGGGATGCTGGCACTTCAGGCCAGGGTGTTAACCCACTGCACCACAGTGCCAGCCCCTGAACTTTCTTTTTAAGCATTACTAACCTGTCAGATAAGCTACGTAGGCAGGTATTTGCCATTTCTTTCCTGATAGCAGGTCCATTTTACCACAGGGAGAATCTCCAATGCCCCCATGTTTCTGAATCCAGAACTTGAGAGGATGGCCTGACAGGAAGGGCCCAGGGATTATCTATGTAATGCGGAGCAGAAGGAAGGCCCTTGTGGGCCTCTGGGACTCTACCACTCTTTGTCCAGACCCCAAGCTCTGCTCCATCTCATGTGTACTTGGCCATGCCCTGGAGCAAGGGTATTGGTCCAATATGTGAATTTCAGGTCAAATAATGGACACTTGTAAAACAGAATGTGGGCCGGCGCCTCGGCTCACTAGGCTAATCCTCCGCCTTGAGGCACCGGCACACCGGGTTCTAGTCCCGGTCGGGGCGCCAGATTCTGTCCCGGTTGCCCCTCTTCCAGGCCAGCTCTCTGCTGTGGCCAGGGAGTGCAGTGGAGGATGGCCCAAGTGCTTGGGCCCTGCACCCCATAGGAGACCAGGAGAAGCACCTGGCTCCTGCCATCAGATCAGCGCGGTGCGCCGGTTGCAGCGCGCTGGCCACGGTGGCCATTGGAGGATGAACCCACGGCAAAGGAAGACCTTTCTCTCTGTCTCTCTCTCTCACTGTCCACTCTGCCTGTCAAAAAAAAAAAAATAAAATAAAAAAATAAAAAACAAAATGTGTTCCTTTGTCAAATAGCCAAGCCTTTCCTAAAGAACGATCCATAACATTTGAACCATTTCCAACACAGATGTTATTTAAACTTGATACCCATCCGTGTTCCAATACCACTCGGGAAGTCTTGCTATATCCCCCACAGTACAAGTGCTCCACCACTGTAAGGCTAACACTATAACACAGAGAGCACAGCGCAATGCCAGTGTCCCAGTCCATGCTTGGTGAGTGTCGACCCCAATTTTCCAAGTCTATTCTAACCCACAGAACCTGCTTTTAGATGAGATTGAATTGAAAATACCTAATTTGTGTTGCTGTTTATGATGAAACTCTGCCTCATGCCAAAGCTGCATGACCCTTGCTCACACGGCTGAGAAAGTTAACCTGAGCTGTGTACAGCTCCCTCCGGTTTGTACTTTGCAGGGCAAAGTCTACACTCTGCTAATCAGGCAACTCAGAGGAATTTCTTCCGGGACATGTATTGCGTTGCATTAACCAGTGGATAAATCTGTAGCATTCGTGTCATTACCTCTTTGTCAATTGTAATTTGTTCTGCTCATGGGTAAGATCTTATGAATACATCATCCTAGGTGTCTACCAAGAAAAAGTATCGTTCAAACACACACCTGTCTTCAAAGAACTCACAGTCCAGTTGGGAACACAAGGTGAAACCCACAAATCAACCCATAAATAACATCAAATGCTCAATTGTTCTTTTAATAATATAAGGAAATATTACACAATATAAGGATACTCCCACATATTCCTACCATACCACTGGCATATATTTTTATTTTACGTATTTTATGCTCTCCTCTTTCCTCACTAGAATGGATGCTCCATGAGAGCAGGGGCTTCTTTTTGCTCAGTGCTATTTCCCCCAGTAATCTGGCATATAACTGGTGTTCAGTAGATATTTGTTGAGCGCATGAATGAGAAGTCAAGTTCTTGGAATAGACAGAGAAAGGGAAGGCTTCCTGGAGTGTGCCCCAAGTTGAGCCACAAGTACACTTTATATAAAATACGCTTTATCTAAAATTAATGTATGGGAGCCAGCGTTGTGGCGTAGAGGGTAAAGCTGCCTGCAGTGCCAGCATCCCATATGGGCAGCGGTTCCAGTCCTGGCTGCTCCACTTCTGATCCAGCTCCCTGCTAATGGCCTGGGAAAGTAGTAGAAGATGGCCCAAGTCCTTGAGCCCCTGCACCCACATGGGAGACCCAGAGCTGTATTCAGCTTGCTTATATCAACCTAAAGATTCTAGCAAACAACTTCTTTATTTTGTGTAAGAAGAAGAAAATGTGAATATAATTGAAAAAGATGGGAGTGAGATGAAAATTAACATTGGCTGCTAGGGTGCCGTGATCCTCTTAGCTCATTTCTTTTTTTAATTTTTTTTAATTAATTTTTTTTTTTTTTGGACAGGTAGAGTGGATAGTGAGAGAGAGACAGAGAGGAAGGTCTTCCTTTTGCCGTTGGTTCACCCTCCAATGGCCGGCGCACTGCGGCCAGCACACCACGATGATCCGATGGCAGGAGCCAGGTGCTTCTCCTGGTCTCCCATGGGATGCAGGGCCCAAGCACTTGGGCCATCCTCCACTGCACTCCTGGGCCACAGCAGAGAGCTGGCCTGGACGAGGGGCAACCGGGACAGAATCCGGCGCCCCGACTGGGACTAGAACCCGGTGTGCCGGCGCCGCAAGGTGGAGGATTAGCCTAGTGAGCCGCGGCGCCGGCCTCTTAGCTCATTTCTAAAAGGAGAAGTCTGTCTTAGAATCAATGAATTTCATTGTCTTTAAATATGGAAACTATTTTCAAACAAAACCCAAGAAATGGAAGATAAAGGCAGAGCTGCTCTGGTTGACCACGGGAGGGGGGCTGGGGAGGCCCGTCTACTCTTTCTCTCACCCTAACTACAAAGCTATAGCTTCTCAGAGATCCAAAGAACATAATTTGAAAATATTGGATTGAGAGAACTTTTTTTAAATTGTTTTTTTAGCGGACAGCTGAGGAAGGCTCAGGTCTTGGTGAAGGAAGACCCTGGTTCTCTTCTGGTCTCTGCCACTTGAGGGAGTGCGAGGAGTCAGCTACCCAAGAAAGACAGACTGTGGCTTGGCCAAGGCCAGTCCTCCTCATGGCCGGGCCCAGGGAAGCAGGAAGCAGAAACCACAGCTCCCTGGTCGCAGACTGAGGAGAGCGAACTGGTCTCGACCCTGGCTCACCTCCCTTCTCCACTCAGAAGCTCAGGAGTCTCGCAAGTCCATCTGGCACTCTCTCAGGGGTTCAGAGTTGATTGGAATTTTAAACCAGATAAATACCCAGTCTGGCGCCAGTCCAAGTGGGAGAAGGGTCTGCCTGATTTGCCACCGTTGTCCACTGTGTGCAGCTGACCGGTCAGCTCCAGCTGGCCAGAGGAAAGCAGGCCCAGCGGAACAGGCTGTAATGAAGGGACTACTCACTACGGTGTGATCAGATCTAGGAGACCACTCACAAGGCAGCATGCGGATACTAGCAACAGCTGAAAACTTTATCACCACTCGGCCTGAAAGAGCGAGCAGAGCGAGCTGTCATGGCCCAGCTGCCGTTGCTTTGGGAACTGTGGGAAACAGCGCTTCCACGTTACAAGCGAAGAAACTAAGGTTAAGGGGAGGAAAAGGAACTAAGACGTGGAATCCCTGAGGATGGAACTGGCGGCCAAGTCACTATTAACACTCCCCCGGGAGCCAGCCGAGTCGCCCTTCCCGGCCACCCACCGAAAACCACGGGAAGAGCTTAACTACCGCACGCAGAAACTACAACTCCCGGCATGCATCTCTCCGCGTCTACCTCAAGCTTTTCAAAAGGAGCTTCCGGGAAAATAGCCTGTCGGGACCTGTAGTCGCTCCACCTGGGGCTTGCCGTAGGGCGCTCATTGGTGCCCGGGTCACCGCCCCCTCGCCCTCGCCTCACGTTGGGGTCTCACGCACGCACACGCGACGCGTGCCCCCCCCCCCGCCCTGAGCCTAAGACGCAGGCGCGCGCACGCTCCCCGGGCCCCGGTAGGCGGGGGGGTGGGGGGAGGAGGAGGGTAAGGGAGGAGGAATAGGTGTCTACTCTGGCGAGACCGCGTTGGAGCACGAAGTGCGCGAAGGTCTGGCCGCCAGGCGGGTGACCGCTGCACCGAGCCCAGGGCCGGCCAGGAGACTCAGCACCAAGTTAGCGCGCGCTGAGAGTAGGAGTCGGGCCGCTGAGCCCCGTAGGTCGGCCGGGCGCAAAGCCCCGGCCTAGGCCCCGCGGAGATGTCCAGCTGCGGCGCTTGTAGTTGCGGCGCGGCGGCCGCCCGGCTCATCACCTCCTCGCTCGCCTCCGCGCAGAGAGGTAACGAAGTAGTCCCACGCCAGAGCCCTTGGCCCCGGCAGACGGGTGGAGACCCCGGGGAGGGCACGCGGCCATCGCCCCCTGAGGGGTGTTGGGGGGCTGCAGGGCGCCTCGCCCGGCACCCCGCGCCTTTCCCGTGGGATGGGCTCCGGCCACCTCTGGAGCAGCTGGCTCGCAGGTGTGAATGAAGTACAGCCCCGTGCCGTGCGGCCTCGCACTCGGGGCTTGTGAATTTGGGGGGCCGCTTCGCAGAATCCCCGAAAGAGGCACAGATGCCCCTTTCCTTAAAGAAGGGTCCCCCCTGGGTCCCACCCAGGGGCGCCGCTGGCCGCGGCCCCTCTAGCGGAGCCCGGTCCCGTGCCGCCGGGGCTTGGCTGAGGGGCTGTCACTTGTGGGATCGCCCTGGGGCCTCGCAGCGTCCAGCTGGCCGGCCGCGCGTGGCACGAGGTGTCACGGCCATTATGCGGCCCCGACGCCGGGGCAGCCGCGGGGCTGGCCGTGGCCGGGCCCGGGGGAGCTCCGGCCGGGCTTGTTTTTGAAGCTCTTGGGTGTATGTCGACAGCTTGACATCGGAGACGTTTCTTCGCCGGCGTTGGCGCGTGTTTACCTTTCCTCTCTGTTTATCAGGAGCTGTAAGAGGGGCACTCCAGCCTGGGGGTTCCGGAAAAGGCCCCGTTTCCCTCTAACCCAGACCTGGAGTGTGGGGCTGGGAGGCTGGGTCCTGCCGGAATCACCAGCTTCTAGACAGATCGGGTTTGTTTCGCTTTCCCGGTTTATGACCCTTGAATAAATAAAGAAGAAAGCCTCGTTTTGCTAATTCTTGGGTTGATAGTGAACGCCTATCATCGACTGTATGTGTCTCCCAGACACTTTATGAGCGTTTAAGGATTAGGTAGAGTAAATGAATGTGGTTCTAACACATTGTTAAACTTCAGCACGTAGATGTGCCAGTTCCGGAACGCGATGACAGATCTTTTTAATCCATTTCTTTGATAGAGTTTGTCGAGGGCCTCCTAGGTGCCAGGCCCTGTTTCGGTGCTGGAGGGGCAATGGACAATAAACACTAACCGTGATGTTGAAGCCTAGTGGTGTAGACAGTGCTGTGTCTAGAGGTGGGGCAGTTCTGTGTGTGTATCTCCTTGGCAGGAAGGTCTTCTTGGAGAAAGTTCTTTCTAGCCATGAAACTATGTGGGGTTCATGGGTTAAGCAAATTTTTTTTCTTTTCAAACAACCACTGTTTTAAAATTTTAATATTTTTATCAACACACGTTAATGGCCTATTTAGCAATTATTACCTACTTCTATTTTAAGTCATAGGTTTGCCAATTTGCCAGAAGTTTTCAGGAATACAGAACCATTGCTTTTCCTGTGAAGAAGTAAACTAAGCTTTGACTATGAAACAATTTTCAATATCATTCTAGAATTATCTTCTTAGATGACAATGAAATAGCAAATTTTTGTACTCAGCACTTTCCCAAGCCATATTTATGTAAACATTTTCTATAATGAAAACTAGGTACATCAAGCCTACAAGAATATAAAGACATTTTCTTTTAGGGTCTAAAGAATGTTACAAGGGCTATTTTTAAGATTCTTGGAAAGAGGAAGAGAGGGAAAACAAAAAATCAGGATTGAAGTAGAGCTAAGGAATTCATCAAAATACATGTAATTTTTTTTTTTAAGATTTATTTATTTATTTGAAAGGCAGAGTTACAGAGAGAGATCTTCCATCCACTGGTTCATTCCCCAAATGGTGACAGTGGCCAGGACTGGTCAGGCTGAAGCCAAGAGCTTCTGGATCTCCCACGTGGGCACAGGGATGCGGATAGCTAGGCCATCGTCCACTGTTTGCCCAGGCACATTAGTAGGGAGCGGGGTGGGAAGTGGAAGCGTCAGGACTGCAACCAGTGCCCATATGGGAAGCCAGAGTCGCAGGTGGCAGATTTACCCACTATGCCACAACAGGCCCCAAATACATGTAATCTAACAAGAAGTTGTGGGGAAATTTCAAAGCTGCTCTGAAATACAGTGCTAGTTCCTATTTTTATGGGCTTGTCATGCTGCACTTTAAAATTTTAAGTGAGTATTTGAAAGTTATTTAGTAATTTGTCAAACTGATACTAGTTCTGTTTTCCTTCTGAGCAATATGTACCCAATTTATTGTATTTTTCCTCAGTGTTTTCTTTGGATATGAAACCTGTAGTAAAGTAGAAATTAAAAATGTCTTTTTTTCTACCCAAATTGCTACTGTTTATTTTGATGTTGTTTGATTTATTTGAGAGGCAGAGAGCAAGAGAGACAGAACTCCCATCCACTAGTTTACTCCCAAAATGCCTGAACACAGCAAAGCAGGGAACCAGGGTCTCAATCGGGTCCCCCAAGGGGCAGCAGGGACCCAGCTGCTTTAGCCATGACCTGGTGCCTCTCAGGGTACGTATCAGCAGGAAGCTTGTGTTCTGGAGCCAAGCTAGAACTCCAATCCAGGCACGTCAATACAGGATGTAGGTATCACAACCCGCAGTTGAACCAGCAGGCCAGTATACACCCAGGCTGTATATTTTTTAAAATAGAGCTTGAATTTATGAAGTCACTGCATTCTAAATTTGTACATCCAGAAACGCTCGATTCCATGTAAAAAAAATTCCAAATGACGATACTTGGTCTGAATTTGGCTGTAAGTTTTGGGGAGTTGCACTTAACTGCTTTATTTTCTCATTACCTTCAGTCAGTCCTTGCCTGTTCCAACAGTGTCCCCTCATAAAGGTATGAAGGAGACTGTACAGATGCTCAAACATGTTGGGACCGATGACTGTCGTAATACTGTATAATGTGCTCACCTCAACAACTTTCAGCTAGATTTAATATCTTTAAAAGATTTATTTGAAAGGCAGAGTGACAGAAATCATCATCTACTGGTTCACCGCCCAAAGGCCACAGCAGCCAGAAGCTGGGCCAGGCTGAAGCAAAGAGCCAGGAACTCCACCTGGGTTTCCAAGTACTTGGGCCATCATCTGCTGTTTTCTCAGCCACATTAGCCAGGAGCTGGTGTGGAAGCAGAGAAACTGGGAATCGAACCAGGGCTCCGAAATGGGGTACAAGCATTGCAGGCTGCAGCTTAACCTGCTGTGCCACAGGCCTGCCCCTTTAGTTACATTTTAATTCTTTCTCTCCCCCCTCATTTTTGTAGAAAAAGGAACATGCTTTCTGTTTGTTTGTTTGTTTGAAAGGCAGATTTACAGAGAGGAGAGGCAGAGAGAGTCTTCCATCCACTGGTTCATTCCCCAAATGGTCACAGAGGCCGGAGCTGTGCCGATCAGGAGCCAGGAAATTCTTCCGGATTTCCCAAGCAGGTTCAGGGCCCCAAGGACGTGGGCCATCCTCTACTGCTTTCCCAGGCCATAGCAGGGAGCTGGATCAGAAGTGGAGCAGCCGGGACACAAATCAGCACCCATATGGTATGCTGGCACTGTAGGTGTTGGCTTTACCTACTACACCACAGCGCCATTCCCCTCTCCCCCTCTCTTTGATAGTCAACTACAACATAAATTAAGTAAGGCAAAGTAAATAAACAATAAAGCATCTTTATTTGTAAAACATTTCTTAGCATTTCTCTTCCTGGCATGTTCATCTTTAAACAAACAGACTAGTCTTAGTGTAATCTCATCAAAAAATTTTTTTAAAGATTTATATATTTTAGGGCCAGCATTGTAGTGTGATGAGTAAAGCTGTGCACCAGCACCCCATATGGGCACCAGTTGAGTCCTGGCTGCTCCATTTCTGATCCAGCTTTCTGTTAATGTGCCTGGGAAAGCAGCCAAGGTGGCACAAGTGCCTGGACCCCTGCACTCGTGTTAGAGACCTGGAGGAAGCTCCTGGCTCCTACATTCAGCCCTGCCCTGGCTGTTGCAGCTATTTTGGGGAGTGAACCAGCAGATGAAAGATGCTTCTCTCTCTCCCTCCCTCCCTCCTTCCCTCCCTCCCCCGCCTTCCCCTCTCCCCCCCACCATTCCATCTGTAACTCTGCCTTTCAAATAATTAAATCTTAAAAATTATTTATTAAAATAGTAACAGCGAGAGAGGGAGAGACAGAGATCGTCCCTCTTCTGGTTTACTCCCCAAATGGCCAAAACTGGCTGAAGCCAGCACCCAGGAGTTTCTTCCAGGGTACACGGGCCCAAGCACTTGGGCCATCCTCCCCTGTTTTCCCAGGAACATTAGCAGGGAACTGAATCGGAAGTGGAGCAGCTGGAACTCAAACCAGTATCCATATAGGATACTAGTGTTACAGTTGGTGGCCCAACCTGCTATGCCACGGTGCTGGCCACTCATCAAACATTTTTAAACTTGAGGAAAGCCATCATTGGAATGATGTTACTTTTCTTTTTCTTAAGTATTCAGAATTCATGAAACCCATAAAATTAAATTTTAAGATTAATAAGAGCAGTAACTATCTAGTAAGTTGCTGGTATTTGTGAGTTTTTGTGATTTTTTTTTTTCTAATTTGTTAGAGGTCAAGACTTTAAGTGAGCATTTGACTTGAGTCGGCATTTCATCAGTTATCATTACAATAGATAATTTTAAATTTCTCCTTAGTTGTTTCATTCTGTTTCTGAAATACAGATTGGCCTATCTTTTGAGTTGAATCATTTGTATGTTTTTGGAGGATAGTTCAAGATTGAGTATAGAAAATTTAATATAAATTACTCTTCTAGTTCTTAATAACCCTAAAATGGTTGTACTTACTCTAATATTTCTTAGAGACAGCTGCTCAGAAACTCAGAAAGCTTTATCTGTACAACAAAAGTGTTTTAGTAGTTTAACTTTAACTGATTGTTGTTGTTGCTGCCAAGTAGTCTTTTGAAATGTACTTTACATAAGTGTTTCCCTTTGTGACCTTCAGGTGTTCTGAGATTCACAGGCCCTCCAGGGGTCCCTGGATAGAATTCAGTCTCTGTCAACTTTATTTTTAGTAACCTCTAATTACAACAAAGCATTTCCTTCAATTAAGAATGTAAGCAACAAATTGCAGTACTCTTGTTAGTATCTGAATTTGTCACCAGTCAAAATCACTGATGGTTTCTTACCACATTAGTTGGTGATACCTCAAAATAGTGTTTATACTTTTTGTTACTATTGTAGTTCTTTTAAAAGTTGCTAGATAGTATTTAATTTTATAAATAAGAAAGGCTATTTATATTTAAAAATATTTTGGGGGTGTGCATTTGGCATAGCCCATGTCCCGTATTGAAGCGTGTAGGTTCAGGCACCTAGCTCTAGCAGTTTCCTGCTAATACATACCCTAGGAGGCAGCAGTAGTGACTCAAGTAATTGGATTCCTGTCACCCACGTGGGAGACCTGGTTGAGTTCCCAACTCCCTGCATTGTCTGACCTAGTCCTGACTGCTGTGGGCAGCTGGTGAGAAAACCAGCGAGTAACTACTTCAGTATAATTTATTTCCTTTGTTAAACATTCTATTTATATATATATATATTTTTTTTTTTTTTTTTTTTTTTGACAGAGTGAACAGTGAGAGACAGAGAGAAAGGTCTTCCTTTACCATTGGTTCACCCCCCAGTGGCTGCTGCGGCTGGCGCACCGCGCTGATCTGAAGGCAGGAGCCAGGTGCTTCTCCTGGTCTCCCATGCGGGTGCAGGGACCAAGCGCTTGGGCCATCCTCCACTGCACTCCCTGGCCACAGCAGAGAGCTGGACTGGAAGAGGAGCAACTGGGACAGAATCCAGCGCCCCGACCCGGACTAGAACCCGGTGTGCCGGCGCTGCAAGTGAAGGATTAGCCTATTGAGCCGCGGCGCCGGCCCTATTTTATATTTTTAAAAACATTATTCTAGGGCCGGCGCCGCGGCTCAATAGGCTAATCCTTCACCTAGCGATGCCGGCACACCGGGTTCTAGTGCTGGTCAGGGCACCCGATTCTGTCCCAGTTGCCCCTCTTCCAGGCCAGCTCTCTGCTATGGCCCGGGAGTGCAGTGAAGGATGGCCCAAGTGCTTGGGTCCTGCACCCGCATGGGAGACCAGGAGAAGCACCTGGCTCCTGCCTTCAGATCAGCGCGGTGCGCCGGCCGTGGCGGCCATTGGAGGGTGAACCAACGGCAAAAGGAAGACCTTTCTCTCTGTCTCTCTCACTGTCCACTCACTCTGCTTGTCAAAAAAAAAAAAAAAAAAAAATTCTAAGAAGAGATTAGCCCAAAGGCTTTACCATACTGGTGCATGACCCAAAAATAATTAACATCCCTGATTAGTTTGCTGTAGTGCTTTACATTTTCTTCCTTCCTTCCTTCCTCCCTCCCTTCCTTCCTTCCTTCCTTTTTCTTCCTCTTTTCTTTTCAAGATTTATTTATTTATTTGAGAGGCAGAGTCACAGACAAGGAGAGACAGAGAGAAGCATCTTCTGTATGCTGGTTCACTCCCCAAATGGCCACAATGGCTGAGGCTGGGCGGATCCAAAGCCAGGAGCTTCTTCCAGGTCTCCCACATGGGTGCAGGAGCCCAAGGGCTTGGGCCATCATCTGCTGCTTTCCCAGGCACATTAGCAAGGAGCTGGATCAAAGTGGAGCAGCCAGGACTCAAACTAGCGCCCATATGGGATGCTGGCACTGCAGGTGGACGCTTACCCTGGTATGCCCCATGCTTTATATTTTCTGTGAATATTTTATGATTGGTCATTTTCATTGCTTAGTGCATTGATTTTTAAAATGTGGCCCTCACACCTGCAGCATCAGCTTCACCTGGGAACTTAATAGAAACACATTCTTGGGTCCTACTCCAGACTTTCTGAATAGTACTAAGCTGGGCCAGGCTGAAGTCATGCGCTAGGAGGAACTCTGTCTGGGTCTCCCCTGTGGGTGGCGGAGACCTAACGAGCCATCACCTGCTGCCCCTCAGAGTGCTCATTAGCAGGATGTCGGATCAGAAGCAGAACTGGGACTGGAAATAGGCACTCTTATATGGGGATGTGGGCATCCCAAGAGGTACCGTATCTGCTGTGCCACGTGCTTGCACCCCTTTGTGATGTTCTTTGTGAATGTATATGGAGATGAGAGAATTGGGTTATTCTTTGTATATTTCCTGAAAAGCTTGGTGGGTTGATTTTTGTAGTTTATAGAACTGGAATAGATGATAAATAATTAAAGAAATTAGTTCTGACAGTACACACAGATGTGTCAGAAAATTGCAGTTAATAAAACCAGTTAGTTATATAAGTAAGCAATTGTTTAATTGTTTGAGACATCAGTAGTTTTAAACCAGTTTTTTTTTTTTTAACATTTGGATACAATGTGTAACAGATGTACAAATAAAAAGTCAAAAACTGAGTTGAGAATTTTGCTGGGAATAAAATGAGGAAAGCAACATTAATTTCTTAAATTGATTTAAGTATTAACCTCCCTTCCTCTTTTTTCTTTTTGGTTTACTCATTACCTCCTAAGAGCCCTCTTGTAAACTGCTGGTAAAGCTCCTTTCTTCCAGGTGCCTCATTAATATTTGTTAGCTTATGCAAAGTTCTTTCTTCTTAAAAAATGATTTACTGGGGCGCACTGTGGTATAGTGCCCATATGTAGTGCTGGCATTCCAAATGGGTGCCAGGCTGAGTCCCGGCTGCTCTACTTCAGATCCAGCTCTCTGCTATGGCCTGAGAAAGCAGTGGAGGATGGCCCAAGTCCTTGGGTCCCTGCACCCGCATGGGAGACCTGGAGGAAGCTCCTGGCTCTTGGCTTCAGATCTGCCCAGCTCCAGCCTTGCTGCCATTTGGGGAGTGAACCAGCAGAAGGAAGGCCTCTCTCTCTCTCTGCCTCTGCCTTTCAAATAAAAAGCAAAGTCATAGAGACAGGAAGAGACAGAGAGGGAGAGAGGGAGATAGATATCTTCTATCCACTGGTTCACTCCCCAAATGGCCACAACAGCCAGCAGCCAGCAGCCTGGAACTCTGGGTCCCCCACATGGGTGCAGGGGCCAAAGGACTCAGGCCATTTCCCCCTGCTTTCCTAGAAGCGTTAGCTTAACCCATTGTGCCACAACGCAGGTCCTATGCAAGGTTCTGAGTAGCCCTGTAGTGCTGGAAATCTATGACATTTTGTTTAACCTAGCCTAATACCTTTCAGATTTCTGTGCAGGGAACATTCTTAAAGACCAGTTTGGGAGACAGTGCTTCACAGTGTGCAATATGGCTCTTTTGTCACTTATTATAAATTATTTTGGGGTTTAGTTTGTATTTATATGAAAAAAGTCATGATGGCAGATACAAACCCCCAAGGACCCAATCTGGTCACACTTATTTGTTTACATACTATTTTTGCTTTCCTGCCTCTATGGTAAAGAAGTTTCCTGTTTCATGATTGAGATGAAATGGCCCACAAAGCTGAAAATATTTACTGTCCTGGTCCTTTTCAGAAAATTTCATCAACTCCTGGCCTAGTCTTTAGAATAGACCAATTAGTAACACACATCCTTTTAAAAGACTTATAGTGTCCAGGTCAGTGTTGTGGCACGGTGGGTTAAGCTGTCACCTGCAGTGCCAGCATCTCATTTGTGCGCCAGTGATGTGCCTGGCAAAGCAGCAGAGTATGGCCCAAGTCCTCTGGCCCCTGCACCCACGTGGGAAATCTGGGTAGAGTTCCAGGTTCCTGGTTTCGGCCTGGCTCAGCCCCAGCCATTGTGGCCATTTGGGGGGTGGACCAGCGATGGAAGGTATCTCCCTGTTGCCCCCACCTCTTATCTCTGCCTTTCAAAATGAGTAAATTCATCTAAAAAAGAATGGTAATGTCAAATATGGCAAAAGACTAAAACATTTGAAAGCAGGGTAGTGGTTATGTGGTATTTGTTGAATGATGTTTCTTTTGTAGTATTGAAATAATCCTTGAAGTGTATGTTTTAATGGACAGCATTAAAACATTTTTCCTACAATTTTTTTATTCTGCTTAAATATGTATAAAATTTATAAATATAAAGTTCAATAAAATTTAAGTATATTCATTTTGTTGTGCAACCATCACTACCATCCATCTTGTCTTAATTCTCTTCATCTTATAATACTAAAACTTTATACTCGTTACAATAATAACTCATTCCCGCAACCCACACCAGGCACCATTCACCAGGGTTTTTATGATTTTGATTACTAAGTACCTTACATAAATGCCTTACCTGCTACGCCACAGCACCGGCCCCCATCCTCTCAGACTTTGAGAGAGCCACATGTTCTTGTGACCTACGTCCCTTCAAAGGAGTAGATCCAGAAAGGAAAGTCTGTATTTACCGGGAGTCTTCCGCAGGCCCAGCCTGGCTTGTTTTTAGCGGACATTCCTCTGACGCTGCCACTATTTTCTCCATCAGGTTGCACTACTGCTGTGGAAACCGTGGCTTGTCTTTAGCTTTCCGTGTGCTAAAGGGAGTTTTGTTTGCAGGGGATTTATTGACTTCTGTCAGAATTTGATGTGTAGACTAATAGATTTCATTTCATTTTCAGGCGTTTCTTGTGGTCGCATTCATATACCAGTTTTAGGACGGCTTGGAACCTTTGAAACTCAGATTCTGCGAAGAGCTCCTCTTAGAACCTTTACAGAAACACCAGCATACTTTGCCTCAAAAGATGGGACAAGTAAAGACGGCTCTGGAGATGGAAATAAGGTGATTGTTTTACCTTGGTTGGCACCTAAGCACGTTTGAGTTCCCTCCTTTAAGCAATTAAATGTTAAACAATACTGTATATCCTGTTTTCTGTAGGAAATAGGAGAGAGTATGATCTGAAGAATTATATTTAATTTATTTTATATTTTAGTTTGAACCATAAGACTTTTATAAGCATTGCACTTAGTAAGCAGTAATTAAAATCCTAGCAACCCAAAGTAGTAAAGAACTGCCATTAAATAATCTGCATTGTCACTCAGTAGACTTGAACTAAATAGTCATCATTTCCTGCTTTAATGCAACTCAGAAAGGTAAACTTCAATTTATCTTCTTCCTAAAAATCTTGGATTTCTGTTATCACTTAATGTTGGGATACATTGTAGGAAACAAGTAGATGATTGATGATTATACTGGGTCAGTGAATTGTCAGTTTTTTGCATTATGTGAATTTGACTGATTCTTGAGTTAATATATGTAAGACAAAAGGTTAAGCACTTCCATATCCACACTTAGTCCTAACAATGGCTCTCTGAAGTAGGTGAAGTTATTCCCAACTTAGAGATGAATAATCAGTTAGCAGAATGTTGTTCTTAACTGCCGTGATAGTAACTCCTGATTCAATGTCATTGAAATGTTTTTTAAAATTTTTTAAAATTTATTTGATAGAGTTAGACAGTGATAGAGAGAGGCAGAGAGAAAGGTCTTCCTTCCATTGGTTCATCCTCCACATGGCCGCTATGGCCAGAGTACGCCGATCCGAAGCCAGGAGCCAGGTGCTTCCTCCTGGTCTCCTATGCGGGTGCAGGGACCCAAGCACTTGGGCCATCCTCCACTGCCTTCCTGGGCCACAGCAGGGAGCTGGACTGGAAGAGGAGCAACCGGGACTAGAACCCGGTGTCCATATGAGATGCTGGTGCCGCAGGCAGAGGATTAACTAAGTGAGCCACGGCGCCGGTCCCTAAAATGCAGTTTTTTAAATATGTACTTATTAATTTATTTTTAAGGATTTATTTATTTATTTGAAAGTCTGAGTTAGAGAAAGATCTTCCATCCATTGATTCGCTCCCCAAATGGCCACAATGGCCAGGACTGGCCCAGGCCAAAGCCAAAAGCCAGGAGCTTCTTCCAGGTCTCCCACATGGGTGCAGAGACCCAAGTGCTTGGGCCATCTTTTGCTGCTTTCCCAGTCGTATTAGCAGGGAGATGTATTGGAAGTGGAGCAGCCAGGTCTCCAACTGGTGCCCATATGGGATGCTGGCATTGCAGGCAGCAGCTTCACCTGCTATGCCACAATTCCAGCCCTGAAGTATAGTTTTGTTTTTTTTTTTTACTTAGAATAACTTTTTTCCTAGCACTCAGTGAGTCATTGAAAGCAAGCTATTTCTTACACATGATGGCACATACCCAGTAAGGGACTAAAGATAGTTTGTAAGAACTGATTTGATCTTTGTGGTAAATAGGTCTTTTGACACTGGTGGTAGTAGAGATATAAATCATACCAATAATTCCTTTCTAGAAGTCATAAAAATGATACAATTATGAACTATCTTGTTTAAGTTGCAAATAAAATAGTTGCCTAAATTGACACTGATTTTTTTATCCTCCACAAATGTTAGAAATCAGTCAGTGAGGGAAGCAGTAAGAAATCAAGCTCTGGGAATTCTGGGAAAGGTGGAAACCAGCTGCGCTGTCCTAAATGTGGCGACTTGTGCACACATGTAGAGACCTTCGTATGTAAGTGTTAACTCCCAGTGTTCTTTTTTTCTACTTTTCCTATAAATCTTTCAATGTGTAGAAATACATAAGTTAGAAAAATCATTGTGATTTTCTTCTTGAGTTTACGTGATTGCTCTCTTGTGTTCATTAGTTACTGAAAATTCCCTGGGCTGTTAATACTTTGCACTATGGTATAAGACATAATTTAAGCAAAAATCTTTGGTGCTTTGTTTTGCTTATATGTGTTTATTTCAAAGTTGGATTTTGTGAGTTTTTGAAAATATTTTATTTGAAAGGCAGAGAGAGAGGCTGGTGCCGTGGCTCAATAGGCTAATCCTTCGCCTGCGGTGCCGGCATACCGGGTTCGAGTCCTGGTCGGGGCACCGGATTCTGTCCCGGTTGCTCCTCTTCCAGTCCAGCTCTCTGCTGTGGCCCGGGAGTGCAGTGGAGGATGGCCCAAGTGCTTGGGCCCTGCACCCCATGGGAGACCAGGAGAAGCACCTGGCTCCTGGCTTCAGATCGGCACAGTGCGCTGGCTGTAGCAGCCATTTGGGGGGTGAACCAATGGAAGGAAGACCTTTCTCTCTGTCTGTCTGTCTCTCTTTCTCTCTCTCACTGTGTAACTCAGCCTGTCAAATAAAACAACAACAAAAAAATAATTGTATTGTCAAGATTGTAATTGATATTAGTTTGGTGTATGCTTTAGGTCAGCTTGACCCTAGTAACCATGTATTCCCCCTCCCCTCCTTGTGGTTTTTGCCTTTGTAAACTCTGTTTTGAGCTTTGGGGGCGAGAGTGTGTTGGGCATGAGCCCGTTCTCAATCCCTGGCAATAGAGGACTGTCAGATTTTAGCAATGTGTGGTGCTCTTCTGTTTGCACTCGCTCAGCACACCACCAGGAGCCTGGAACTCATCCAAGTGGATGGCAGAGACTTAACCACTGGAATCTTCACTGCTGCCTCCCAGGGTGAGCATTAGCAGGAAGCTGGAATCAGGAGCAGAGCTGAGATTTGAACCCAGGCCCTCTGAAGTAGAATTCAGTTGTCTAAAGCAGCATCTTAAGTGCTGCAGCAAACGCCCATCCCCAGTTTTGTGAGTTTTCATGTGTGTAATCCTTGGACCATAGGAGAACCAAGACTTATTTACTAGGTCCGGCACTTTGGTTAGTAGGCTAAGCCTCCGCCTGTGGCACCAGCATCCCAAATGGGTGCTGGTTTGTGTCCTGACTGCTCCTCTTCCCATCAGCTTTCTGCTTATGGCCTGGGAAATCAGTGGAAGATGGCCCAGGTGCCTGGGCCCCTGCACCCACATGGGAGGCCTGGAAGAATCTCCTGGCTCCTGGCTTCGGATCGGCCTATCTTCAGCCATTGCAGCCAACTGGAGAATGAACCAGCGGATGGAAGACCTCTTTCTCTGTCCCTCTTCTCTGTGTGTAATTCTGCCTCTCAAATAATAAATAAATCTTTAAAAAAATGTGGGAGTAGCTAATGTGGAAGTGAAGTGTAAAAGAAGAATACACATACCCACATAATAAGCAGACATCTGTTAAGTCAGACACTGATAGGCTTGGAGAATATACAGATGAACCTGACATTGTTCCTGTCCTCTGGAGCTTCATTGCAGGCCCCAGCAGAGCAACAAGCCCCCTCCTTCCTCACCTTTGCCCACCTGTAACACAAGTCTCCTCAGGAGACTCGTGTGTCCTGATGCTGAGGCCTCTGTGTTTACTTATTAAATTTGGGTCATCCTGCCACTATTGAGAATTTTGTTTGATCGTGGGTTACTAATTTTTTTTTTTTTTTTTTTTTTTGACAGGCAGAGTGGACAGTGAGAGAGAGAGACAGAGAGAAAGGTCTTCCTTTCGCCAGTGGTTCACCCTCCAATGGCTGCCGCGGCCGGCGCGCTGCGGCCGGTGCACCACGCTGATCCGAAGGCAGGAGCCAGGTACTTATCCTGGTCTCCCATGGGGTGCAGGGCCCAAGCACTTGGGCCATCCTCCACTGCCTTCCCTGGCCACAGCAGAGAGCTGGCCTGGAAGAGGGGCAACTGGGACAGAATCCGCTGCCCCGACCGGGACTAGAACCCAGTGTGCCAGTGCCGCAAGGCGGAGGATTAGCCTAGTGAGCCGTGGCACCGGCCTACTAATTTTTTTTAAAAGATTTATTTATTTATTTGAAAGGTGGAGATACAGAGAGGCAGAGAGAGAGAGAGATATCTTTCATCTGCTGGTTCACTCTTCGTATGGCTGCAGCAGCCTGAGCTGGGCTGATCCAAAGCCAGGAGCCAGGAGCTTCTTCCAGGTCTCCTACGTGGGTGCAGGGGCCCAAAGAATTGGGCCATCTTCTACTGCTTTTCCAGGCCATAATAGAGAGCTGGATCGGAAGTGGAGCAGCCAGGACTTGAACTGGCGCCCATATGAGATGGCAGAACTGCTGGTGATAACTTTACCTGCTATGCCACAGCACCGGTGCCTATTTTTTTTTTTTTTAGATTCATTTATTTTTTATTTAACAGAGTTAGACAGAGATAGAGAGAGGCAGAGAGAAAGGTCTTCCTTCCGTTGGTTTACCCCCCAGATGGCTGCTACGGCCGGCCCTGCACCAATCCGAAGCCAGGAGCCACGTGCCTCTTCCTGGTCTCCCATGCAGGTGCAGGCGCCCAAGCACTTGGGCCATCCTCCACTGCCTTCCCGGGCCACAGCAGAGAGCTGGACTAGAAGAGGAACAACCGGAACAGAATCCAGTGCCCATATGGGATGCTGGCGCTGCAGGCGGAGCATTAACCAAGTGAGCCACAGTGTTGGCCCCTAGATTTATTTGTTTACTTGAGAGGTAGAGTTATAGACAGAGAGAGGGAGAGATAGAAAGGTCTTCCATCTGCTGGTTCCTTCCTCAAATGTCCCCACAGCCAGAGCTGGGCTGATCTGAAGCCTAGAGCCAGGAGTTTTCTCCAGAGACAGAGAGAAAGGTCTTCCATCCGCTAGTTCACCCCCAAATGGCCTCAATGGCCAGAGCTAAGCAGACCCGAAGCCAGGAGCCAGTAGCTTCTTCAGGGTCCCCCATGCAGGTACAGGAGCACAAGAACTTGGGCCATCTTCCACTGCTTTCCCAGGCCATAGCAGAGAGCTGGATCGGAAGAGGAGCGCCAGAATACGACTGGCACCCACATGGGATGCCAACACTGCAGGCAGAGGCTTAGCCCACTATGCCACAGTACCAACCCCTGTACATCTTATCTATAATACTTTTTTTTTTTTAAAGGATTTAAATATTTATTTGAAAGACAGAGCAACAGAGGTAAAAGGAAAGACAGAAATTTTCCACTTGCTGATTCATTCCTCAAATGATCACAAGAGGCAGATCTGAGTTAGGCCAAAGTCAGGAACCAGGAACTTCATCCTGGTCTCCCAGGTGGGTGGCAGGGGCCCAGGTACTCAGGCCAGTATCTATTGCTTTCTCACATGCATTAGCAGGGAGCTGGATTGTAAGCAAAGCAGGTGGGACTTGACTGGCACTCCCATATGGGATGCTGGCATTACGAGTCATGGTTTAACTCGCTGCTCCACAGTGCTGGCCTTGCAAACCTGTACATCTTTTACAAATGGCCTGTTTAGGTAATTTTCTCTTTTTTGTCATTTAAGTAATTTTTAATGATGGAGGAATACAAAAAAGTAGAACGTTATAAAGCTAAAATTCTGTAACATATCTTCGTTGAACATAGTACTTTTTTTCCTAAGATTTATTTATTTCTTTAAAAGGCAGAGAGAGGGGGGGCTGGCACTATGGCACAGTAGGTTAATCCTCCGCCTATGGTGCCGGCATCCCATATGGGCGCCAGTTCTAGTCCCAGCTGCTCCTCTTCCAATCTAGCTCTCTACTGTGGCCCGGGAAGGCAGCAGAAGGTGGCCCAAGTGCTTGGGCCCCTGCACCTGCATGGGAGACCAAGAAGAAGCTCCTGGCTCCTGGCTTCAGATCAGCACAGCTCCGGCCATTGTGGCCATTTGGGGAGTGAACCAATGGAAGGAAGACCTTTCTCTCTGTCTCTCCCTCTCATTGCCTATAACTAACTCTACATCTCAAATAAATAAATTAGTTAATTAATTTAAAAAAAGAGAGAGAGATCTTCCATCTGTTGGTTTACTCCTCAAATGACTAATAGTTAGGACTGGGCCAGGCAGAAGTCAGGAGTCAGAAACTCCATCCTGGGCTCCTGCATGGGTGGCCAGGTCCCAAGTACCTAGGCTCTCTTCTCAGGCCTAATCATCAGCAGGAAGCTGGATGGGAGCAGAGCAGTGGGGACTCAAACTGCACTCTGCTATGGGATGCCTGCTTCACAAGTAGTACCTCAGCCCACTGAGTCACACTGCCAGCCCCGAACCTGGTACTTCTTAAAAAGTGTAAATATTATATTTTCACAAAATTACTACTTTTCACTAACAGTTGTTAAAGATTTATTTATTACTTGAAAGTCAGAGTTAACAGAAGAGAGAGATCTTCCATCTGCTGGTTCACTCCTCAGATATCTGCAGTGGCCAGTACTGGGCCAGGCCAAAGACAGGAGCCAGAACTTTCTCTGGTTCTCCCATGTGGGTAACAGGAACCCAAGCACTTGGGCCATCTTCCAGTACTTTTCCCAGGCCATTAGCAGGGAGCTGGATCGGAAGTGGAACAGCTTGGATGCTGGCATTGCAGGTGGCGGCTTTATATGCCATGTCACAACACTGCCCCACACTAACAATTTTTTGAAAGCTATATTTATTAATCATGTAGGTCTAGATTTTTCCTTTAGATTTATTTATTGAAATATTCACATATTGTACAGTTCATTCTTTTAAAAAGTGTATAGTTCCGTAGACTTCACTATATTCACCAATTTGTACACTTACCTTAGTTATGTAATTTCAAAACATTTTTACCACCCCCGAAAAAAAACTGTAATCCTTTGTAATCCCTCCTATCTCTGGCAACCCATGTCCCCTCCTATCTCTGGCAACTTTTATTCTATTTTCTTTCTCTATGAATTTGTCTATTCTTGCTATTTTATTTAATAGAATTATATGTGACATTTTATATCTGGCTTCTTTTACTTAACACGTTTCAAGGTTCATCTGTGTTGTGACCTGATTAGTGTGCTGTGAACATTTGTGTACAAGTTTTTTGTGTGGACATAACGTTTTTCATTCCCTTAGGTATGTACTTAGGAGTAGAATTGCTGGGTGAATTGCTGGCTCATAGCCAACTGGGGAGTGAACCAGCAGATGGAAGACCTTTCTCTCGGTCTCTCCCTCTCTCTTTCAGTAATACTCTCTCTCAAATAAGTAAATAAAATATTTTTAAAAAGTATTAAAGCTGTATTTAGCTCACAGGCCCTGCAGTTTATTTTATTTTATTTATTTATTTTGACAGGCAGAGTTAGACAGTGAGAAAGAGAGACAGAGAGAAAGGTCTTCCTTTTCTGTTGGTTCACCCCCAAAATGGCTGCTACGGCTGGCGCACTGTGCTGATCCGAAGCCAGGAGCCAGGTGCTTCCCCCTGGTCTCCCATGCGGGTGCAGGGCCCAAGCACTTGGACCATCCTCCACAGGCCACAGAGAACTGGACTAGAAGAGGAGCAGCCGGGACAGAATCCGCACCCCAACCGGGACTAGAACCTGGGTGCCGGCGCTGCAAGCGGAGGATTAGCCTAGTGAGCCACGGTGCCAGCCCAGGCCCTGCAGTTTAGTATTCCATCTTACAAGCCTATTTATAGTGATTTTATTATTATTAAAATAGGACATAAAAATGGCATTTAAAAATATTTATTTGCAAGAGAGAGAGAGAGAGAACATGCAAGATCTTCCACCTACTAGATTACTAATCAAATGGCCGCAACTAACAGGGCTGGGCCAGGCTGAAGCCAGGAGCCAGGAACCCCTTCTTGGTCTGCCTTGTGGGTAGCAGGGGCCCAGTTACATGGGCCATAATCCACTGCTTCAAAGGTATGTTAGCAGAAAGCTTGATCAAAAGCAGAGTAGCCAGGACTTGAAATGACACTCGAATGTGGGATGCTGGTACCCAATGGCAGCCTAACCCACTGTGCCACAGTACCCAACCCTAATATACCATTTTTTATTGGTAATATTATGAATGGATAGAAAATCATCAGAAGTTGTAGAAATAAGAGTATTCTCTAAGAAATTGTTTAAGGACTAACATAGTATAATATTCTTTTGCCCATTGGAAAAAAAGTAACTTCTCAGGGCTGGAATTGTGGCACAGGAGATTAAGCTGATGCCTGCATTGCCGGCATTCCAAATGAGTGCTGGTTTGGGTCCTAGATGCTCCACTGTCTATCCAGCTCTCTGCAGATATACCTGGGAAAGCAGAGGAAGATGGCCTGAGAGGTTGGTGTCCTGCCACTCCCATGGGAGACCTGAATGGAGGTCTAGGCTCCTGGCTTCTGCCTGGCACAGCCTAGGCTGTTGTGGCCATTTGGGGAGTGAACTTAGAGATGGAAGATCAGTATGTCTCTCTCTCTAATTCTTACTTTCAAATGAATTAATAAATCTCTTTAAAAAAATAACTTGTCATACATGGACTCCCTACTTTTAAGATACTGTCTCTTTATGTATAAAATACCTTTTCAAGGTTTACTGTACTTATATATTTCTTGGGGTTGGAATTAAACTTATCTACAGTGGTTTGGAGATTTTATGTTGGACCCTCAAATGTGTTCAGAATCATGAGCAACTTTAAACAAATTTCCTGGAAAGGTGTTTACTAAGGTAGTCTTTCTTGTCTGCCACATAACACTAGCACATGCTTATGTAAAGGATATAGGATACTTGCAAGCACTGCCTTAAAAAAAAAGGGCTTACTTCACCCTGGTAGTTTAACAAAAGTAGATTTTTGTCTCTAGTTTCTGAGAGTAAAAAAATATACATGGCAATGCTTAGTGTTTGGGGCTGCCCTGCCCCCATCCAGAATAGCATTTTGATAGATAGAATTAGATTCTTGAACTTGGGTATATATTGAACATGTGTCAGTATGAAATTGTATTGCAAATGCAGCACGCTACTAGAATTTAAGCAACCCTTCAACAGTAAGCAAAGAGGGATATGATTTGTTGGTGTGTAATCTCTTTCCCTTTGACCTAATTTCCTAAGAGAAATATTTTGTTTATGTGTTCTCAAGCCAGATTTTCCTGTCACACAGCCTGAACTGGATCAGAGGCTTCTCTGCCCTTTAATCCTTGCCCTATTTACCATCAGTAGCATTGTAAACTGGTGCCTCAGTATAAAATAAAGGCATGCTCTGTCTTTCGCATTGAAGGGAAATGATGATTATATATTGGGATGTGTGTTAATTGCGGGTACTTGGAATAGCTTGATCTTTTTGTTTAGGTAAGCATTTATAGGTGATCAGTAAATAGAAAACATGATGGGCCCCTCTTGGAGTTTTAAATTTATTGTTAGAGTTTACCCAGAATGCATTTTTTTAAAAAAAGATTTATTGATTTATTTGACAGAGTTATATAGAGCGAGGAGAGGCAGAGAGAGAAAGAGAAAGAGAGGTCGGTCTTCTTTCCACTGGTTCTCTCCCGAGTTGGCTGCAACGGCCGGAGCTGTACCAATCCGAAGCCAGGAGCCAGGAGCTTCTTCTGGGTTTCCCACTCGGGTGCAGGGGTCCAAACACTTGGGCCATCTTCCACTGTTTTCCAGGCCATTAGCAGAGAGCTGGATCAGAAGTGGAGCAGCCAGGACTCGAACTGGCGCCCAAATGGGATGGTGGCACTGCAGGCGGCGACCTTACCTGCTATCCCACAGCCCCTGCCGCCTGAATGTATTTTTAATTGTCCTTATGTTAAGAACAGAAACTTAGGAATTAAACTGATTAAGTTAATGATGAAATTTATTTTTGATGTGTGGAATTGTCTTTTTTTTCCATTTAGATTGTTTTCAAAGATGTAGATGTGTGTCCCAGTTTTCTGATAACCTGTGAATAGACATTTGTATTTGTAATTTTCCCAAAGGAGAGAATTCACATTTTTATGTAAATTATATATAAATTGTTTTTCTCTGCGGATCTACTTGTCTAGTTATATTATACAAAAATCCCATAAAAATGCATTACCTAGACATTCAGCTGTATATCTGTTAGCTGCATTTATGAGGTGTTCCTGGTGCTTCCTTAGGTCCCAGGTTGTCACTAATAGGGTTAGGCTTGGAGAAAATTAAGAGTATTTGTCCACGCCTCCATCCTATAGTCCCATTTAAAAGAGAGGTAAAAGGAAAAAAAAATTGCCCTAAGTGTAACACAAGATATCCTATAACTGGTGTTTTAGAATTGAGAAATCCTTTTATCTTCACTTCTAACTGTCCTTGTCCTTGTGTTTCTTTCTTTCTTTCTTTTTTTTTTTTTTTAAGATTTATTTATTTATTTATTTGAAAGGCAGAGTTGGAGGGAGGGAGAGACAGAGAAGTCTTTCTACTGGTTCACTCTCCAAATGGCCACAATGGCCAGGGCTGGGCTTGGGCCAATGCCAGGAGCCAGAAATTCCATCCAGGTCTCTCATGTGGGTGCAAAGATCCAAATACTGGGGCCATCTTTTGCTGCTTCCCCAGGCACGTTAATGGGTAGATGGATGAAGTGGAGCAGCCACGACTCAGACTGGCACTTTGAAATGGGATGCCAGCGTTGCAAGTGGCAGCTTAACTTGCTGTGCCATAGTGTTTTTTAAGTTGCCTTTAGTGAATGGAAAACTGAAAGAATCTCAGCCAATCTATTCTCTTATGAAGTATATCACAGACTGAAAGAATAGTATGGGAATTAACTAAGAGTAGTTTGTTGAACTCACCTATCATTGTAGTATACTTAGTGTATTAACCAGGCTGCTTGTGTGGCTAGTGGAGCAGCAGGCTCACTTTTTGTTCAGTGCATAGCTTTCATTTACCATTGGGCTTTTAAGGTTAAACACTGTTGAAATTATTAATTAATTTTCTCTATTCACCTGTTTTTTTTTCTTTTACAGCATCCACCCGTTTTGTCAAGTGTGAAAAATGTCATCATTTTTTTGTTGTGCTATCTGAAGCAGACTCAAAGAAAAGCATAATCAAAGAACCTGAATCAGCAGCAGAGGCTGTAAAATTGGCATTCCAGCAGAAACCACCTCCTCCCCCCAAGAAGGTATAGGTCTTAGCTTTATAAGCATTTCATTCTGAAAACATTCCATCACTCTCCCTTCCCCATTTATATGGAATCCTAATCCTAGTACCTAAGCAAGTTTTATAAGTTGTCGATTTGGAGTATATGTGGCTAAATTGCTGTTGATATTTGATACTTAGAATTTAGGTATGGAGTCAGTTGCTTTTTCCCATGTCATGATTGCTAACTTCTGTAGCAGTGAAATATACTGTAATAAGTATTAAATTAGTGTGACTGTCAAGTTAATTTGAAATAATAGCCTTAAATAGAGAAGCTTTTGATTTTTTTGTTTGTTTTTTTGGGACCCTAAATAACTCTAGTCAGCAGGTATCTCTTTTAACCTTGTCTATTTTATGGTAAAGCAGCTCTCAGTCTAACAGTATAAGCAAGTAATTTTTTTTTTTTTTTTGACAGGCAGAGTGGACAGTGAGAGAGAGAGACAGAGAGAAAGGTCTTCCTTTTGCCGTTGGTTCACCCTCCAATGGCCGCCGCGGCCGGCGCGCTGCAGCCGGCGCACCGCGCTGATCCGATGGCAGGAGCCAGGAGCCAGGTGCTTTTCCTGGTCTCCCATGGGGTGCAGGGCCCAAGCACCTGGGCCATCCTCCACTGCACTCCCTGGCCACAGCAGAGAGCTGGCCTGGAAGAGGGGCAACCGGGACAGAATCCGGCGCCCCGACCGGGACTAGAACCCGGTGTGCCGGCGCCGCTAGGCGGAGGATTAGCCTAGTGAGCCGCGGCGCCGGCCGCAAGTAATTTTTTCACAGCCAGTGTGCCTGGGCTGCCTCATACAGCACCATGGCTTTTGTGGTGTGGACTGTTTCCAGATTTGGTCCTGTGAAACATAACACAGGGTACCACCAGCTGCATTGGGTTCAAGGTGTTTTTTTGTTTGTTTGTTTTGTTTTTTGTTTTTTTAAGATTTATTTATTTATTTGAAAGGCAGAGTTACAGAGAGATAGAGAGAGGTCTTCCATCCTCTGGGTCACTCCCCAAATGGCTGCAACAGCTGGAGCTGTGCCAGTCCAAAGCCAGGAGCTTCTCCCCAGGTCTCCCACATGGGTGCAGGGGCCCAAGGACTTGGGCCATCTTCCACTGCTTTCCCAGGCCATTAGCAGGGAGCTGGATTAGAAGTGCAGCAGCTGAAACTTGATCCGGTGCCCATATTGGATGTCAGCACTCTAGGCAGCAGCTTTACCCACTATGCCACAACTACTGGCCTCTCAAGGTGTTTTTGAGAACTGGGAGCCCTTGTCTTCTGTGTCTTCAATTTTTTTAAACAATTCATTTCCATTTTATTTGAAAGACAGGGAGAGGGGCAGAGGGGAAGAGAGCAAGCACAATCTTCCATCCCCTGATTCATTCCCCGATTGCCCACAATAGCCAGGGCTGGGCCAGGCTGAAGTTAAGAGCCAGGAACTTAATCTGTATCTCCCACTTGAGGGGCAGGGACCCAAGTACTTGAGTCATCAGCTACTGCCTCCCAGGGTACACATTATCAGGAAGCTGGGTCAGAAGCAGGGCAGCTGTGACTCAAACCAGGCGTTCCGACTGATAACTGCTGTGCCACTTAGCTGCACCTGGGTCTCAGATCTGTGCACATTTATGTTATTTCTCATCCTCTACCTCAGTGTATATTTCTTCTTCTACTGTGCTTAGATACCACTTGTCCCTATCTCCAAATGTGCTGTGGCAGATTTAAAAATTCATAGGTAGAATTCGTGCGGATTGAAGATTTAACCAACTATAATATATATGGTCAACAATGAAAGAATGTCTCATGTAAAAAATAAATAATAGAAAATAGAGGGGGCCGGCGCCATGGCGCAGCAGGTTAATGCCCTGGCCTGAAGCGCCGGCATCCCATTTGGGCCGCCGGTTCAAGACCCGGCTGCTCCACTTCTGATCCAGCTCTCTGCTATGGCCTGAGAAAGCAGTAGAAGATGGCCCAAGTGCTTGGGCCCCTGCACCCATGTGGGAGACCCGGAAGAAGCTCCTGGCTCCTGGCTTTGGATCAGCGCAGCTCCGGCCGTTGCAGCCAATTGGGGAGTGAACCAGCAGATGAAAGACCTCTCTCTCTCTTTCTGCCTCTCCTCTCTCTGTGTAACTCTGACTTTCAAATAAATAAATAAATCTTTAAAAAGAAAAGAAAATAGAGCTACAAAGCTTTATATCTTTATTAACTTGTATAGACTTTAGACATCTGAGTCACTGTTCTGGAAAATAAACATTTTAACTATTTTCAGGAGTTGGTAGATATTAGTACCTTCTTTTTTTCTTAGAAAAATTCTTGGTAGACAAAGAGAGTTCCTTCCTGTCTGTTGGTTCATTCCCCAGCTGCCTACAGTGGGCAGGGCTGGGCCAGGGACTGCGTAGGGACAAAGCCAGGAAGAAGCTGGCAACACAGTCTAGGTCTCCCAAGTGGGTATCAGGGACCCACCTTTTTGAGCCATTACCTGCTGCTTCCCAAAATCCAAATTAGCAGGAATCTGGAGTCAGGAGTAAAGCTAGGCCTTGAACCTAGGCTCTCTGATAGGGGATACAGCCACATTAATTGGCATCTTAACCAATAAAACAAATACCTGAGCCAAAGCAGTTAATTTTGATTCACTGAAAGCTGAAGAAATTTATCCAGGTTTTTGGCTGTCAGCAATATCCAAGGGTAGAACAGAGCTTGAGTTTTGATTGTAGATAAAGCCTTTAGGAGTGGGCATTGTGATGCAGTGGGTGAATCCACCACCTGTGGCGCTGGTATCACATATCAGAGCGCCAGTTCCTGTCGTGGTTGCTCCTAGCTGCTCTGTTTCCCTTCGGGCTTCCTGTTACCACATCTGCATCAGTGATGGCCTAAATGCTTGGCCCCTGTAATCCCTGTAGGAGACCTGGATGGAGTTATTGGCTCCTGGCTGTTGTGGCCATTTTGGGGGTGAACCAGTGGATGGAAGATATTTCTCTCTCTGTCTCTTTTTGAGTGTGTGTATGTATCTCCCTCTCTCTGCAGCACTGCCTTTCAAATTAAATCTTGAAAAATAAATTGTTTGCCATTTAGATAAAATGAGTAGCTTTAAAGTTGGTATTATGAAAAATATGTTTGTATTAAAAGATACATAATATTAAAAGACGGATAGTATAATGACTTTTGGTTATATAATGATGGTTTCTGAAACAGGTAGTTTTATAATACATTATCTTTCTAAGAATATCATATTCATATGGTTGAGAGAAGTAATTGGTTCTTGCCATTCACGTAGGAGACCTGGACAGTATTCTTTGCTCCAGTCCAGCCTTGGACATTACAGGCATCTGGGGAGTGAATCAGTAGATGCAAGCATTCTCTTTCTCTGCCTCTTGGATGCACTTAAAAAAATTTTTTTAAGATTTATTTATTTAGTTGAAAGGCAGAGTGACAGAGAGAGAGAGGGTGCTTCTATCCATTGGTCACCCCCCAAATGGCCACAACAGCTGGGGCCAGGCCAAGCCAAAGCCAGGAACTCCATCTGGGTCTCCCATGTGGGTGGCAGGGATCCAGGTACTTGGGCCATCATCTGCTGCTTTTCCAGATTGGTTAGCAGGAAGCTGGATCAGAATCAAAGCAGTCAGGACTCAAACTGGCACTTTGATATGGAATGTAGACATCTCAAGTGGTGGCTTAATTCATTGTATCACAACACCTGCCCCTAAATAAATATTTAAAAAATAAAATTTAAGCAAATAGGTTCAATATGTCACTTTTTATTATGTGTGCTTTTATAGTAGCTCATAGTAAATTATTCATGCCTAACCATTTTTCAGATCTATAACTACCTCGACAAGTATGTTGTTGGTCAGTCATTTGCAAAGAAGGTGCTTTCAGTGGCTGTGTACAACCATTACAAGAGGATATATAATAACATCCCAGCTAATCTGCGACAGCAAGCAGAGGCTGAGAAGCAGACATCCTTAACACCCAGAGGTTAGTGTTTTTGATTACTGACCACATACAGATGTGTCTGCTTAGAAGTAGTCTTTATTTGTAACTCTTTCCTTTCATCTTAAAATACATTTTTTCAAAGTGTGGGTTGCTTTCTGTTAGTGGGTCATGAAATCATTTTGGTAGGTTGCCAATTGCAGTTTTTTTTCTTTCTTAAACTAATCAATGTCAGCAGAAAATACTAGACTACATTAACTTGTAGTTTAGGTAAGTATTGTTTCTGAAAATTTGTTTGGATTTTGAGTCACTATATATATATTTAAAGATTTATTTTGTTTATTTGAAAGACAGAGTTATAGAGAGAGGTAGAGACAGAGAGAGAGAGGTCTTCCATCCACTGGTTCACACCCCAGAAGGCCACAACGGCTGGAACTGAGCTGATCCAAAACCAGGAGCCAGGAGCTTCTTTCAGGCTCCCATGTGGGTGCAGGGGCCCAAGGACTTGGGCCATCTTCTACTGCTATCCCAGGCCATAGCAGAGAGCTGGATTGGAAGAGGAGCAGCCGGAACTCGAGCCGGCGCCCAAATGGGATGCCAGCACTTCAGGCCAGGGCTTTAACCCACTGCACCACAGAGCTGGCCCCACAAATTATATTTCTTATTGATGGTCTCAGTAAAAACTATTTGAAACCTGGTGGAGTAAGACATTGTCTTTTTTTTTTTTTTTTTTTTAATTTTATTTATTTTTTGAGAAGCAGAGTTATAGACAGAAACAGAGAGAAAGGTCTTCCATCTGCTGGTTCACTACCCAATTGGCTGCAACAGCCAGAGCTGGGCCAATCCAGAGCCAGGAGCCAGGAGCTTCTTCAGGGTCTCCCCACTCAGGTGCAGGGTCTCAACTACTTGGGCCATCTTCTACTGCTTTCCTAGGCCATCGCAGAGAGCTGGATGGGAAGAGGAGCATCTGAGATACAAACTGGCACCCATGTGGGATGCCGGCACCACAGGCGTAGGCTTAGTCCACTAAACCACAATGCTGGCCCCAAGATATTGTCTTTGAATTATAGACTTTACCACACAGGCTAATTCTCCTGAACGAATCATTGTAATGCTCTGTATGACTCTGAGTTCTTGTGTTTTGGGTTCAGAATACAGAATTTCATTTGCCTGAGTAAGAGGTAGGCGGAGATGATAACTGTTAATACATATGCCACTCGGCCGGTGCCGTGGCTCAATAGGCTAATCCTTCACCTGCGGCGCCGGTACCCTGGGTTCTAGTCCCAGTCGGGGCACCGGATTCTGTCCTGGTTGCTCCTCTTCCAGTCCAGCTCTCTGCTGTGGCCCGGGAGTACAGTGGAGGATGGCCCAAGTGCTTGGGCCCTGTACCCACATGAGAGACCAGGAGAAGCACCTGGCTACTGGCTTCGGATCAGCGCAGTGCACCAGCCGCAGTGGCCATTGGGGGTGAACCAACAGAAAAGGAAGACCTTTCTCTTTCTCTCACTGTCCACTCTGCCTGTCAAAAAAAAAAAAAAAAAAAAAAACATATGCCACATATCTACACTCTTCCTCTTTGGGCCCCAGATACAGAGTGCAAGGTTGGGGGTACAATTGTAAAGTGCTTGTTTCAAAGTGCAAGGCCTATTAATGATAGATTTTAATATTTTAATATAGGCCGGTGCCGTGGCTCAATATAATCCTCTGCCTTGCGGCGCCGGCACACTGGGTTCTAGTCCCAGTCAGGGCGCCGGATTCTGTCCCGGTTGCCCCTCTTCCAGGCCAGCTCTCTGCTATGGCCCAGGAGTGCAGTGGAGGATGGCCCAAGTGCTTGGGCCCTGCACCCCATGGGAGACCAAGAGAAGCACCTGGCTCCTGGCTTCGGATCAGTGCAGTGCGCCAGCCATGGCGGCCATTGGAGGGTGAACCAGTGGTAAAGGAAGACCTTTCTCTCTGTCTGTCTCTCTCTCACTGTCCACTCTGCCTGTCAAAAATAAAAAATAAAAGAATTTAATATTTTAATATACTATGTAATTTCAAATTAATGTGGATACAGTGCGTGTTTTATTAAATAGAATATTTTATAAAAATTTATATTCACAATTGTTAATATAGTGAAACATAAATATTTAAGTTGTTTTGTTATTGTTGGTCAGAGAGTCCTGATTTCCAATTTAGACCTATAATCTAGCATTTTAGATTCTTTTGGTCATTATTGTACAATCTAAGTGAGTTCTTTTTAAAACTAAATTATTTTTTGAGTACCTTTAGTAGCTACTAAGTATATAACTGGTTTTAATGAAGTCATTTATTTGCTTGTTGAACTTAACTGCAAAGAAATTTTTTTGGTAATATCAGTTACTTTTTTTTTAGAAAGCATTAGTCATAACTAATGGAAAACTTGAAACCTCTTTTTGTTTTTGAAAGGTCCAAATAGTCCTGTCTAATAGCACAGCAAATTTTTTTCTGGTTCCTTCAGTCATTAGTCAATGTGCAAACTGTTCAAGATAGTGGAAGAACATATGGTTATGTTATTTATTAGTATGAGGGATTTTAACTTTTATTGAAGACTTAAATAATTGCATTCTTTTCTTAAAATAGATAGAATTTTGTATTTGGAAAGCATGAGTATTAACAGCTGGATAGCCATCATGAATATTAGAGAATGCATCTTTTCAGTGTATTTGGAAGGGGTAGGAAGTGGGATGCTCATTGTTTCCCCAAGCTAAACAAATTTGTAATATTTTCATGTTGCCGTTTTCATCCTTTCTCAGAGTTAGAGATCAGAAGACGGGAGGATGAATACAGATTCACAAGTAAGTGACCTCTCCTCGGGTCCTCCTAAATTGTTCTTCCTTTTGAGATGTACCGCAGTGAAGTGTCTCAGCTGTAATAAGGCAGTATATTACCAAGAAAAATCCAAATATGCTTATCAGATATGTCATATATAATTTTTTTTTTTTTTTTTTTTTTTGACAGGCAGAGTGGACAGTGAGAGAGAGAGACAGAGAGAAAGGTCTTCCTTTTGCCGTTGGTTCACCCTCCAATGGCCGGTGCAGCCGGCGCGCTGCGGCCAGTGCACCGCGCTGATCTGATGGCAGGAGCCAGGTGCTTCTCCTGGTCTCCCATGGGGTGCAGGGCCCAAGCACTTGGGCCATCCTCCACTGCACTCCCTGGCCACAGCAGAGAGCTGGCCTGGAAGAGGGGCAACCGGGACAGAATCCGGCGCCCCGACCGGGACTAGAACCCGGTGTGCCGGCGCCGCAAGGCGGAGGATTAGCCTAGTGAGCCGCAGTGCCGGCCTAGTTTTGAAAGTTTTTCATAATTTGTGTGGTTTATGTTGGGTTATTTCAGGTATTTGATTTCTGTCTTTTCTGTTATGACACTATTTTTTGGATTTTTTTTTTTTTTTTGAAAGGCAGACTTAGAAAGAAAGAGAAATCTTCCATCCACTGGTTCACTTCCCGAATAGCTGCAATGGCTGGAACTGAGCTAGGCGAAACGAGGAGCCAGGAGCTTCTTCCAGGTCTCTGACATGGATGCAGGGGCTGAAGCACTTGGGCAGTCCTCTGCTGCTTTCCCAGGCATGTTAGCAGGGAGCTAGATTGGAAGTGGAGTAATTGGTCCTTGAACCAGACTGCTTATGGGACCAAGGCACTGTAGGCAGTGACTTAACCTGCTGTGCCACAGTGCCTGCCCCTGTGATATTTCTTAAAGCAAAACTTAAGAAATACATGCACTGTATGTAGTTTTCCTCTATAAAGATAGACATCTAAGCAGGAGTTGTGTTTTTAAAAATCCATGATTGGGGCTGGCGCTGTGGCACAGTGGGTTAACGCCCTGGCCTGAAGGGCCAACATCCCATATGGGTGCCAGTTCGAGACCTGGCTGCTCCACTTCCGATCCAGCTCTCTGCTGAGGCCTAGGAAAGCAGTAGAAGATGGCCCAAGTGCTTGGGCCGCTGCACCTATGTAGGAGACCCAGAAGAAGCTCCTGGCTTCTAACTCCTGGCTTCAGATTGGCACAGCTCTGGCTGTTGCAGCCAACTGGGGAATGAACCAATCCGATGGAAGACCTCTCTCTCTCTCTCTCTCTGCCTCTCCTCTCTCTGTGTAACTCTGACTTTCAAATAAATAAATAAATCTTTAAAATATAAATAAATAAAAATAAATAAAAAAATAAAAATCCATGATTTACTACTTTACATCTTTTTTTTGCAAAACTATAATCAGAGCCAACCTTCTATAGTGATAGATCTTTCATGGTGGTAGATTATCTTCTGACTACTCTTTGCTAAAAAACAGTTTATTTTTTGGTATTTATGAAACTTATTGTAGTTTTGCAAATTATGAATTAGCCTCAGTTCATTGTTTCCAGCCCTGGATTGCTCCTGTGAACATCAGGTGGTCCCATGGAGGGTTGGGGAGGACCTGATACATCAAGCAGAATAACTGTTCTGATGGCTTGCACCCATTTCTTCAGAGGTGAATCTAGTTGCTGCAGAAGATAAGGTTCCAGGGGTGTCAATAAGACATTCATATGGCTCTTTATTTATTTATTTAGATTTATTTATTTGAAAGGCAGAACCATAGAGAGAGAATCTTCTACCTGATGGTTCACTCCCCAAATAACTGTAATGGCCAGGGTTGGGCCAAGCAGGAGCCAAGAGCTTCTTCTAGGTCTCCCACATGAGAGCAGGTTCCCAAATTCTTGGGCCATCTTCCACTGCTTTCCCAGGCACATTAGCAGGGAACTTGGTTTGGAAGTACAGTAGACAAGACTCGAACTGGTGCCCATATGGTGGCATTGCAAGCAGCATCTTAATCTGCTATGCTGCAACACTAACCCTAAGTGTTTGGTTTTAGACATAGGTTTTCACTGGGGGCATTTTTAAAAGTAAATTCAGGGGCCGGTGCTATAGCATAGTGGGTAAAGCCGCTGTCTGCAGTGCCAGCATCCTATATGGGCACTGGTTCGAGTCCCAGCTGCTCCACTTCCAACCTAGTTCTCTGCTATGGCCTGGGAAGGCAGTGGAAGATGGCCCAGGTCCTTGGGCCCCTGCACCTGGGTGGGAGGCATGGAAGAAGCTCCTGGCTCCTGGCTTCAGATCAGCACAGCTCCAACCATTGCGGCCATTTGGGGAGTGAACCAGCAGATGGAAGACTTCTCTCTCTCTCTCTCTCTAGCTGCCTCTCTGTAAATCTGCCTTTCAAATAAATAAATAAATCTTTATTTAAAAAAAGTAAATTCAAATGATACTTTAGTAATTTTTTGGCCTTCTTTCAGAATTGCTGCAGATCGCTGGAATCAGCCCACATGGTAATGCTTTGGGAGCATCAATGCAGCAACAGGTGAATCAGCAAATACCTCAGGAAAAGCGAGGAGGCGAAGTATTGGACTCTGCTCATGATGACATAAAACTTGAAAAAAGTAACATTTTGCTGCTTGGACCAACTGGGTCAGGTAAATAACTTCTTCAGGAAACTTGTGACTTTTTTTTTTTTTTGGACAGGCAGAGTGGACAGTGAGAGAGAGACAGACAGAGAGAAAGGTCTTCCTTTGCCGTTGGTTCACCCCCAGTGGCCGCTGCGGCCGGCGCGCTACGACGGCACACCGCACTAATCAGGAGCCAGGTGCTTCTCCTGGTCTTCCATGGGGTGCAGGGCCCAAGCACTTGGGCCATCCTCCACTGCACTCCTGGGCCACAGCAGAGAGCTAGACAGGAAGAGGAGCAACCAGGACAGAACCCGGCACCCCGACTGGGACTAGAACCCAGGGTGCTGGCGCCACAGGCAGAGAATTAGCCTAGTGAGCCACGGCACTGGCCATGACTCATTTTAAAAAATATAATTTAAATGATTCTGTGACATATTTCTTGTCTGCTGTGTGTTATGCTGAATCCCGTATTGTCACCAGTTTGCATCCCAGCTGTTCGACTTCCGATCCAGTTCCCTGCTAATGTGCCTGGAAAGCAGTGGAGGATGGCCCAAGCACTCTTGTGGGAGACATGGAAGAAGCTCCTGGCTCCTGGCTTCAGCCTGGCCCAGCCTTGACCATTGCACCCATTTGGGGAGTGAACCAGCAGATGGAAGAGCAAACTCTTTCTCTGTGTTTGTCTCTCTGCCTTTCTCTAACTCTGCCTTTAAAAAAAAAAAAAAGTTTTTTTAAATTATTGATTTTAATTGAAAGGTAAAGTTAGAGAGAGGGAAATACAGAGAGAGATCTTCCATCTGCTTGCTGGTTCCCTTCCCAAATGGACATAATGGCCAAAGCTGGGCCAATCCAAAGCCAAAAGGCAGGATCTTCTTCCAGGTCTCCCACATGGTTGCAGGGGCACAAGTACTTGGGCCATCTTTGGCTGTTTTCCCAGGCACATTAGCAGGGAGCTGGATCAGAAGTGGATCAGCCAGGACTTGAACTGGCACCAATAGGGAATGTCAGTGCTGCAGGTGGCGACTTTATCTGCAATACCACCATGCCAGCCTCTTCAACTCTGCCTTTCAAATAAATAAAATAAATCTTTAAAATATACAACTGGATCAGAATAATAGTAGAGAAAACATGTGACCATTAACTTTTTATTATATACTGTTGAAATTTATTTTGCAGCTTTGTAGAAAAATTATGTCAGTAGATCTTTAATAAACCTTTAGTTACTATTTCTTTTTGTAGGTAAAACCTTGCTGGCACAAACTCTAGCTAAATGCCTTGATGTTCCTTTTGCTATCTGTGACTGTACGACTTTGACTCAGGCTGGATATGTGGGTGAAGATATTGAATCTGTGATCGCAAAACTCCTCCAGGACGCCAATTATAATGTAGAAAAAGCACAGCAAGGTATGTTTGCAGCACCACATGTGTGTCCCCATATAGTCTGTTGGGGAAGCAGTTTAATGTTAAGAGATAATCTAACTCTGATTTTGAGTTATGGACTAAAATCTTATAATTATGTATAAGTACTTAATATTACATAGTTTTTAACATACTGATTAAAGACCACAAAGTTTGGTTTGCTTTGTTGTTACTAAACTGTCTACTAGGGTGGAGACAGGCCTAAATACTAGTATATCCTCAGTATTATCATTAGATCTCCATCTGTTATCTGTCCTTGTTGACATGAAAAGCTTGACAGCATCCTGATGAAATTCCTTCCAGACAAGAGTACAGCTGGGAAAGGGTAAGCTACAAATTCGCTAGTACTGGCACTGTACATACCTCATGGTTCCATACTATCAGCTTCCTGTAATAAACAACTTAAATACATTAGTGGGATAGATGACTATTAAGACATTTGGGTATCATACTCAAATGATAGTCTTATTTAATTCTAGGCAGTTGCACAAAATGATGGAGAGATAGCAGTGTATTTTTTTTAAGATTTTTTTTTTCTTATTTGAGAGGTAGATTTACAGACAGTGAGAGGGAAAGACAGAGAGAAAGGTCTTCTATCCACTGGTTGACTCCCCAAATGGCCACAATGGCCAGAGCTGAGCTGATCTGAAGCCAGGAGCTTCTTCCAGGTCTCCCACATGGATGCAGGGGCCCAAGGACTTGGGCCATCTTCTGCTGCTTTCCCAGGCCATAGCAGGGAGCTGGATTGGAAGAGGAGCAGCCAGCACCACAGGCAGAGGATCAACTTACTGTGTCACAGCACTGGCCCTTAGCAGTATATTTTTATAATGTCAAGTCATTGCATATGTTAAGAATGAAAGATTGAATAACGGCTCTCTAGGTTGTATCTTTTAAAGCTGAGACTATCTTGTGTGTGTCTTTTTCATATTATAAATAGAATCCTCCTTGAATTATAGGAATTGTCTTTCTGGATGAAGTAGATAAGATTGGCAGTGTGCCAGGCATTCACCAGTTACGGGATGTAGGTGGAGAAGGCGTTCAGCAAGTAAGCAGTTGAATATTTTGTTCAAGCCCACTAAAAGGAAGGGAGCACATCAGCCTCCCAAAGATTGTACGTTTGGTTTCACATTCAATTAGATTCTGTTTTGTTTATTTCTCCCACCCCAAACTCCACATATCACTTTAAGTAGTTCAGATGCAGACCTAAAAGAAAGTTGTTGTTGATGATTTTAAATACCAGATTCTCTTTCTTGGCAAATTAAACATATTTTGAAGAAATAAAGAAAAATTTTTTTGTTGTTGTTTTTATTCCTCAAAGGCCTAATTAAACATTTCTAGAAGACTTTTTTTTTTTTTTTTTTTTTTTTTTTTTTAATTTACTTGAGAGGCAGAGTTATGGACAGAGAGAGGGAGAGACAGAGAGAGTTCTTCCACCCATTGGCTCACTCCCCAAATGGCCACAATGGCCAGAGTCGGGCCAGTCAGAACAGTCAGAAGCCAGGAGCCAGGAGCTGCTTCTGGGTTTCCCACATGGGTACAGGGGCCCAAGGACTTGGATTATCTTCCACTACTTTTCCTGGCCATCAACAGGGAGCTGGATTGGTAGTGGAGCAGCTGGGACTCAAACTGGTACCCATATGGGATGTTGGCGCTACAGGTGGATGTTTAACCTACTACACCACAGCACTGGCCCCTCTAGAAGACTCTTGATGAATGTTTTGAGCTATTTACATGTTTCCTATTCCTTTACTTAGTTAGAAAGTTTATAGAATAATTTTTAATTCCTCACAGAGTCATAATTAAAGTCACAATGACTTATTGGCCATATTGACCTTTTGATGGTAAATAATTATGACATAAACTAAAGGGTGAGGAAAATCTCAGAATTTTTGTTTTGTTTTTGTTTTGACAGAGACAGAGAGGTACAATCACATTGAAAGTGCTAGATCCTTTTTTTTTAATATAATGGTATCTCAAAATTCAAAGTTTAGCCCTAGAACTGAATAAAATTTAAATTTATGTGAGAGGCAATTTTTCAACTATTTTCAGATTTTTAATATTTCCCACCATGATTTAGAACCATTTTATAGAGTCCTAGTTCTGTCTTTATGTCATTTGTATCTTTATCATCAAGAACAACCTCTTAGGTTGATTATTTCCTCGGTTGTTATGCATCAGGAGTCCTGTAGCCATTTTAAATTAATTATTCATGTGATGTGTACACTATAGATTTTCATGTTAGCTGTTAAAATCTGGGAGTTTTCATTAGTTATGCTCATTGATCATGAACATATTAATTTCCCCCATTGAATCCCATTATATAAAGTATAATAAAGGATACACTTACATGGTGATGCTATAAATTATTTGTTCTTTATTTAGGGCTTATTAAAACTACTAGAAGGTACAATAGTCAATGTTCCAGAAAAGAATTCACGAAAGCTACGTGGGGAAACAGTTCAAGTTGATACAACAAATATCTTGTTTGTTGCATCTGGCGCTTTCAATGGTTTAGACAGAATTATCAGCAGGAGGAAAAATGAAAAGGTAAGTTTTTCTGAGGGGTTGCTAGAAGGATAGACAGCATTTAAAGTTAGAGAGGATGGATACTTAGTGTCTGTTCTGTCTGTTTGCTATCAGGGATTTTTTTTTTTTTTTTTAAGATTTATTTATTTATTTGAAAGGCAGTTACAGAGAGGGAGAGGCAGAGAGAGAGAGAGACAGAGAGGTCTTCCATCTGGTAGTTCACTCCCCAAATGGCCACAATGGCTGTAGCTGTGCCTATCCAAAACCAGGAGCCAGGAGCTTCTTCTGGGTCTCCCATGTGGGTGCAGGGGCCCAAGGACTTGGGCCATCTTCTGCTGCTTTCTCAGGCCATAGCAGAGAGCTGGATGGGAAGTGGAGCAGCTGGGACTCAAGCCAGCACTCACATGGGATGACAGCACTGCAGACGGCGGCTTTACCCACTATGCCACAACACCAGCCCCAGTCAGGGATTTTCTTAGATTTCTTAGTTACTTTTTAAAATTTTATAATAGTAAATTGGAAGCTTTCTAAATATCATCTATTAGACTTTTTTTTTTTTTTAAAGATTTACTCACTTATTTGGAAGGCCAAGTAACACAGAGAGAGATCTTTTAAACTGTGGGTTTCCTCCCCAAATGGCCACAATGGCTGACCAAAGCCAGGATTCCAGAACTCCGTCCAGGTCTCCCACGTGGATTGCAGGGGCCCAAGAACATGAGCAGTCTTTCACCACGTTCCAAGGCACATTAACAGGGAGCTGGATTGGAAGAGGAACAGTTGGGAGTTGAACCTGCACTCCGATATGGGATGCTGGTATCACAAGTGGCAGCCCAACTGCTGTGTCACAGTGCCATCTCCCTTTATTAGTAGAGTGTTTAACAGTGACTCAAGAGATTTGTGGATAATTGTTTTACTTTTTATTTAATTTTTTAAGATTATTTTTTGAAAAGCAGAGTTATACATAAAGAGAGAAAGCCAAAGAGAGAGAGAATCTTTAATCCGCTGGTTCACTCCCCAAATGGCCACAATGCCTGGGACTCGGCTGGGACTCAAACCAGCAACTGTATGGAATGCCAGCATCACAGTCAGTGGCTCTATGCCGCAACATCAACCTCATGTGGAAATTGTTTTAAGATGCTTGTTACATAGGCACTGCCCTAATTTACAGTATTACAAAGTTAACTTTAGTTACAAAAGATTACTATATTCATTTTTGTAATTCTTTTTAAAAATCACACTTGTCTAGAGGTCTTGTCTAAACCTTGCAGCTTCATTATCTTTAGTTCTAAAGGACTTTCCTTTGTACTTCTTAATTATCTACTTTTACTAAAATTCATTCTTTGAGGAGCCAGCATTGTGGCATAGCTGGTAAAGCTGCTGCCTGCAAAACCGGCATCCCATATGGGCGCCAGTTCATATCCCAGCTGCTCTGCTTCTAGTCCAGCTCGCTGCTAGTGACCTGGGAAGAGCAGTGGAGGATGGCCCAGTGCCAGGGCCTCTGCAACCACAGGGGACCTTGGTGAAGCCTCCGGCTCCTGGCTTCAGCCTGACCCAGCCCTGGCCATTGTGGTCATCTGGGGAATGAACCAGCAGATGGAAGATCTCTCTCTGTCTCCCTCTCTCTGAGCTTTCCCAAATAAATAAATAAATAATTTTTAAAAATTCATTGTTTGAGAGTTATTATATAGTGATTATGTCTTCAGTTCTGAATGCAGACAGACTTGAGTTTAAATCCTGGTTTTAGGGGTGGGCTTTGTGGCACAATGAGTTAAGCTGACAGCGGTGACACTGACATCCTACTGAAGTGTTCAAGTCCTAGCTGCTCCACTTGCAATGCAGCTCCCTGCTAATGTGCCTGGGAAAGCACTGAAAGATAGCCCAAGTGCTTGGGCTCCTGATAACTCATGTGAAGCTTCTGGCTTCAGCCTGGCCCAGCCCTCACTGTTGTGGCCATTTGGGGAGTGAACCACCAGATGGACAATCTCTCTCTCTCTCTCTCTGACTTTACCTTTCAAATAAATAAATCTTGAAAGAAAATACTTCTGGCTTTAATACTTAGAGTAACAAGACTTTGGACAATTTATTTAACCTGTCTGAGCCTGTTTTTCTTTCCTTTTTTTTTTTTTTTTTTTTTTTAATTTATTTTATTTATTTGGAAAGCAGAGTACAGAGAGAGAAAGATTTTTCATCTGCTGGTTCATTCCCCAAATGGCCACAAGGGCCTGGGCTGAGCCAAGCCAAACCAGGAGCCAGGAGCTTCTTCCAGTTCTGCCACACAGGTGCAGGGGTCCAAGCACTTGAGTCATCTGCTGTTTTCCCAGGCCACTAGCAGGGAGCTGGATCAGAAGTGGAGCAGCTAGGACTCAAACCAGCACTCATATGGGATGCTGCAGTGCCTTAACCTGTTGTACCACAATACTGGCCCCAAGCCTGTTTGTCTTCCTATGTAAAATGTGAATGATAAGGGTCAGCGCTGTAGTGAGGTAGATAAGGCTGCTGCTTGCGGCACCAGCATTCCACATGGGCCCTGGTTCGAGTCCCAGCTGCTCCACTTCCAATCCATCTTCCAACTGATGGCCTGGGAAAGCAGTGAAAGATAGCCCAAGGGCTTGGGCCCCTGCCACCCATATGGGAACCCTGGAAGAAGCTCCTGGCTCCTGGCTTTGGATCAGCCCAGCTCTAGCCGTTGTGGCTATTTTAGTAGTGAACCAGTGGATGGAAGATCACACTCTGTCTCTTTAACTCTGCCTTTCTAATAAATAAATAAATCTTTAAAAAAATGTTTTTAAAAATGTGAATGATAATAGAATCTGCTTGTAGAGTTGTTGCAAAGTTCATGTGAGGACTGGCACCTTATCCAAATTTATAATATGTGTAATTTCTCTGACAGTACCTTGGATTTGGAACACCATCTAACCTGGGAAAAGGCAGAAGAGCTGCAGCTGCTGCAGACCTTGCTAATAGAAGTGGGGAGTCGAATACTCACCAAGACATCGAAGAAAAAGACCGGCTGTTGCGTCATGTGGAAGCCAGGGATCTCATTGAATTTGGCATGATTCCTGAGTTTGTGGGCCGGTTGCCTGTGGTTGTTCCTTTGCATAGCCTAGACGAGAAGACACTTGTACAGATACTGACTGAGCCACGCAATGCTGTCGTTCCTCAGTACCAGGCTTTATTCAGCATGGATAAGGTCAGCCTTTTATTTTTCATTCTTCACTGATTTATGATTTCTCACTATTCAGACACTATATAAATTAGTCTAACAGATTAAAAAGAAATCCTGCTTGCCTGTAATATCAGCCTGTTCCTGACTAAATAATGGATCTAGGAATCAGGGAAGACACATTGCACATTATATTAGTAAGAGTTGGCTTCTTTTTTTTTTTTTTTTTTTTTAATGTTGTCATTGTAGCTTTAGCCCAAGGAAATAAAGAAGTGATGCCATCAGTCTCTAAGCCAAACACATGGGATTGTCCATTCAGCCTTGATATTCTAAATATTTTTGGTATGACATACTATGTGAACTTTTATAGGAGGGTTTACAAAAAGTTTGTGGGGAAATTGAATTTAAAAATATTGTAGGGGCTGGCATTGTGGTGTAGTGGGTAAAGCTACTGCCTGAAACACTGGTATCCAATATGGGCACTAATTCATGTCCTGGCTGCTCCACTTCCAATCCAGCTCTGTGGTAATGTGCCTGAGAAAAGCTGCAGAGCATAGCCCAAGTGTTTAGGCCCCTACTACCCATGCGGGAGACCCTGATGAAGCTCCTGGCTTTGGCCTGTCCTAGCCCTGGCCATTGTAGCCATCTGGGGAATGAACCAGTGGATGACAGATCTCTCTCTGTCTCTCCCTCTCTTGTTACAATCTTGATTTTCAAATCAATCAATCGATCTTAAATATATATATATGTATTACATATATATATGTGTATATATATATGTATGTAATATGTATATATTTCATCCCAGAATTCTGGTAATATGATTGGGAAGGCAAAGAAATATAGGCCAAGTACTTAGGCCCCTGCCATCCATGTGAGAGGCAAGGATGGAATTTCTAGCTTTGGTCTGGCCCAGACTTGGCTATTGTGGCCATTTGGGGAATGAATCAGCAAGTGGAATATCTCTGTTTCCCTCCTTTCTCTGTTGCTCTGTCTTACAAATAAATAAATAAATCTTTAAAAAATCCATTTTCCACAAGCTTTTAAAATACCCCTTATATACTTTTTTAAATAAATTTTTTTTTAGATTTTCTTTGAGGGGTGGCAGGGCGGCATTATGGCACAGTGGATAAAGCCACTGCCTGACACAAGGCACAGGTTTGAGTCCTGAATGCTCTCCTTCTGATCCAGTTTTCTGCTAATATACCTGGGAAAGCAGCAAAGATGGCCCAAATACTTGGGCCCCTGCACCCACCTGGGAGACCCAGAAGCAGCCTTGGGTTCCTGGCTTCGGTCTGACCCAGCCCTGGCTGTTAATGTCCATTTGGGGAGTGAACCAGTAGATGGAAGATCTCTCTCTCTCTCTCTCTCTCTCTCTTTCTCTCTCTCTCTCTCTCCCTTTCCCTCTGTCTCTGTAACTCTGCCTTTCAAATAAATAAGTCTTTAAAAAAAGATTTATATTTTCTTCTGAAATAGTAAGAGAGGAAGAGACATACAGAGAGATCTTCCATCTGCCTAGTTCACTCCAGCTAATGGCCACAATGGTTGGGACCACCCCAGAACTCCATCCATGTCTCCCGTGTGGGTGGCAGGGACCCAAGCACTTGGGGCATCTTCCACTGCCTTTCCAGGCTAATACATTAGCAGGGAGTTGGATTGGAAGTGGAGCAGCCAGGACTCATACCAATGCTCTGATACGGGATACTGGCATCGTAGGTGGCAGCTTAACTCGCTGGGCCACAACATTGGTCCCTACATAAATTTTATTAGTTTTCATATCTACATCTCTGCAGCCAAACACTGCAGTGACCTGTCACTCCAACCCACACTTCCAATCAGATAACAAACGTTCTGGACTTTTTTAACTTTTTTGTAAATATCATCTCTCCTTTGCTGTCACTTAGATTAAGCCCTTTTATCATTCTTGACTTGAATCCATACGTTTGGTTCCTACTTTGTCTTCCTGTCTCAAGTCTGTGTCTTGACCATCACCAACAAAATATCATTATCTTCCACATCCAAATGGATAATTTTTAAATTATTGAGCACAGTGCCCATCAAGCACATGTTTTTAATTAGTATTTATTGAATGAATAGTCACAATAATTTCACTAATTGCTAATTCTTTTACTCCCTTAAAATTCTTTAGTGGCCCCATTGTCGTCTTTGGATGCCTCTACTTTGGTGCTCCCTTAGCATCCTGTTCATTCACTGGTCTGTAAATGCCAGTGTGCTAAATTTTTTGACAGCAAAGATGATGTCTAATTTGTCCTTCAGTTTCTAGTATGTAAATACATAGGGGTTCATCAAATATTGAACAGTGTTCTAGAAAGTTCATGTGAATCTAGAAAGCCTCTTGGAGGACTAGGAAAAAAACTTGGCAATTCCTAATAATGATACTGTCATAGATCAGTCACAGAAACAAGTGCTGCTTGAGGGCAAAGTTCTAAAACACCATGAGAAATAATCACGTCACTTAAATTTCACATTTTCTGGAGGAAAGCATTAATAACAAGTCATCTAATAAGATCTTATGAAAAAAAATTTAAAGATATATTTATTTACTCAAAAGGCAATTAAGAGAGAGAGCAACATTGATCTTCCATCCACTGGTTCACTCTCCAAATGACTGCAGTAGTCAGGCAAATCCAGAAATGCAAAACTCCATCTGGTTCTCCTGTGCAGGTAGCAGGGGCCCAAGCACTTGGGCCATCTTCCACTGCTTTTCCAGGCACTTCAGCAGGGACTTGCCGTGCCACAGTGGTGGCCCTGTGAAGTTTTCTAATTCAAAGTATTTTGATTTTTTTTTTAATATTCTCATCTTTTGAAATTTGTGGTAATTTATAAAAGACTTGTCCTGAGTTCTACCTTTGTTGTACAAGATGAGAAGATTAGTAATACTCTAAAATGTAATTTTAAGAACCTCAGAAGATGTTTTAGGAGGAAAGTAATGAACTCTAAGTGATACTTTAGTCTGAAAGGGGATGAGTTCAGTCGAGGCATGTACATCCTGACCCTGCCTGTGTTTCTGAGTATCATCGAGTCACTTTGCTCAGCCCTCTGGAACTTACTTATTGTGTAGTCAGGGCGTTGGTTTCTTTTCATTCTAAAATTCTGTGATTCTAAGACTAGTAATAGTGGTAGGTAATAATAGCTAATAGATCAAATACTGTGTAGTTACATTAGGAAAATATTATAATTATCTAAATTCTCTTTTATCTTTAATGTATTTTTAGTGTGAACTGAATGTTACTGAGGATGCTTTGAAAGCTATAGCCAGATTGGCCCTAGAACGAAAAACAGGTGCACGAGGCCTTCGGTCCATAATGGTAAGTTTGCATTATTCCACAAAAAGTAAATTATCTCTTGGTCTGAGTTTTAAGAATTATTAAACTTACCCAATTTTCTTTTGCAAATATATCTAGAGAATTGGCCTAAGTTTTTCTGTGATAGGTGGCAGGAGAAGGGGTGGTCCACAGTGTGTTTTGCTTTTTTTCTAAAAAGACTAAGATGTTTGGGACAAAGAACACATACATGATATGATTAATGAACTAGAGAAAGGATTGTGGCAAGGAGAATTTCAGAAAATTCTATATGGGCTTTTGAATAAGCCCAGAGAATTTCTTTCTTCTTCTTTTTTTTTAATTTGCTCATAGAAGTTTTTATTTATTTTAAAAAATTTTATTAATATAAAGATTTCATGCATTCCATAGGTACAGTTCCAAGAAGACAACTACACTTCCCTACTCCTCCCTCTCCCACCCTCCAATCTCCCTCCTGCACTCTTCTGCCTTCATCAGTTTTTGCAAAAACATAATTTTGATCCACTCTGTATTCATAGGCTTAATTTGTTTGCCACTCATCATAGTCAACAAGTAAAAAGTAGGATTGAAATTTCATTCTCACTTGTTTGTAAATCACAGATACCTTGACATTTATCCTAAACTTCTTGAAGATGGTATGAACTCAGTTTTTTTTTTTTTTTTAAAGATTTATTTATTTGAAAGTTACACAGAGAGAGAAGGAGAGGCAGAGAGAGAGGTCTTCCATCAATGATTCACTCCCCAGATGGCTGCAATGGCTGGAGCTGTGCCAATCCGAAGCCAGGAGCCAGGAGCTTCCTTCGGGTCTCCCACGCAGGTGCAGGGGCCCAAGCACTTGGGCTATTTTCCATTGCTTTCCCAGGTCACAGCAGAGAGCTGGATCAGAAGCGGAGCAGCTGGGACTCAAACCTGTACCCATGTGGGATTCCAGCACTGCAGGCATTGGCTTTACATGCTATGCCACAGGGCTGGCCCTGAACTCATTTTTTAATTTTGTTACAGATCCTAGGGACCTGGTCTGTTTTCTGATGCCATCCACTTCCCTAGAGTTTTCCTGCTTCCCTCCAGGTCTGGCTGAATAATGGGTTTCTGTTTCCTTTCCTGTGTGCAAAGAAGCACCTATTCCTGTTCTCTTTTTATTTTATTTATTTATTTATTTATTTATTTATTTATTTGACAGAGTGGACAGTGAGAGAGAGAGACAGAGAGAAAGGTCTTCTTTTGCCGTTGGTTCACCCTCCAATGGCCGCCACGGCTGGCACGCTGTGGCCAGCGCACCGCGCTGATCCGATGGCAGGAGCCAGGAGCCAGGTGCTTTTCCTGGTCTCCCATGGGGTGCAGGGCCCAAGCACCTGGGCCATCCTCCACTGCACTCCCTGGCCACAGCAGAGAGCTGGCCTGGAAGAGGGGCAACCGGGACAGAATCTGGCACCCCAACCGGGACTAGAACCCGGTGTGCCGGCACCGCTAGGCGGAGGATTAGCCTAGTGAGCCGCGGCGCCGGCCTATTTATTTATTTTTTTGACAGGCAGAGTTAGAGAGAGAGAGAGAGAGAGAAAGGTCTTCCTTCTGTTGGTTCATCCCCAAAATGGCTGCCATGGCCGGCGCGCTGCACCGATCCGAAGCCAGGAGCCACGTACTTCCTCTTGGTCTCCCATGTGGGTGCAGGGCCCAAGCACTTGGGCCATCCTGCACTGTACTCCCGGGCCACAGCAGAGAGCCGGACTGGAAGAGGAGCAACCAGGACAGAATCCAGCACCCCAACTGGGGCTAGAACCCAGAGTACCGACTCGGCAGGCAGAGGATTAGCCTAGTGAGCTGTGGCGCCGGCCTCCTGTTCTCTTTTAAGGATTTCACTGCTTTCTATCACTTCCCTCATCTCAATAAGACTTTTGATTAGAACTTATACGTTTGTCACAGATAATTTGAGGTTATACCCTGAAAGGACCTGGGCTTAAGGTGTTGATAAGGACAGATTTATAATCATGCATACTGTAAGAGTAAGTGATACAGTTGACATTTTTTAGGGAATTTGATGTACTCAACCAGTATCTTCCTTTAGGTGGAATATAATTCAGCCCTGATCTTTAGGCAAAGGTAGTTTCCTGTAGTAAATGACTGTTAGATCTATAGCACTTGAGAAAAAGGTCATTTGAAGTCATAGTTTGAAGTTGAAGAGTTCAGTAGAGATGATTTTTTAAGATTTTTTTTTTAACAGGTAGAGTTACAGACAGAGACAGACAGAGAGAAAGGTCTTCCCTCTGTTGGTTCACTCCCCAGATTGCTGCAATGGCTGGAGCTACGCCGATCTGAAGCCAGGAGCCTCCTCCTGGCCTCCCATGTGGGTGCAGGTGCCCAAGCACTTGGGCCATCCTCCACTGCCCTCCCAGGCCTCAGCAGAGAGCTGGACTGAAAGAGGAGCAACGGGGACTAGAACCTGGTGCCCATATGGGATGCCGGCGCCACAGGCGGAGGATTAACCAAGTGCACCAGCCCCAGTAGAGATGATTTAAGATTAAACTATCTTTGGGGGCTGGCACTGTGGTGCGGTGGGTAAGGTGCCAACCTGTAGTGCCAGCATCCTATATAGGCACCAGTTAATGTCCTGGCTGCTCTACTTCTGAACCAGCTCCCTGCTAATGTGCCTGGGAAAGCAGTGGAAGATGGCCCAAGGCCATGGCACCTGCCATCCATGAAGGAGAACCCAGAGGAAGCTCCTGGCTCTTAGCTTCGGACAGGTCCAGCTTGGCTATTGCAGCCACTTGGGGAGAGAACCAGTGCATGGAAGATTCCACTGAATTTTAGTTAGAAGCTGTTTTAATTTAAAGAATATGAAGCTTCAGTGTTGCCTTCAACATTCAATTTTTAGTGTATAATAGAGATGCAGTCATGTTTATTGAGTGAGTATAAAGGTGTTTATCCTTTCTGTTTTCCATGTGATTGATTACTTTCTATCTCTTTAGGAAAAGCTGTTACTAGAACCAATGTTTGAAGTCCCTAATTCTGATATTGTCTGTGTGGAGGTTGACAAAGAAGTAGTAGAAGGGAAAAAGGAACCAGGATACATTCGGTAAAGTGTATTTCAAGCCAGAACAGATCTAAAATGTATAACTCTTATTGCTCCTTTTTGCTGTGGTTTATTGTTCTGTCATTTGGAAATGGCATTATTATTTCTTGTATTTGTAAAGAAAGCTGTACTCAGATTTTCTTATAGAAAAATATAACCTGGGTTTATAAAATAATAAAACATTTTTGAGTCTTTCTGAAAATTGATCTGATTCATGAATAACTTTTTCATGTCTTTAATAAGACCAGACTTTTCTGTCATAATGTTTCCTCTCAGTAGTAACATCAATTAATAAATTTGACACACTGCTTGACATTCACTGCTTTACCTATCCCAGGGGTCAGCAAACTTTCTCATAAAGTGCTAGATAAATCCTTCTGAGCCATACACCCTGTACTGAGACACTGCCCTCCTAGCATGAAAGCAGCCAGAGACAATGTACAATTGGATGAGTTTCTTTGAATTCCAGTAAATCTCTACACAGACAGGCAAGGACTGAATTTGGTTTGTAAGTGGTAGTTTACTGACCTCTGATTTGTTCAATATTTATTATACAGTGCTTGACACTGGATGTTACTTACACAAGACTTAGGCTTCTGGTTAACTGAGTCACAAAGTGTGTTATGTTTTATGTTTGTTTATCTTCTGAGATAACTTTAAAGGCAGTTGATTGGTTTTAAACAACCTTAGTTATTTAGAGAGAGAATCTATTTTTATTGTTTAATGGCATTGATGTGTGATGTTAAAAGGACTTGTGGTGACCTGGATCATAATTTTGGCTAATTTGAATGAAATCAGATTTGGTCAGAAGTAGTAACCTTCTTTACCATCACATGTGCTTCAATGTGAAGCATTCCAGTTAAAATAGCAGAATTTACATTGTTTCCTCGGGAAAGGGATTTTTTTAATCCTTCACGACTGAAACCTTGTCCATTTACTTCAGGAAGTTTATTGG